>NC_072001.2:88641820-88965570 GCF_028885655.2 Pongo abelii
AGATTGTGCCACTGCACTCCAGCCTGGGTGACAGAACGAGACTCCGTCTCAAAAAACAAAATCCAAAGTGAGTAGGAGCCAGATCACAAAGCCTTAAAATGTTGAAATGGCTGGAAAGGAGGTAGAGATGGTGAGACTCCCTGAAGGAAAGAGGAAGAGAAAGACAGAACATGTTTCAGTGCATTCAGCAGGATTTCTCGATGCCAGCACTACCGAGTTTGGGCCTGATAATTCTTTGTTTAGGGAGCAGTCCTGTGCATTGTAGGATCCTCTCCTACTCCTGAGTTGTGACAACCAAAGATGTCTCCAGATATTGTCAAATGTCCCCTGGTGGCCGTATTCCTTGGGTGAGAACTGATTGACAGGGTTGAATGAGGATTGCTACCGCTGGAGTGGGGAAGGACCTAGTCCAGAAGTGGGTGGAAAACCACAGGCAGCCAGGGGATGATTTACTGAAGCAGGGACCCAAGGAGGGCAGGAGGAAACAGAGCAAAACCTCTGTCTAGAAGAGGTATCCTGAAGTTGGAGAGGGTGGGGAAATGCATTGTTGTTTTGTTTTGTTTGTTTGTTTTTGTAATGACAGTTGTTTTGGCTTACATTAGATGGCCTCAAGCTTATCACTGAGAAAAGAGAAAAGGTCTTTTGAGAGTGAAGTAGGCAAGGTTAATGTTTGGCCTTAGAGGAAATTATATAAACGTTAATCCCAGTGGGGGAAGATTAGTATACAGGTGAATAAAAGGATTACTGAGTAGCAGTGAGGCCTGGCTGAATGGGACTTTTGAAGCAATTGTTAAACAGATTGCTAAAATGTATATCTCAACCACCCTGATACTTTTTATATTTGTGCGTTTTACAGACTAGACTTATGTACTTTTTTTTTTACTTTTTATTTTGCTTATTTCAGAGGACTATATAGATTTCAATGTTATTGAACTTTTATTTCAGTTATTTTTAATGGCTACATAATAGTCTATAGATCTGTTCTTTAGTTTGCCAATTAGCGCTCCAGTTACTAACTGGTTAGATTGCTTCCAGTTTTTAATGAAGTTGTGCCAGAAGTTGCAGTAAACATTCTTATGCATAGTGTTTTGCCAGATTTTACTAGTGGACCCAGTAAAGGTTTTATACAGTGGTAACACAGAGCAGGAAATGTATTTTCTGAAATGTCATATTAATGAGGCCACCCTTGATCTGCTACATTTAAAATTGCAACCTTCATTCCTGCTTTAATCTCTGTAGCACTTGCTGTCTTCTAGGTGTTTTACTTATTCATCTTGATTGCCGTTGTCCCCCTTGTTCAAGAGAACAGGGATTTTGGTTTGCTTCACCAGTACCTTGAATAGTGCCTGGCACATACATACTTGCTGAATGAATGGATGATGGGACTTACCCAGACCTGTAGGCTAAATGAGTTTGGAAGAGTGTCAGTAGCAACAGATATTCATGGAAGCCTGTGGAAAAATACTTGTAATGACTGATCTTTAGTATCTAGAGGGACGAGGAAGCAACAAAAGTCCCCAGGGACATGAATTGGGAGATTGAAGGGTTAGTACCTGGAGGTAATGGTGACAACAAAAGCACATTCCTCTGGAAGGTGAGAGTGGGAGAGGTAGAAGGTAAGTAGGCTGTGGTTAGAGAAAGGGATTTCCCAAGGTTTAGATATTAGAAATGGAACAATATGAGAATTAAATTCTCAAATTTAATTTTGAGAAGGTTGGTAGAATACTCCATTTCGCGGAGAATGGACTGTATCACTTTTTAATTGCTCCTGCCTTGGCAAACAGTGCCCTCTAATCTTGTTATATTTGGGTCATGCTCAGTGGTGGTATATAAAGCAGGTTTTGTTTTCAGAGATCTTTTTTGTTGGAATATGGCTGTATGTGATAATCTGATTAAGCAGATATGCCACTAATGTCTGCCACACAATAAGGCATGTTAGTGACTATGTCAATGTAGGCTTGAAAGCTAAATTGATAGAGAAGTTGTCTCCCCGCTATTTGACTTCTTGAGTCATTTCTTTGAACTGTCGAGAGTATTTAAAAGTACTTTTCTGTTTGAGGTCATTTCACTCAGAGTATAGCAGCTTACTAAAATATGTAAAACATCTAGTATAGCATATGCCATTCTTATTTGAAGCTGCTTTTGGGGAGCCACTTTTGGGTATGGAAGTTGTAATAGTAGTTTTTTGGAGTACACTTAATTATTATTACCCTCAGCCAGTACATGATTTTCCATTGCCTTATAGGTTTTCAACTGTAGCATTTTTTTAAATTTTTTAAAATTATTATGCTTTAAGTTCTGGGATTCATGTGTAGAACGTGCAGGTTTATTACATAGGTATACACGTGCCGTGGTGGTTTGCTGCACCTATCAACCCGTCATCTACATTAGGTATTTCTCCTAATGCTCTCCCTCCCCTAGCCCCCAACCCCCTGACAGACCCTGGTGTGTGATGTTCCCCTTCCTGTGTCCATGTGTTCTCATTGTTCAACTCCCACTTATGAGTGAGAACATGCGGTGTTTGGTTTTTGGTTCCTGTGTTAGTTTGCTGAGAATGATGGTTTCCAGCTTCATCCATTTCCCTGCAAATGACATGAGCTCATCCTTTTTTATGGCTGCCACTGTAGCATATTTTTAGCTTTAAAATTCCAATTAGTCTCAGGTGAATTGTTAATGACAGACAGGTGTGACTTAGTGGAAAAAACTCTGGAGAGACAGTTGAAGTAATGTTTCTCATATTTTTCAGTGGCTAGATAGCATGTCTGTAATTTCTTAATTCTTTATTTTCTTCGATTTCAAAACATGATAATGATCTCAAATACAACCTTCCTCCCAGAATCTCAGGGATACTTTACCAATCTATTGTTTGCTTTGGTGGGATTATAATAACTGTGATACAGGTTGGGAGGCCAAGGCAGGTGAATCACCTGAGGTCAGGAGTTCGATACCAGCATGGCCAATGTGGCAAAACCCCCGTCTCTACTAAAAATACAGAAGAATTAGCTGGGCGTGGTGGGACGTGCCTGTAATCGCAGCTACTCAGGAAGCTGAGGCAGGAGCATCGCATGAACCTGGGAGTTAGAGGTTGCAGTGAGCCAAGATCGCACCACTGCACTCCAGCCTGGGCAACAGAGCGGGACTCTGTCTCAAAAATAAATAAATAAATAAATAAATAAATAAATAAAATATGATATGATATGGGATATTCAAAGGTGTTAATGTTGTAAGGAAAGGAAAAATAACATTTCAGATAAGGAGGAAAGGGTTGATGGAAAGCATAATCTATTATTGTGCCTGATCTTTGAGCTGCTAGTCACCTTATCAGAATGCTGTTTGAGGAGTGTTTTCATTATGTTTAAAGCTTTCAGAGAAAGTAGGATTTTCTGATACAAGTAGAAAAATAGAAAAAAGTAGAAATGTTTTTCTACTCTTAAGAAGGGAAGGCTTACTAGAAATTATTTTTAAACGAATGAAAGAGTAGAAGGAGGAAGAATAGGCAGTATCTGTATGTGATTTCTCTGTGTCAGATACCATAGATGTAGTTTTTTATGCACATTTTCTCTAATTCTCAAAACAGTGCTTAGATTATAATATCCGTGTTTGCATATTATGAAATTAAGGCTCAGAAAAGTTAAGAAATTTGTCTAGCATCACATAGCTCGGAAATAAAATTTTGTACTCAGAAATCTGTATACCATACTGTGTATCAAACTAATGAGAAAGAATAGTGACACCAACGGTTAGGGCTTCAGACATTTACATTTGTTCTGAATGTGGAAGAGGGTGCTTAACACTTGAAATGTGTGCTCAAGTACAATAGTTAGTAATATGAGATTGTGTGGGGTATGATTGTGTGCCTCATCCCTGTTTTTTGTATGCCCCAAGATTCTTTCATCTGTTGCAAAAAAGCACAGCGCAGATTATGTGTGGTATCACAGCAGGCATTACGGGCAATGGATATGCCTTCTGGAAGCATGGGTGGAATTGGAGGTCCTGTAGCCTTTAGAGGAGAAACCCACTTGCCTTGTTCAAATCAGTTGGCGTATAATGGTGGAAAGTTGTTATATATGTTTATAATGATATGAGTTGAGCAAACTTGCTTGTTTTTTAAATTTTACAAATTTTAACTTTAAGTTCTTGGAACCAAGTGCTTTATTCCAAGTAGGATATGATAATTATATTGGCAAGTGTTGAACAATATGTCATCGTAACAGTTTTTCTTTGTGTAATTGACTTCAATAATCTTGAGGGTGTTTTCTGCACCTATTGTTAGAAGAGTTGGAGTGCCCTTATAAGGGTTGGAGTGAGTGGTTCTTCTCTTGCCATTATAATTGACTGTAGTTAGCATATGGTCTAATTTATTTTAAGAGTACCTCTTAATAAGCCTTGATTTTGTTGAAAATCAGGCTAAAATCATCTTCCTTGCACTTCCTCATTACTTGGTTGTTAGCATAATATTAACTATTATTAGATCCCAGACATCTCTTTATCTTGATCTAAAGAACATTGTTAGGGCTAGGAGTCCTGCAGTTTTCATTTAACCCATTTGTGATCTCTTGTGAGGAGGATGGAGCTATTGGTTATATACCTGAATCATTTGGGAGGTGTATATACTAATTTTTGCTGTTGAACCTCAAAGAACAATCAGGTTAGAAATATGAAGTAAGACTTAGAAGGTTAAGCTTATGCCTGGGAGGCAGAATATATATATATTAACCAGAGATGCTTGTGTGTAGGGAGAATGCTGGAGAACCAGACTCCTGGAGCAGTTTATCCTATGAAATACCGTATGGAGACTGTTCTGTGAGGCATCATCGAGAGTTGGACATCTATACATTAACCTTTGAGGCTGATTCACATCATGAACACCCATTTCCTGGAGACAGTTGCACTGGACACATTTTTAAACTTATGAACATCCAACAGCAACTAATGGTAAGTCAGAAAGCTTTTATTTTTAAGTATGTGCATGTGCATGTGTGTGTTTTGTATGTGTGTCCCTGCCCTCCTCCAATGAACCTTGGTATAATTAGAACATAAAAATACTTTCCTGGTGGGAGGCTGAGACGGGCGGATCACGAGGTCAGAGATCGAGACCATCCTGGCTAACACGGTGAAACCCTGTCTCTACTAAAAATACAAAAAATTAGCCAGACTGGTGGCGGGCGCCTGTAGTCCCAGCTACTCGGAAGGCTGAGGCAGGAGAATGGCGTGAACCCAGGAGGCGGAGCTTGCAGTGAGCTGAGATCATGCCATTGCACTCCAGCCTGGGCAACAGAGGAAGACTCCGTCTCAAAAAAAAAAAAAAAAAAAAAACACAAAAAAAACCACTTTCCTGGCCAGGCACAGTGGCTCATGCCTGTAATCCCAGCGCTTTGGAAGGCCAACACAGGTGGATCACTTGAGCTCAGGAGTTTGAGACCAGGCTGGGCAACATGGAGAAACTCTGGCTCTACAGAAGTTAGCTGGGCATGGTGGCATACGCCTATGGTCCCAGCTACTTGGGAGTCTGAGGCAGGCAGATCACGTGAGCCTGGGAGGCAGAGGTTGCAGTGAGCCGAGATGACACCACTGCACTCCTGCCTGGGTGACAGAGCAAGACCTTGTCTCAAAAACAGAAAAAGAAAGACTTTCACCAAAGATTCTGAGACCTGTAAAGCAGTATTAGCAGTATTAAATGTTACCACTTACAGATCAGAGCTAGCATTAAGGTTGTAGCAGTAGGGGGACTGAGAGGTTTTTTTCATTGGTTTTGGGAATAATGAAAGACACACGTTTCAGGTACAGAAATATGCAACAACTAGAACTAAATTTTCCTGTCATAAAAGGATGTTTGTCTATGTTTGGCTTAACTTTACAAAATGAAAGAACCAACAGTTTCTGAGATTGTTGCCAAAGAACAAGAACCAAATTTAATCAGGAGTATTTTTACAACTATTTTAGTGAGCGATGATATGTACCGTTTAAATATAGTGTTACTATATTTAAATCAATAGTTGTATGGTACAAAGATAACTAAAAAAAAAACAGAAAAGATTTTATAATCCACTCAAGTCTTCAAGATAAAGTTGTTGCCAGACATAAAAACATTACAGACTCCCTGTTAGCATTTATTACAAATAACATAAACGTCATATGTGTACGTCTCTCTTGGCCATAACATCTGAAAGGCTGTGTTTAGGTAATTTTTCCACCCAGTTTATTTCAGAGCTGATTTGATTTGGAAACCACTTGACGGTAATTTCATTTAAGGTCAGCTCAATGCCAGAGGCTTCTTTGGGAGCATGCATTATTTGAGACCAGCAAGCCAAGAAATTCCATAGGGTTATGTGATGCTCCCACTTTTGTGTTTGTTCCAGAGCAAGTGACATTTCATTTTCCTCTGAGTGGACTTCTAGGCAATCAGGTTTTTCCTTAGAACTCTTTTTACTACGTGAATGGTAGTCCACTTGAAAATATAGTTTTGCAGGTGCCAAAGCTACCTGCCAAGATATGGGAATGGTTGGCAGGCAAATATAAGAAATTAAAACTGTGGGAACATACATGTGCTACTTTCTTTAGGCAACACTACTTGCTTCTCCAGATTTCTGTTTTGTAATGTTTACCATTTATTAAATTTAGTGACTTAATTTCCTGATTTTTAGGAGACTGTCATACTCTCAGCGGGACTGGAAATAAGCTAATTTTGAATACTCTTAAGGAGCCTAACACAAAAGCTTTTAGTGAAAGTCCATTTTGCTTGTACACTCTAATAGAAAGACTTTAACAAGCATGACACATTTTACACTTGTACGTATAAACTTTTACAGTAGGCTCAGTAGGTAGATAGGAATGGTCTGATGATGGAACCCTATAAGTGCCCAATATATTCACTGAGTGAGTAGGTGAATGAGAGGATGGCTGGCAGTAGGTATGCATATTATTGCAGTAGGTCAGGTAATGAGTGGCGAGCAAACCAGATGTTTGGAAAAATAGATTTTAGGTGTTGAGAAAATATTTTTGTAAGAATTTTTGAAATTTTGATATAAAGGTAAAATCACTAAAGATCACCTGTGTTTGTTTTTCTCCATTGTAAACCTTGCTGCATGCACATGGGATTTTTGCATATTTATAAACTTAGATTAATAATTTTTTTCTGATTGCAATATGGTCCTCACAGTTAATAATGGCTAGTATTTCTTCCATCCGTTTTATGAACCTTGATTTTCTTCATCATTCCCATGCTGTTGGTTGTATCTGTTTATATTTTTAAAATACTTTAAAGTTGCAAAATCCATTTTTGAGATTACATATAGTATCCATAATATACTCTGACAGTATATAGGTATATGTTCTCATTTATTTTATATTTAATATGTTCTGATTTTATCAAAAGGTGAAAGAATATCTGCCATGCCACTGTTCCTGAAATTATGACCCCATAACTCGATGGTTAAGTTAGATTGGTTGGAACATATTTTGGGGATTAAAGGACACTGAACTCCTCAGTAAGTATTTAGGGCACAGGAGCATTGGCTGCACCTTGTAATGGAAAAGAGCTAGGATTTGTTTTTACTTGTATATATGAGGCAGGGCGGAAGTAGGCTCTGCCCCTCTGAAGACAATGAAAAATATAGGTGGGACACAGTGGCTCATGCCCTATAATCTCAGCACTTTGGGAGGCCAAGGTAGGAGGATCCCGTAGGCTCAGGAGTTGGAGAACAGCCTGGGCAACATAGTGAGACCCCGTCTCTACAAAAAATAAAACAATTAGTCAGGTGCAATGGTGCACACCTGTAGTCCTAGCTACTCAAGAGGCTGAGGCGGCAGCGTCGCTTGAGCCCAGGAGTTCAAGGCTGCAGTGAGCTATGATCACACCACTGCACTCCAGCCTGGCCTCAGAATGAGAGATCGCACCTTACTGTTAGCAGCTCATTTGAAGATATTCACTGAGCTTTTTAAAAATCAGGTTTTTGAGACTCTTTTTTTTTTTTTTGAGACAGAGTTTCGCTCTTGTTGCCCAGGCTGGGGTGCAATGGCGCTATCTCGGCTCACCTCAACCTCCGCCTCCCAGGTTCAAGCAATTCTCCTGCCTAAGCCTCCCAAGTAGCTGAGATTATAGGCATGCACCACCACACCCGGCTAATTTTGTATTTTTAGTAGAGACAGGGTTTCTCCATGTTGAGACTGGTCTCGAATTCCTGACCTCAGGTGATCTGCCTGCCTCAGCCTCCCAAAGTGCTGGGATTACAGGCACGAGCCACCGTGCCTGGCGAGACTCAATTTTAATCTACTTCCTAAAATAAGTTCAAAATTTAGAAAATAGATATTTCATATATCCTAATCTATTTTGAACATCCCAGTATATAGGCAGATATGAAAGGAAAGTAATATCAGAAATAAGAGGAAATTTATTTGTATTCTTTTAGATTCGCTTATCATGTGACCTTAGAAGGGCTAGAATGGAAGTGAGTTCTGTCCAACAGGATTTTTGCTCAGAGGTGTCAGTGACATCTTCTCCTACAGGCAGTTTTTAAAAAGCGTATTTCATTTCCTCCTAGAAAACAAACCTCAAGCAGATGGACAATCTTATGCCCTTAATGATGACGGCACAGGATCCTTCCAGTGCCCCAGAGACAGATGGCCAGTTTCTTCCCTGTGCACCGGAGCCCACGGACCCTCAGCGACTTTCTTCTTCTGAAAAGACCGAGAGCACTCAGTGCTGCCTAGGGAGCCCTGTTGCACAGACTGAAAGTCCCTGTGATTTGTCAAGCATAGTTGAGGAGAATACAGACCATTCCTGTAGGAAGAAAAATAAAGGCGTGGAAAGAAAAGGGGAAGAGGTGGAGCCAGCACCTATTGTGGACTCTGGAACTGTATCTGATCAAGACAGCTGCCTTCAGAGCTTGCCTGATTGTGGAGTAAAGGGCACGGAAGGCCTTTCGTCCTGTGGAAACAGAAATGAAGAAACTAGAACAAAATCTTCTGGAATGCCCACAGACCAGGAGTCCCTGAGCAGTGGAGATGCTGTGCTTCCGAGAGACTTGGTCATGGAGACAGGCACAGCCCAGTATTCCTCTGGAGGTGAACTGGGAGGCATTTCAACAACAAATGTCAGTACCCCAGAGACTGCAGGGGAAATGGAACATGGGCTCATGAACCCAGATGCCACTGTTAGGAAGAATGTGCTTCAAGGAGGGGAAAGTACAAAGGAAAGATTTGAGAACTCTAATATTGGCACAGCTGGAGCCTCTGACGTGCATGTCACAAATAAGCCTGTGGATAAAATCAGTGTTCCAAACTGTGCCCCTGCCGCCAGTTCCCTGGATGGTAACAAACCTGCTGAGTCTTCACTTGCATTTAGTAATGAAGAAACCGCCACTGAAAAAACAGCAGAAATGGAAACTTCACGAAGTCATGAGGAGAGTGCTGATGCTCCAGTAGATCAGAATTCTGTGGTGATTCCAGCTGCTGCAAAAGACAAGATTTCAGATGGATTAGAACCTCATACTCTCTTAGCAGCAGGCATAGGTGAGGCAATGTCACCCTCAGATTTAGCCCTTCTTGGGCTGGAAGAAGATGTAATGCCACACCAGAACTCAGAAACAAATTCATCTCATGCTCAAAGCCAAAAGGGCAAATCCTCACCCATTCGTTCTACAACTGGAGACGATAAACTTTGTGCAGACTCTGCATGTCAACAGAACACAGTGACTTCTAGTGGCGATTTGGTTGCAAAACTGTGTGATAACATAGTTAGCGAGCCCGAAAGCACCACAGCAAGACAACCCAGCTCACAAGATCCACCCAATGCCTCCCACTGTGAAGACCCACAGGCTCATACAGTCACCTCTGACCCTGTAAGGGATACCCAGGAACGTGTGGATTTTTGTCCTTTCAAAGTGGTGGATAACAAAGGCCAACGAAAAGATGTGAAAGTAGATAAACCTGTAACAAATATGTTTGAGGTGGTTTCACATCCACATCCAGTTGTCCCTAAAATGGAGAGAGAACTGGTGCCAGACCAGGCAGTAATATCAGACAGTACTTTCTCTCTGGCAAACAGTCCAGGCAGTGAATCAGTAACCAAGGATGACGCACTTTCTTTTGTCCCCTCCCAGAAAGAAAAGGGAACAGTAACTCCTGAACTACATACGGCTACAGATTGTAGAGATGGCCCAGATGGAGATTCGAATGAGCCTGATATGCCGCCACTAGAAGACAGGGCAGCAGGCCTGTCCACATCTTCTACTGCTGCAGAGCTTCAGCGCGGGATGGGGAATACCAGTCTCACAGGACTTAGTGGAGAGCATGAGGGTCCCGCCCCTCCAGCAACCCCAGAAGCTCTGAATATCAAGGGGAACACTGACTCTTCCCTGCAAAGTGTGGGTAAGGCCACTTTGGCTTTAGATTCAGTTTTGACTGAAGAAAGAAAACTTCTGGTGGTTTCAGAAAGCTCTGCAGCTCAGGAACAAGGTAAGGATAAAGCAGTGACCTGTTCCTCTATGAAGGAAAATGCTTTCTCTTCAGGAACATTGCAGGAAAAGCAGAGAACACCACCTCCTGGACAAGATACTCTACAATTTCATGAAAGATCGATCTCAGCTGACTGTGCCACAGACAAAGCACTTCAGCTAAGTAATTCACCGGGTGCACCCTCTGCCTTTCTTGCGGCAGAAGCTGAACATAACAAGGAAGTGGCCCCACAAGTCTCACTGCTGACTCAAGATGGGGCTGCCCAGAGCCTGGTGCCACCAGGAGCAAGTCTGGCCACAGAGTCAAGGCAGGAAGCCTTGGGGGCAGAGCACAACAGCTCCGCTCTGTTGCCATGTCTGTTGCCAGATGGGTCTGATGGGTCTGATGCTCTTAATTGCAGTCAGCCTTCTCCTCTGGATGTTGGAGTGAAGAACACTCAATCCCGGGGAAAAACTAGTGCCTGTGCGGTGAGTGGAAATGTGACGGTGGATGTTACAGGGGTTGATGCTCTACAAAGTACGGCTGAGCCCAGAAGAGAGAATATATCACACAACACCCAAGACATCCTGATTCCAGACGTCTTGTTGAGCCAAGAGAAGAATGCCATCCTAGGTTTGCCAGGGGCTTTACAGGACAAAGCTGTGACTGACCCACAGGGAGTTGGAACCCCAGAGATGATACCTCTTGATTGGGAGAAAGGGAAGCTGGAGGGAGCAGACCACAGCTGTACCATGGGCGACGCTGAGGAAGCCCAAATAGACAAAGAAGCACATCCTGTCCTACTGCAGCCTGCTGCCAAGGAACTCCCCACAGACATGGGGCTCTCAGCCCATGATGATGGGGCCCCAGCTGGCGTGAGGGAAGTCATGCGAGCCCCGCCCTCAGGCAGGGAAAGGAGTACTCCATCTCTACTTTGCACGGTCTCTGCCCTGGCCGCACCTCTGCCTAAGGGAGCAGACTTGATAGAGGAGGCTGCCAGCCGTATAGTGGATGCTGTCATCGAACAAGTCAAGGCCACTGGAGCATTGCTTATTGAGGGGGAGGCCTGTCACGTGTCACTGTCCAGCCCTGAGTTGGGTCCTCTCACTGAAGGACTAGAGAATGCTTTTACAGGAAAAGTGAATACTTTCCCACCTGGAGAGAGCCTACCAATGGGCAGTACTCCTGAGGAAGCCACGGGGAGCCTTGCAGGATGTTTTGCTGGAAGGGAGGAGCCAGAGAAGATTATTTTACCTGTCCAGGGGCCTGAGCCAGCAACAGGTAAGCAAAACATAATAAAAATTAACAGTCTGAGAAGCAGATTCCCTTAAGAGTCACTGTGGTGTCCTGGTAAAAATATAGGCATGTTTGTTGTTTTGAGGTCTTGCACTCATTGGGTAGGTAGCCAAGTTAATAGTCACCACCATCAGGAGAGGCGCGTCATCTCAGGGTTGGACAGATTTTGCTTCCTGTATTGTAGACTTACTGCTTGGTTGCTAAGCTTATAAACACTCCTGTCTCATTCTGGAGTGGTTGCAACTTTGCAAACCTAGAAAACAATGCCTAGATCACAGGTACTCTAAAATGAAAAAAATTAGCAGATGTTTTTATTCACATGGCTTAATCCTTTTCTCTAGTACCATAGAAAACAGTGCCAAAAAGCTGTGTTTTATCTACAAGCCTGAAACTCCCTTCCTCCCCTATCATCCTAGTCTGTATTCTGATCAAATTTAGAGTCAGAGTGGTTTCATGAACAGCTGTTAAGTATTGTTCTGAGCTGACTTCCCAGCGTCCAAAATGGTGGTATTAGGTCATTGGTGTTTTTTGTTTGTTTTTGTTTTTTTTTTTGGGGCTGGGGTGTTGTTGACGGGGAACTCCTTCCTTTTCCTGCTTGGGGAGTGGACCTCTAGTTCCATTGCCTGTTGCTTTTGGGCAGCAGTCTGGGAATTCAAGACCCTGCACAGTGCAGGGGATAGGATGCAGGATTTCCGCCCAAGCCCAATCTGCTGAGCTGCTGTCACAGGGCAGACCTTGTGTCTGCTTTATCTTGGTGAAGCAGCTGCACTGAGCAGATTGCTCACACAGCAGCCTGTTCCATCTGTGGGTAACCATGTTCCAAGGCAGCAAAGAGAAACCGCTATTGCTCCGTGGAAATAAACTATCTGAATAAAACTTCTTAACGGGGGTTAAGCCTGAAGCTGAAACGGGAGTCGGACACGATCTTGACTCCTGAAGTCTTTAAAGGTCAGTTTGGTGCACACTTTTATACCACCACCTGTTACCAGCTGTAGACAGAAGACCTATCTCCATGCTTGCCCCTAGGCTTTTGTAGGTAAGAAGTAGCCTGTTTTGTCTTTATTGTTTATTTTTGCTGTTCTTTTCAATTTTTGAAAATCCCTTTACACGTATGTATTAAGAATGTGGGGGAGGGTTATGGAGAGAAATGAATCAATGGAGCAAAAGAAGTTGCTTTGGAAGAAGCGCAATTTAAATACAGTGGTTATTTTCCCTGGTAAAGAAAGGGCTTTTAGCCATTTATAATCTTTTTCCTCCCCAGTTGAGGGATTTAAGGAATCCGAGGTAGAATTTTTGATGACTTTAGCTTTTTAGTTTTATTAATGTTTTGGATTTTTAGTGATAGATACTTGTCGGCTGTTGTCTCAGGATTTAAATGAGGTCTAAAATTTTTTTAAAAAGCCACAACAAGAAGTCTATTTTGGGGGCCCTGGCAGGTTGGCATTTCAGAAGAATGGGAGTGGCTGTAAGCTGATGCCTGGTGATGTTCTTTTCATTTCGGTGCTGCGTCCTTCGCCACATGGGCTGGAATTATTTCTCTTTCTGGCTCAGTGGTCAGAATTTAACTCAAGCAAGTGTGAACTCTGTGGGGATTGTGTCTGTAGTATCCTATGAGAAAAAGTAAAAACCAGGGAGAATTTCAGACTTTGATTTTTATTAGCACATATAGTAAAGATGGTGAGAAATGATGGATGTTTAGGATTTTGAGGTTTTGAGAAGGAAGAAAAATGTATGGACTTACAGCAGTATATATGGGCTTGGGGTTGGTAAATTTTGTGTAGGTGAGTTACTTGTCCTGTTACCAAAAGGAGTCATACTCATGGTCTCAAACTGCAGAGGAACTCAGCATTCATGGTCTCAGACTACAGAGAAAGTAGCCAGTCATGAAGAAATTGGTGCTTTCTTCAGAAAATGGCCAGGATTGGGAAAATCCCTGGTCACGTTGCTTTAGAGAAAAAGCACCTGAGTGTGATCTCAGAGCCAAAGGGTATTTTCTATCAAGTTTACATTCTACTCATAGATTTAATCATACTGTTTTGTGAGTGAGAAGACATAGGTTTAACTGCTCATTTGGAAGGAGCCAGTTTGAAAGAAGGGGATGTGGCCCTTGACCCACCAAAAGCATTGACCACAGTGCTTAGGAAATCAGTGGTGCATGACTGAGCCACACCAGTCCTGCAGAGGCTGCCGACACCCGTCAAGTGTCAGTAATCACTGTTTTCTAGTGTGACTGGTTGCTGTGCCAAGATGCATCTTTTCAAAGTTGATAGGTATAGGAAAGGAAGGAGGTACCAAAAATCACATCCCCAGAGGAAAGCAACCCTCTTTCCCCCCAGAAATTACTCTGACTCACTTAGAGATGTTTTGATCAAGGGATAGTTCTAAGGGGATTGCTTAGTCAGATTTTAACTTTAATAACATTTTATGAAATTTAACACAGATTTTGGTTCTTTGGGCAAGGAAACTTGTTTACCCATTTTTAAACTGCTGGTAAGATTATGTAATTATAAGGGCAAAGAAGGAAGAAAAGAGGTTCATCTATAGAAATGTAACTCTTACAAATTTAAGGTAGACTTTCGTACATGTCGTGTGCTCCTAGAATAAAATCTTAATATAATTTATTCTTTGGTGAAAGAAACTTCTGTGCTCTTTAGTGTGGGGAGCATTTTTCTCAGCAGAGTAGTGGCATCACTAGGTGAATAACCACAGATGCATTTCCACATGAAATAGAGATGATAGTTCCATTTGCATTTGGATTATTAAGGTGAATTTTGACTGTTCAATCATCAGTCCCCTTTAAAGAAGTGTCAGAAGCCTAAATTTGCCTCAGACATCTTTTATCATTTCCTTCCTGTATTTGCTTGACCATGTGGTGGTCAAGTAACAAAAACCACCACTGTTTTTGGTCTGTCAACATGGCCAGCAAGAGGACAACTATGTAATTCTCGATAAAACATGCACAGAAATGTTTCTCTTAAGAAAGGGATAGCTAGTCTGTGATTAGGTTTCAGTTTTGGAAGAAATAAGGGTTAAAAATAAGAAGTAACTGCTGAGTAGTTCATTCTTACTGGTTACAGTGATGGGTGGATCCGAGTGTGTTGTATGTTAGTGAAAGTCATACTTGTCCCAGAGGCTTTGTCTCATTCTCAGTGGCTTTTTCCTTTTTGTTTTGTACAAATCCTTGCTTTTTTGATGATGCCCAAGATGGACTACCTAGCTTCAGCTATTAATCTGTTCCCCTGAAGCTTATGAATTTAGTTTTCCATATGCAAGTTGGCGCTACACTCAGATTTGTCATAAAAAGTCAATAGTGAAATGGATGTTCAAAAGACATTGAATTGGATCCTCGCTTAGTTCTAAGCCCCTACAAAGGCTAGGGAAAAACCAATAACCAGGTGATAAAGGAATAGCTCAGCATAGGGTCAGAAATGACACTAGCCGCTGACAACAAAAGAATACTTTTCCGTTATAACGCAAAAGAAAAACAAAACACATGAAACCTGGAGCATGTTGTATGAATAGTAAGGCACAGGAATCAGTTTTTAAAAATGTACTCTGTAACCCCCCTGCTCTTTCAGAAATGCCAGACGTGAAAGCTGAAGATGAAGTGGATTTTAGAGCAAGTTCAGTTTGTGAAGAAGTGGCTGTAGGGAGCATAGCTCCTGCACTGAAGATGAAGCAAGGCCCGATGACCCAGGCGGTAAGTGGCAGCAGTAAGTCTGTACGAGCACAAAATGTGTTTATCCTGTTCTGCTGTGTCTTATTTATGGCTTTGTCTTTTATTTGAGGGTAAGTGGGCAAAATAGTATTTTCCGCCTTCTCTCTTGTGCTGTTATGTAAATGTGTATATGTTGCTGCAGTTAAGCTTTCATAAATGGTATATACCACACAGCAAAGTTTTGGAATGGGCTGTTACATGTTTTCTTGCAGATGATGCTGAAAAACATTTTCGCCTTGAGCACAAGGCTTTAAGATTTGTCAGTAAGCTTAAATTGTTACAAAATCTGAGCTATCGCAAAAGGGGATCTATAAACCTTTTCTTTCTTTCTTTCCTTCTTTTTCTTTTTTTTTTTTTTTTTTTTGAGATGGAGTTTTGCTCTTGTCACCCAGGCTGGAGTGCAGTGGTGCGATTTCAGCTCACTGCAACCTCTGCTTCCTGGGTGAAAGCGATTCTCCTGCCTTCGCCTCCTGAGTAGCTGAAATTAACAGGCATGTGCCACCGTGACCGACTAATTTTTGTACTTTTTGTGGAGATGGGGTTTTGCCATGTTGGCCAGGCTGTTTTCGAACTGGCCTCAAGTGATCCACCTGCCTCAGCCTCCCAGAGTGCTGGGATTACAGATGTGAGTCACGGCACCCGGCCTATAAACCCTTCTTAAACCTGACTGTTCTTTCTTTATATAAAAACTGATAGCCAAAATGAGATTTTTACTTTATAGCTCAATAGTAACTGTCTAAATTATGATGTATATCGTTTTCAGCAATGAAAAAACAGGTTCAATAGGCCAGATGTGGTGGCTCACACATGTAATCCCAGCACTTTGGGAGGCCGGGGTGGGTGGATTACCTGAAGTCAGAAGTTCAAGATCAGCCTGACCAACATGGTGAAACCCTGTTTCTACTAAAAATACAAAAAAATTAGCCGGGCATGGTGGCAGGCGCCTGTAATCCCAGCTACTTGGAAGGCTGAGGCATGAGAATCATTTGAACCTGCGAGGCGGAGGTTGCAGTGAGCCAAGATCGTGCCATAGCACTCTAGCCTGGGCGACAGAGCAAGACTCCGTCTCAAAAAAAAAAAAAAAAAAAAAAAGAGAAAAAAAGGTTCTATCAATATGTTTTTTTGTTTGTTTGTTTTAAGAATAGTTTTTTTGGGATATGATTCACATACCATAAAATCCACCCAATCAAATAAAGTGCATAGGTCATTGGTTTTAAATAGATTTACAGAGTTCTGCAACCATCACCACTAAGGCTCTAATTTCAGAACATTATCACTCCAAGAAGAAACCCCAGACCCATTAGCAGTGTGCCTTTCCTTCACTCTTCCCTCCCCCAGCTCATTAATCTGCTTTTGCTTTCTGTAAATCCATAGAGAGATTTGCTGTGAGACTGTGAAAGTGGCTGTAGATAGTACATAAATTGCCCATTCCAGAACTTCATGTAAATGGTGTAACACAATATGTGATCTTTTGTGACTGGCTTCTTTCACTTAACATAATATTTTCAAGTTTCATCCGTGTTGTGGCATTGATCAGTATTTCATTTCTTTTTATTGTCAAATACTGTTCCGGTTTATAGATATACCACATTTTTTTGTGGATTTGGATTGTTTCCACTTTTTGGCTACTGTGAATAATGCTGTTACGTACATTTGTGTACCAAATTATGTGGACATGTTTTTATATACCTAGTGGAGTTGCTGGGTCATGTGGTAATTTCCATTTATTTGGCTTTAAAAATATTTTTCTTCAAGGTCTTGAGATTATTTTTCTTTGTTTAAAGCTATTAACTTTTATTTTATTTTATTTTTTGTTTTTTTGAGATGAAGTCTTACTGTCACCCAGGCTGGAGTACAATGGCAGGATCTTGGCTCATTGCAACCTTTACCTCCTGGGTTGAAGCGATTCTCTTGTCTCAGCCTCCCGAGTAGCTGGGATTACAGGGACTCGTCACCACGCCCGGCTACTTTTTTGTATTTTTAGTAGAGATGGGGTTTTGCCATGTTAGCCAGGCTGGTCTCAAACTTCTTATTTCAAGTGATCCACCCGCCTTGGCCTCCCAAAGTGCCGGAAGTACAGGCGTGAGCCTGTGCACCCAGCCAGCTATTAACTTTTAAAACAAACTTGTTGAGAGAAACAGTGCCCTATGCTTTAGATTCCATGGTCGTCAAAAAAAAAAAAAAAAAAATTAGAAAGCTGAAAATCAAGTTAGTGAACTTACTCATGCTGTCCCTTTGAAAGTCCACGTTCCTTGGGCTACACTTGACATTGCACTGTTTTTACTCTTCAGAGGACTAAGTGGTATTTTTTCTTGAAATTTCACGGTAGGTAAATGGAACAGACTATCCCAGATTGTTTCAAGAGTATGAACAGTGATGAACAAGCCTTGTTGTATTGGAGTACTGTGGTATGAAGGTGCTGACTGTTCTAACCCGCCCTTATTACACATAATATTCATGACTAATGCCTGGGTGGCTACTTGTAAAGCAGGCATTATTCAGACAAATGTTGCTTTTACCCCTGTGAGAAGAAAAGAGAACACACCCTGCATGGGTACATGTGTCTTTGTTTCCAGAAGCCCCTTAGAAAGGGAAGGAAAAAACTCACATCCTTGAATTCAAATACTTTTGTTTCTTAGTACTCTATTTTAATATTGTAGTGATTAGAGTCATTGAATCCAGGCTGGTACTTGGCTCTAGACGCTTTGCTTTCTGATGAGGGATATCTCTATTCTAATGGTATCTTGTCTACTATAAAGAAGAAAACAAAATATGACTTAAAGAAAAGAAAAGGTCTCCTCTCTCAGTCCCTTTCCTCTTCTCCTTTTTTCTCTAGTTTTAAGAGTTGAGAGAGTGAATATTCCTGTGGTTGGTCAGCATACCTCATTTTACAGATAAAAGAATAGACCCTTGGAGAGTCACATGGCTAGCTTGAGGCCAAAGGCAGCTGGAAGAGTTTGAGGTTTGATTTCTAATCTAGGGCTTACACAACAGGGCAATTCCTCCTTGACTCAAGAAACCTGGGCTCTGATTGGTAAAGTTGCTATAAGAAGCCTGAGAACCATGTAATTTATCTCTAGCTGGGAGATATCAATGCCTTATGCTTTGTGTTTGCTTCCACCGTGTAGAGTTGGGGAAAGCATATGTCAGTGGGATTTTCAGTTCTTGAGGATTTGCAGGCCTAAATTCAGGAAGTTTTTGTGTTCACAGCATTCTTATAATGATGTGAAATCTGACTACTTAACTCTTCTCCGTGGTGCTCTCACAAACTTGCCTTATTTGCTGTGAGTTGAAAGGATAAAACAGACACACACTTTAATTTTTCCCATTTAACTCTTCACATACTATATTCATATAGGTTTTCACTGGATGGGGAAAGAGAGCAGAGGTCTGCAAACATTTTGTAAAGGACAGACTTTTGTAAATGCTTTGTGGGACATATGGTCTCTGTCACAACTAGTAAGCTTTGCTGTGAGTGTGAAAGTGGCTGTAGATAGTATGTAAACAAAGAAGTGTCACTGTGCTTCAATACAACTTTATTATGGACACTGAAATTTGAATTTCATGTGATGGTCACGTGTCGTGAAATATTATTGTTTTGAATTAGGTTTCCAGCCATTAAAAAAATGTAAAATCTCAGCCAGGCACAGTGGCTCATGCCTGTAATTCTGCCACTTTGGGAGGCTGAGGCAGGCGGATCACTTGAGGTCGGGAGTTCGTGACCAGCCTGGCTAACATGGGGAAACCTTGTCTCCACTAAAAAAATAAAAATAAAAAAGTTAGCCAGAAATTGCTTGACCCGGGAGGTTGCAGTGAGCCGAGATCGCACCACTGCACTCCAGCCTGGGCGACGGAGTAACACTGTGTCTTGAAAAAAAAAAAAGCCTACTCTTAAGTGTTTTTCATGGGCTGTAAAAAAGAGTTAATATCCCACTGGCAATAGCATGTGAGCCCCTGCCTAATAAATACTTGTGCGCCAGTGGAAGAAAAGAAAAAAGAAGCAAGCAGATTTCTTTTCTTAAATTGTTTTGTGGTGAAACCTCTGGTTTTTAAACTACAGGTTGGGAGTGGGATCAAGTTCTGTCTTTCCCGAATAGCTTTTTGACAGCCTCTCTAGAGCTCAGTTTCCTTGTCTCTAATCATTCTCTAGCTTTAACCTTCTAGAGTCTGTTTTCATGCTGAAAAGGGTTAGAGTCTGTGATTATATTTGAGGGAGGAGTGGCATTTGTGTAATATTTAACCTGATCTTTCTGCCACATACCCCATCTATGTGTGTGCCTTGGGAATAGGCCAGTCATTGCTTCGTTGAATCATTGGCTCATCCTCTCCAAATGTAAAATAGAACAAATTCCTATATCTTATGCTTTGCTACCGGCTTGAAAACCAGTACTATGGTAAATTTATGGCAGTTTTCTAATAAATGTAAATAATCCATTTAAATTCTTATGGAAGTTTTGTAACATTCTCTAAACGTGTAATGGTCAGAGCATAAGAACCTCTGTTGAGTGGCACTACCAAGGATTTAAAGAAAAAAGCTACTGTTGAGTTCTTGTTTTCTTTAGTCCTTTAGTCTGCTATCTGTCATACAAACTGAGGAGTAATTTTTCATTCCTTAACCTGTTTGACACATGTACTGTAAATAAATCCTTACTTTAAAGGTCCAGTGCTGAAAATCATAGTTCGTGAAGGAATTAGACGGTATCTGCATTCGTTTACTTATATTCTCAGAGAAAACACAGGTATGTGTTAAATGTTGCAGATTTCTTGATAGTCTTTACTGATATTTCTTTATTGGGTTGAAAATGTTCACAATTTTTGAGGCAAAGTTATTACTTTACACATAATGTGGTTTATTCCCATTAATCATTTTATCATTTTATTATAATTGTGGTTTGTTACTGAGTATTGCCAAAGTTTTAATGCCCATTGCAATTTAATATTCAACATTACCTCCCCCTATATGCTTTCCTGGTTTCAAGGTATTCAGATTACCTTTCGTTGTCATCTTTTTTTCCTTAGTGAGTTAATATATATCAAGTACTTAGATCAGAGCCTGGCACAGAATAAGTACAGCTTAGCATTATTATTAGTTTAGTAACTTCAGATTACACTATGCTGTTCACTTATTTTAGTAACTAGTGGAATATGGTGGTTCAGACTCAGTTACTGCTTCTTGAACACATTATAAAAGCTTCAGGAATAGTTTCATACATTAATTTGAAATTGAAAGACATGGAACTTGTTTTACTTCTGAGACCCTTACAGTTTGAAGGAACCTTAAAGATTTTCTGAAGTCCAGCACCTTTGCTTTATAAGAGAAGAAATGGATTCAGGATAAATGACTTACCTTGTTTCACAGCTGGTTAACTGTTAGCTGGACTAGAACCCAATTTCTATGCTAATAATTTTTCCACTATACTATTTCCTGAAGAATCATCTGAGGGTACACTTGGGAAGTCCCATCCACTTGGTTTAGGATGGGTTTTTGCGTTTTAAGCAAGCATCCCTGAATGATACTTATGCATGCTAAAATTCTAAAACCATTGCATTTATACTTTCATGCTTTTGGTAATAGTTGGAGAAATTCCTTTAGCCATATTAAGATGTAAGCTGATACACTTTAAGTCTCATGTTCTTACTATAACCTGTTTAGCTGCAACTAAATACCACTAAGATGATGTTTCTCCAAAGTGCTTGCTTTTGGTGCAGAAATTAGGAAGATTTTTTAGACCTGCCTTTTATTTCCTAAAGAATGATATGATATTGAGCCAGATGCTGGAGGCAAGCAGGAGATGACATTGAATACTTAAGTTCAGAAAAGAAGGCCTTCTGACACCATTCGCCTTCATAGTATGCCCCAGTACTGCAAACCAATATCATATGTTGTAGGGATCTTTTCTCTTCAAGATATGGCCAAGTTCATTAGAAAGGACCTTCCCTCCCTGGGGCATCTGTTCATTGAGGTATCTCAATAATAGCTCCTTTTCTGAATGCTCTTTGCATAAGCTTATTAGCCATATGGAACAGTTAATTCCACAAACCAGTATATATTGTCAGGGTTCCTATGGTCCTAACAGTCAAACACTCAAGAACAACTATGTTCAAGGACAACTGTAAAATCCCATGTGTTGAGTATTAGGTTACTGGGAAAATCTACTCTTTATTTAACATACCTTCCTCAATCAAGAAAGCGTTTAAAATCAGAACCATGATCTTTTTTTTTTTTTTTTTTTTTTTTTTGGCAATTATATAGCCAAACATCAAATTAACTGAATTTCCATTCTTAGTTATTTTTACAACAGTATTCATGTTTGTTTCTTCAGGATTGTAGTAAGGGCATTGTTGGTCTTAGAATATTGCCTGTTAATATCTTCCTGAACTATGTCCTTTTATTATATTTAATGGAACACTCTGTTTTCTTTCTGTTGTCTAAAGGGGGCGAACTTGTATTTCCATCCCTTGTCTAGGAATTCGGTTAAAAGCTTTTGTTTTGTGTGGCTGTTCACAGCCTTCATGCTCAGCTGCCGTGGGAAAATATGACAGCCTCTAGGCTATTTGGTGACTAACCCAACAACTTATAATGCTGATACTCAAAATGGCTTATACATCCCACCCTGTTATTTAATAGTTGTCAGTTTTTAAAAAGGTCATTTAAAAATGTTTCTGCCATCATATTCACATAGATAGTTTTGTGGTGTGTGTGTCACCTAGGGAAAGGCAAATTGGCCACTTTCTGAGTTGCCAGAAAGTCTTATCTGCATCCATTTTTGGCATTTAAGAGGCAGGCTCTCCCCAAATTATCCCATATAGGTCCAAAGCTAGAGCTAGCATCAACTCAGTTTTTTTCATGTAAATTTTTTGGAGACTCTCTATATCTCCTCTGAAATGGAGAGTTTCCAGGAAATTATCAGTGGCTCCTAATACAAATTTTTAATACATTTGCGGAAAAGAAGTACCTCAAAGAACCCCAGACCATAAAGTCACAAGTGGCAAAACTATAAACTTAGTGTAAAACTACCCATAGATAATGTATGTAAAGGTATAATTTAATGATCTAGTTGTACGTTTTTAAGTGACCTTAAGCAAGTTATTTAATTTCTCTGATCTGTGTTTTCCTTTGTATAATGGTTCATCTCTAGTTTCTTCCAGCTCTTAATTTTTGACCAGTGTGTGATTATGACATGATTAGAATAATTGAAAAAATGTTGTCATCCCAGCACTTCGGGAGGCTGAGGCAGGTGGATCATATGAGGCCAGGAGTTCGAGACCAGCCTGGCCAACATGGCAAAACCCCGTCTCTACTAAAAATACAAAAAAATTATCAGGGTGTGGTGGTGCGCACCTGTAATCCCAGCTACTTGGGAGGCTGAGGCATGAGAATTGCTTGAACCTGGGAGGTGGAGGTTGCAGTTAGCCAAGATTGCACCACTGCCCTCCAGCCTGGGAGACAGAATGTTTTATAGTCTCAAAAAACAAAACAAAACAAAACAAAAAACTGAGGATATCTTACATTTGGACCAAAAGGACAATCATGAGGGATTTTTTTTTTCTTTTTTAAATTTGAGACAGAGTCTTGCTATGTTGCAGATCTTGAACTCCTGGGCACAAGTGATCCTCCTGCCTTGGCCTCCCAAGGTGCAGGATTACAGGTGTGAGTCACCATGTGGGATTTTTTTTTTTTTTAATCACACATTCTTTAACCAAATCCTTAACTAATCACTTTTGTCTTAAATGTTTTCCAAGGTGTTTTGTTCTGGGATATTAAAATCAATCATACTAGAATCTGCTTTTTTCTTTCATAGAACTGCTGAATCATAGGTCATATGTGCATTTTAGAGGGGATGTGTGTCTCATGCCATGCCCTCTTAAGTGAAAATAACTGTTTCTGAGTCTTAGCACTCTTTCTGTCTACTACTTACACTCGTTTCTCTTTTGTTTATTCTTGTTATATTGACAGCCAATGATAATAGCTAAGTATAAGGGAAAGATTATGGAGCCCAGTGAATTAAGATTTTAACCCTAGTTTTGCCAACTACCAGCTGAATAATTTTGATTCATTTATTTAGAGGCTGTTTCCTCATTTGTAAATTTGGGATATTGATGCCTATTACAAAAGTTGTTTGTATTAACTAGAGTTAGGAAATTCTAGCCTATAATAGGCATTTTAAAGGCAATAGATATAATTCTAATCTCATTTTAAACTAACTCAGAATTATCAGGCCCATCTTAAGACAGTATGAATGAGTGATTTTAGATAATGATTTTTAAATGGTCTTGGAAGAAGCTATCAATTATATCAGGCCACAGTGGTACTCATTTAACTTTCCATGTCACTTTATGTTTACTGCAAGGGTGTACTAATTTATTCACTACTCAGTTCAACAAATGTTCATTGAACTCTGTGCTAGGCCTCAGATATGCTGAAATGAAAATAGATGAGTCTCTGCATTCAAAGGCTCGTATTCCAGTAGGAAAGGCAATTATTAAGCCAGTAAATAAGACATATTCTTGAGTGTTAAAATACAGGTAAACATACAGGTGCTTGTGAAAAGGTAACTTTCAGTGAAGTGGATGCTAAATTCTCCTTTCTAAGGAAGTTTTTAAAGAATGTTATATTATTTTTACACTGTGGGAATGAAGATATATGCATTATGTATCAGAAATATAGGCTTGGGTGTAGCCGTTATTTCTACCAGTACATTTGGAAGGGCTACCAATAGGTGATCTCTTAGAAAAAACTATGTATTGCTTGTGGTTCTAAGTTCTGTGTTGCTTACTGACATAAATATGACTTAGAGCTGCTTGTTTTTGCCTGTAAAAGAGAAAGTTTCCATAGTAGAAAATTAAAAGAGAGATGTCAATTGATCTTTGAGAAAGGCCTAGGTCCACCTCAGGGATCTACCTGGGTACCTACAATTTAGGCAGTTTTAGATATTCCATATTAGGTTTTGATTGTGGATTTTAACAAGAGGCTAGTGATGTGTCGCTAGTTGGCCACCAGAAGAGTAAATGTGTACACTATTTACGGAGTTGTCTACTATATATGGAGTTGTCTATTTTATCCAGAAAAGGTTTCAGGAGCACCAATTTCAGATGTTTCTAGTCTCCTAGGCTGCTCAGTTTTGTGATATTAGCCTGTGGCTTTAATTTCATTCATTTATTCATTTAGTAAACATTAAATGATTATTTTTCCCTGGACAAATTATTGCATCAAATTTGGAGGGTTTTTTTGTTTTTGTTTTTGTTTTGTGGAGATAGGGTCTCACTTTGTTGCCCAGGTTGGAGTGCAGTGGCGTGATCATAGCTCACTGCAGCCTCAACTTCCTGGGCTCAAGTGATACTCCCACCTCAGCCTCCAGAATAGCTGAGACCACAGGTGCGAGCTACCACACCTAGCTAATTTTTAAATTTTTGTAGAGACAGGGTCTCCACAATGTTGCCCAGGCTGGTCTCAAACTCCTGGACTCAGCGACCCTCCCACCTCAGCCTCCCAAAGTGCTGGGAATACAGGCATGAGCCACTGCACCCTGCCAAATACCAGATAACTTTTGAAAGTTAGGTATCCTTTTTGCCCTCAGCATACCTAGAATCTAGTTAAATTTAAAAAAGCAAACATATACAGATATAATCACAATACATGAATGCAGTATATGAGACATGTTATCAGATACCATTAATGTGCTATAGGAGATCACAGAGAGGAATACTTCTTGAAAAGTGCCTGTCTGAAACGTAATGGTGTTTCCTTGGTGAGACCCATGTTGTAGCACAGGTGGTATCAATAGTCTATTGGCAAGAACAGGGATAGCTTCAGGGAGCCATTGATACGCTTTCCAGCCTTGTAGTTATTTTTTTACTTTCACAATATACTCAGCCCTTTGAAGATCATAGAATTGCCTAAGGATTGCCAGAGACACATCAGTTTGCACGATAACTGATCTGGCAGTAATCCAGGTTAAAAAAAAAATTCATTAGGAACCTGAAAAACATAAAATTTACCACAGAATATGAAAAATGGAAGTATTCAGTAGCATATGAACCATGTGGAAATTGAAACAAGTAGTATTTCTGTTTAAATATTTCCATTCAGCCATTGAAAGTTTGTGTTCTCCCTTCCTGCCTCTTCGATTTCATACAGTGATGTAGACATTTTGCTTCCATTCTGAGGATACCCAAAACCCTATCACTGCTGTGGACCTGAGCAATTGGGACACTGTCTTAAGTGCACATATGAAGTCTTCAAAGAAAATTAGTTGATGGCGAAAATGCCTTTCATAAAGTTCAGGGCAGAGAATACTCTTATGAGCACATTTAAAATATCTAAGTTTAAACCTAACTCAGAAGAAGTCAGAGTAAGCCAAAATGTTTACTGTATTGATCTTCTTTTTCTGTAGTTGGCATTTGCTCCTGACTAAGTCATCAGTATTGATATATATTTAAGAGTTTTGAAAGCATAGTTGCTGGGTGTGGTGACTCACAACTGTAATCCTGGCACTTTGGGAGATCGAGGCAGGTGGATTGCTTGAGCCCAGGAGTTCGCAACCAGCCTGGGCAAAACCCTGTCTCTACCAAAAATACAAAAATTAGCCAGGCGTGGTGGCATGCTCCTTGGGAGGCTGAGGTGGGAGGATCATCTGAGCCTGGGGAGGTGGAGGCTGCAGTGACCCATGATTATGCCACTGCACCCTAGTCTGGGCAACAGAATGAGACCCTGTCTCAAAATAAAATAAAAAACCTAGTCACTCTGGGGTTGGAATTTGGGGTTATGGAGATATAAAAATGAGTGAGATTTTTCACATGTGATTTCAGTGTTTATACTGAAGATGGTTGCAAAAGATTTCTGAAACAGTTTGAACTAATTATAATAGGAATAATTGGGGTAAATTGTATAGCTTCACAGTTGGCCTTTATGGTTAAATACATATTTGAAAGGATAAATTTGGCTTGGCGCTTTCATTTATGTGAGGTACGTGTGTATGTGTATGTTTCTTTTACTGTGTAGAGTATGAAGTACCTTGGGAGTGGCACATCTGGGAAGTTTTTGCTGAACCTCTTCTCTGAGGCAGAAAAAAAAACATGGTGGAGAGGCTAAGTAGTTAAAAATTGTGAGTTATTTTATTGCTTGGAATCCCCTTGAAGAAAGATAGATTAGTAGAAAAACATACTTGAACTGGAGATGTCCTATTCCCTTTTGATTTATGTAAAAACAGCATGTGATCAAAAAATTTGTAATGGAACCATTTAGAGGTCTTTTCTATTTATACTCCAGATTCTATAACTATGGGAATCCAAAATCTTCCAAAAATAATTGTTCTCATTATAGAATATTAGTTTAGGGAGGAATTTTAGTGAGCATGAGGCTTGTGCGCTTTAATTTGCAAGAAAGGAACTGGAGTCCCCAAAGAGCTAGCAAGCTCAAAGGGCCTGCCATCATTTGTGATGCCCAGGAGCCACCTCTGTCTTAGACATCACCTGTCACTGAAGTAAGCTCCTCAGTGTCACATGGTAAGCCAGAGGCACACTGGAAACCTCTCCAGTATTTCTGCTGGAGATTCTTAAATAGGAAATTCTTAAATAGGACCATCTTTACTGGTCAGTGACTTTCCTCTACTTTATGAAATCCTTTAATCCCCACTCCCCATACATTAAGAAAAATTATGGGAAGGATACAGCTGAATGTGTACACTTGATCCCTTTGTTGTGGTTGATGAGCTGTGTGCATCTGCTGCACTGGTGACTCTGCAGTACTTCCTTTTAGCAAATTGCCTTCTGATACAGATACTTGGAGGCTTGTGGCTGGGCCATGTGCAGATCACAGTGTAGGGTGATCTGGGTAGATTTAAGATTCCCACTCCCTGTTGCCTTCTCCTTTCCTGAGCATGGCATCTTTATTTTTGGATGTGCTTGTTGTGTGTTACCTTCCTTGAAATTTAGTGAAAATTGTTACCTACCAAGGCAGTAAGCCTGCATGAGTCACTGTGAAATCCAGGTTTGTGTAATGCCAGCGTTTTCTGACAGCAGATGAATGATGTGAAAAATGGAAGAGCCTTCTGCTTGTCATGTTCTTCCTTAGGGTAAGATCCTGGTCGCCCTGGGAAAAGCAGAATTTTAGGATCCCCTTTCCAATATTCTTTATCTTTTGGTTTCTATGAAAATAATAACTCAAGGAAAATGTGGCATGGTCAGTTTTATTTTTGACATCATTAATTTCTTTCTTTGTCATCCTTCCTCCTTGTTTTGCTACCAAAAATTTTGTTGTGTTTATTTTTTCCCTTGAATCAACTATAAGCCAAGCTCTTTTTAGATGGAGGGGCCTGAAGACAATGGGTTGGTTTGGACTTCCCCTGCCGTGCTGGGCTAAAGGAGAACCAGGGGGTACCACCTCAGCCACCCACAGGCCTCTTGAAATTGGGCCTAGGCCTGGTCCATTCTGGAGAGGATGCATGATGAGAAGCATCAGAGCCCGTGTAGTGTGCAGTCTCTACTTTGTGGGCAATAGGACATTTACTCTAAGAGGCTCAGGAATTTTTTCTCTCATTCCATCCCGTGAAAGCCAGAAACTGTGGGAAGCCACAGACTGACTTGTCAGCGGGAGAGGCATGGAAAAAACATATGTCCATGCACGAATCCCTTACTTTAAACATTTGTAGCAAAGATTCCAACAGTAAATTATGCTGTTGGAACATAGTCCCTTCTTCCAGGAGATGTTACTCTTGTGCATTTCCAAAGCAAAATTGAGCCTTTAATCTGCAAATATGTACTATTTTGTATGCTGAATGTTGTAATAGAAACCAGGGATGCCATGGTGGGTAAAATAAGACAGATCTCATCCCTCAAGAAGCTCTATTGGGAGAAACAAAGAAATGAACCAGGAGTTGACACCTGGGTCATGGGAACTCAGAGAAGGAATTTTCCATTGTTTAGGCCTATCTACACCACTGTCCCTTCTGCTGTTCACTTCTAGTAGCGTTGTAACATCAGACATTACGTGGAATTCTGCTGAAATGTTTCACTCAAAGGATTTTCCCTGTTGACAGCATTGCTTGCCTTAAAATAGGGGGTCAGACTTTTCATTCCAGTTCCAGAAAGTGATGCGTGTATCATGATTGTTTTGCTATGAAACAGTTCCTGTCCCTATTACCCTTGTAGTCAACACAATAGACTATGTTCCTTCCCAGGAGTGATTAGGTTTCCCTAATGGGATGATGGAAAGGAGGGAAATAGAGCTCTGGCCCTCTTCCTTCATTAGTGTTGAAACCTGGTGCTGTATCTGCTTCACATCAAGCTCAGTGGATTGTTTTTCCCTTGTCTGAGCCTGCTCTCTCCTCCTTGAGTGAGGAAAAGGATTTAAATCCTGGCTTTCCTGACATGGAACTTTCCTGCAGTGGCTGTTGCAGCTGAATGCATTAAAAGGAGTACCTGCAAGCTGCGAGAAGAAATATTGTTTGAAGACTGGCATATAATATAATGTGGACAAGTGCTCTTAGGTTTGCTTTTTAGTCGAAAGACTGTGTTCTGTAGGATTTGAAAAAGAATAGAATTTGTCATTGGCACACCCCACCCGTCATAGCCTCACAGGCTTCTTTGTTAGCCACTGAAGGGTCTTAAGTGATTCTGGCAGTAGTGAATTCAGGTGACTGACATATGCTGCTGGGTGTCAGAGTTACCGTGTATCTCTACCTACTCACTGGTTTTGGTCTCATCTTGGGGAGCTACTGTGCTTCTAGCTGCCCCAGAAGGTGGGAGGTGGCAAGCTCATCAGTGCCTAACAATGCCAAGTTTTCTTTGTTTTATTCCTAATGGGAATTTATACTGCCATTTGTCTGTTTCTTGGCATAACTCTTTGGGAAGGAAGAGGGGTTAAATAAAAACAAAATAATGCATACCTTTTATGAATATTATCTCTGGGCTGGGTGAGGTGGCTCATGCCTGTAATCCCAGCACTTTGGGAGGCCAACGTGGGAGGATTGCTTGAGCCCAGGCATTCAAAACCAGCCTAGGCAACAAAGTGAGACCCCATCTCTATTTAAAACAAAATTAAGAAACAATATTATCTCTGAATTAGTCTTGCTGTTTTTTAAAACTTGGAGTCACCCTATTGGTTAGATAATACCAACCATCTATTAGCAAACAAACATCAAGGTGCCCTGAAATATGACTGATGTGGAATGTTGCCTTGATCCTTCCTCTTTTATTAAGGCTGGTTTGTGGGAGCTTGGAGCAGGAAGAAGGGAGGTAGCAAAAAGGACAGAGAAGGTGAAGGAGACCTTTAATGTGGGGGTTGGGGAAGCAAAAGGATAACTAAACATATGCCTCTTGACAGCATCTGTGACCAACCATGCACCAAAGCCATGATATGGCAACAGCTGTGTAAAGGCCCAAGATGTTTAATACTTTTAGCAGTTGTTCCTGTAACTTCTTGTGGTATATCACCCCAGCATAGAATGGGGAAGATGGGAATAGCTTAGATTAAAAAAAAAAAAAAAGGCTAGCTTACTATTCTTCCTCTGAAAAGCATTTTATCACATAACCAACTAGTTTAGTCTAATGGAGGAAGATAATCATTGCACAAATCTAAATAAATAAAAAGTACGAATTGTTAAATATTTTTAAAAGCAGGCTTTTACTTTTAGATATACACAATTACTTGGAGGAAATTTCAACAGCTGCTGCTAAGTAGAGGCACTGCTGGGCCATCTTTAATGTAGTAGACAGGACTTTAAATATTGACATCCATTCTCACAACACAAATGTTCCTTTAGGAAGTTCTTTTTAATAAACAAATAGTAATTAAAATATTTAACAAATGCATGACATTAATTTTAAATTTAACAAGATGGCCTTTTAAAGGAATATATTCCCCTACCCAGCCCCCAAAAGCATTTATGTCCTGATGACCACAATGAATAACTGAGCTGAAGAAACAACTTGTCTTGGTCAGGGAGATAAAATTCTTCTAACACATTTTTACCTTCCGTTCCTTAGCATTGTGTCTGTGGCTCTTCCTAATATCACTTTCCCCAGGAGTGGGAAGACCCTCTTATAATTAAATTGGAACGTTTCCACTGTAGAACCTGTGACAAGTTAATCTTTTTGGAATGGCTGTCAGATAGCTGGAGGTAAAGCCTTACGTGCCAGATCTTCTACTTTGACACCTTTGCTATACTATATTTCTAATATCCATGTACTTGGCTGACTTCTTAAATGCTGAGCAGAATTTATCCTTAATGGCTCAGAATTATTGTTATGAGGGTATCATTTACTATTATGTATTAAAATGTACATTAATGGGCACTAATCCAAGTAATAATTCAGGAACTTGCATTAGAAAGAGTTACTCATGTCAGCTTACCATTTGCCTTGGTCTTTCAAAAATGGAATGAGACTTACTCAGCCATATAGTCCCTTAGGAAGTACCTTTCAGTTAACTTCATTAGCACATAGGTCATCAAAAGTCTTTTCCTAAATAATTTTATTTGCCCTTCAGAAAACCATCTCTGTTTATTGTTCTTGCTGTAATTACTCTTAATTCACCAGCGTCATTCATAATGTTATGAAATTGTTTAGACCTAATCTCACATATAACTAAAGGCATTAGCTTTCATACAGTCTGTTAAGTTAGAAAGCTCTCATCCAAGATTCTATCCTTTTCCCCCAAAACAAGAAAAGCTTTTTTTCTCTGAGACAGTAGATTTATCACATTAAACTGCGAATTTAGGGAACTCATACTCTCATCTTCTCTCACCTGAATTCTTTGTTTGTGTGTGTGTGTGTGTGTGTGTGTGCGTTTTTTCTTCCAGCTATTCTTGTATTCCTTATAACCCATCAGTTCTCAAACTCTTTGGTCTTAACATCTCTTTACATTTTTAAAAATTAAGAGCCCCAAAGAGCTTTTGTTTATATAGGTTATATCTAGAAATGTTTACTGTATTAGAAATTAAAACTGAGAAATTTAAAAAATATTTATTAATTCATTTACTACAATAAACTAATTATTAAAATTATATTTTTATAAAGAATATTTTTTCTACAAAAAATTACTTTTCTCCAAACAAATTTAGAGGAGTGGTATTGTTTTAATTTCTGACAATATAAAATATTTGGATTCTTACATCTTTTATGCATTAAGCCTATTGCAATATATTGTTTTAGTTGAAGTATATAAAGAAAATTCAGCAAATACAGGTATATGCTTAGAAAAGGGAGAACTGCCTTAATAGTTTTCTCAAATAATTGTGATATTCTTTGATACTAGATCAGAATTGACAAATAGTAGGTTCTTTAAAGCTACTTTCAGTGTGCAATCTGAAATCATATCATTGAATTTTTTGTACTCTGTCTCACTCTGTCGTCCAGGCTGGAGTGCGGTGGCACAATCTCGGCCCACTGCAACCTCTACCGCCCAGGTTCAAGGCATTCTTATGCCTCAGCCTCCCAAGCAACTGAGATAACAGGCGTGGGTCACCATACCCAGCTAATTTTTGTATTTTTAATAGAGATGGGGTTTTTCCATGTTGGCCAGGCTGGTCTTGAACTCCTGATCTCAGGTAATCCTCCCGCCTCAGCCTCCCAAAGTGCTGTGATTACTGATGTGAGCCACTGTGCCGGGTCTGGTCTATCTCATATTTTATTATTTTTTATTTTTTTCAAACAGAGTCTTGCTCTGTCACCCAGGCTGGAGTGCAGTGGTGCAATCTTGGCTCACTGCCACCCCCACCTTCTGGATTCAAGCGATTCTCCTGCCTCAGCCTCTCCAGTAGCTGGGATTACAGATGTGTACCACCACACCTGGCTAATTTTTGTATTTTTAGTAGAGATGGGATTTTACCATATTGGCCAGCCTGGTCTTGAACTCCTGACCTAGTGATCCGCCCGCCTCAGCTTCCCAAAGTGCTGGGATTACAGGCGTGAGCCACTGTGCTCAGCCTATCATACTTTCAATGAATCTTTTACTCATGCATAATTTTGTAAAATCCTACATTGGTCATTTATAAAATATTGATTCACTGAGTAATACAACTCTTCCAAATGTTGAATGTTTCATTCTACAATATCAGAAACTCAAATTTATTAATATTGCTACTAGTCTCATCAGAAATGTCTTTAAGTATTGGTTAATTGGCAAACTCATAGTGACAACTACAGGCTTTCCAGAATTTTCATTTTCATTTGAAGTCTGAATTTTATCATCAACTATAAATACTGTCAGTTGTTTCCCTTGAGAAGCAGGTTCTAAGAAAATACTCCAAGTTCTGAATAACCATTATTTGTCAGTCATTCTTTTAAGTAAAGCGTTGTTTCCTGAGAAAAGCAGTTTAGCTCACAACTTAAAATAACTGTACAAGTGATTTTTCTCAAGACAGGCATCACATCACATACACAGAAGTATTTTGTGTTTGCTTCCCATTTTGTCACACAGAATTTTAAAAAGGTGTGTACTCAGAGTATGGCAGTGAAGACTATAATGACTCCTGATTCATTTTGGCACCAATGCCTTGGTTTGTGCTAAGGCACCATCAGTGCAGATGTCAACACAGTAAAAAGGCAAGTAACATCTTAGTATTACTATGAAAATAGTTTTGATCACACAGACACCGTGAAAAGGTCTCCTCAAGGTTTTGCAGACCGCGCTTTGAGAACCACTTGCTCTAGCCCATGTTGCAGATTCTTGCTCAAAGTAAATTAAATAGCTCCTTGGTTTTTAAACTTTGTGATGTGGCATACATGGACTTTACAATCTGTCTGAAGATTACTTGTACAGTCCCATCAGCTATACTGTTTCACCCCACAGTCCAGCTGCCAGCCTCACCAGAACCCCCTTATTATTTGAAATTTATTGTTGTATTCACTCAATGTATTCTGTGCCTGAAATGCATCTCTGGAGTCGACATGGGTACTCTTTCCTTCTTTAAAGCACTTCCCTGATGTGCAGTGTTACCTGTGGTGTCCTCTTCGCTCTCTCAGGCCTCCTGTTGTACTCTTCTCCTTCCCCACGCTGGAACAGACCCAGTGGAATTGCAGTGTATCTCATGTGCCTCACTAAGTACTGCACTGGGAGCTCTGCTGCCTCCTGCCAGTGACTCTGCTTCAGCCATATTTTCATGCACAGTGACTTGTCACATGTCTCACACATGGCAGGCATTTATAATGTCTGATGTATGTTGAGTGTCTCGAAAGAAAAAGGGACACAGGAAGAACTTCGGCAAGGCTGATCTCTAGTTAGTTGACAGTTTTCTGTAAGTATTGCTTCAGTGAACTCTGCATAAGGGGATACAGTATTTACTTCATTTATTATTTTCTCTCCTTCAGGGCACTGACAACCTTAAATAGGTCACTTTTAAAAAAATAACTATTTCCTATTTACATAACAAATATATTTGAAGATTTAAGTTTTGTAAGTTGAGGTTGAAAAGCTGATTTAATCACTGTGGCAGGAGTTGCAGCTAAAAATTAGGTGAAGAATAGGAAGGTCCTCATTGATAACCCATTAAAATGAGTATTTAGGACTGAACCAAGAGAGGTGATTCATCTTTCTGTCTGTGTAGAATTTGGATAATTGACTCAGTAATGAAATGGAACCAATCAAAAGCTGCTGCTGCTGCTGCTGCTTTTTTTTTTTTTTTAAGTTGGAGCCTTGCTCCGTCACTCAGGCTGGAGTGCAATGCTGCAATCTCAGCTCATTGCAACCTCTGCCTCCCAGGTTCAAGCAATTCTCCTGCCTCAGCCTCCTGAGTAGCTAGGATTACAGGCACCGCCACCACTCCCAGCTAATTTTTGTATTTTTAGTAGAGATGAGGTTTCACCATGTTGGTCAGGCTGGTCTCGAACTCCTGACCTCAGGTGATCCACCCACCTTGGCCTCCCAAAATGCTGGGATTACAGGCATGAACCGCTGCACCTGGCCTTCAAAAGCTTCTTAGGTTCATCAGAATGAGAGTTAGATGCATAGAGCCATTAGAATTCAGACCCAGGAAAAACCTACTTATATGAAAGAAAGATTAGGAAGATTTAGGAAGTTCTTCTTAACAATAAACCATATGCTAAGCTCTTGAATACCCCTGATGTTTACTGTAACATCTTCATAGGGCAGTCAGAAGAGAGATGTTAATAATCTATAGATGGCTAGTTGGAGGGACAACTTACATGTTTCCTGCTCAGTGCTGCACTAAGAGCTCATGGGTGGCCCTGATAATAATTAATGCTCTTAATCCCCATGGATTACCTAATTTCCTAGATAAACTATTCCCGACAGTCAGCGCTTTGCAAGCTTCTGAGCCATTAAACACACACATACATCCCTTTATTATTTGAGAAATTATCAAAATGCTTTCATGAAACTTCGTCTCGAATAATTTACCATTTTGTGGAGAGATATTTAAAAGTTTCACTGGGAACAGTTGTAGAACATTCATGTAAATTCCAGAAGGAGATATTTGCACACTTAGGGTCTTTTGCAGGGACATGGATGGAGCTGGAAGCAATTATCCTCAGCAAACTAACACAGGAACAGAAAACCAAACACTGCATGTTCTCACTTACAAGTAGGAGCTGAACAATGAGAACATGTGGATGCAGGGAGGGAAACAACACACACTGGGGCCTGTTAGTGGGTGAGGTGGGAGGTGGGAAAGCATCAGGATAAATAGCTGATGCATGCTGGGCTTAATACCTGGGTTGATGGATTGATAGGTGCAGCAAACAAACATGGCATGTATTTACCTATGTAACGAACCTCCCAAGTCATGCACATGTAGCCTTTAACTTAAAATAAAATTGTTTTGAAAAGGTACTAGGATATAAGCTTATAAATAATTGTGAACAAATAAAATAATATAAAAATCAATATGTATTTAGATGTATCTCAAGGATGGATAATTTTATGGAACCCACCCAAACTTCATTTATATTTTAAAAAAGCATTCAGTCTTCAAGCTTATCAAGTTGTGTACTTTAAATATACATAACTTTTTGTATTTCTATCATGCCTCAGTAAAGTGGATTAAAATTTTTAAAACAGCATTAAGGGTAGACAGAATATCTTCCATTTAATGATAAATTTCTGATAGATCTCATGTATTTATAAGGTCTAACTACTAGTACCGTTTGTTTGTAGTGGGCAGAGTAATGCCCTTTTTCTTTAGTGCATATCTGTGTGTCAGAAATTTATGGTTTATTTTACATTTTTAAATAAAGGAGCTTCTGAATCTAGATTTTCTGCACTGGTTTGATCTACTTTTTTTTTTTGAAATGGAGTCTTGCTCTGTCACCCAGGCTGGAGTGCAGTGGCATGATCTTGGCTCACTGCAACTTCTGCCTCTGGGGTTCAAACAATTCTCCTGTCTCAGCCTCCTGAGTTGCTGGGATTACAAGTACCCACCACCATGCCCAGCTGATTTTTGTATTTTTAGTAGAGAAGGGGTTTCACCATGTTGGCCAGGCTAGTCTTGAACACTTGACCTCAGGTGATCCGCCCGCCTCAGCCTCCCAAAGTGCTGGAATTACAGGCATGAGCCACAGTGCCCAGCCCAGGTTTGATCTACCCTTGAGCATGGGTTTCTTTACCTGAAAGATCCTTTTCAGAGATATATTTTTATTTACACAGAAGCCATTTGTTGAATGCTAAGAAATCCAAAGAAACAGGAGATGTCTTGTTCCACGAGACTTGTACAACAGGCCCCTACGTAACTGTGATAATTGATGGATGAGTGCTAACACAGTTCTAATGGAGTCAGAGGCAAGATAGGCCAGTTTTTTGACTGAGGTGTTTGGTGGAGGCATCATGGGGGTGTCTGCAGTTGAAGAGATCTTAAAGACTTTTCCAGTTTTGCCTAGACTGGGAAGAACATCATGGCAAGGTCAAGGACATGGAGGCAGCCAGGTGTAAAACAGTCTGAGAACAGTAAGTTGACGAGTGTGACTGAAGTAGAAGAATCTTGCAAGGAAAGGTGAGAGAAGAGGCCAGAGAAGTGGTCATGGTGCAAGACTTCTTTCCCAGGATCACCTCTCAGAGCTAGATGCTCTTTACCCCAATGGGTCACACTAGTATTTCAGCCTTCTGGGTGGGGATTGTTTTGGGGACATTTTAAGTTCAATCCAAATTAGGCACTTGGGAATTGGCCAGGAAAAATCTATAAATATCTGTCTTTTCTTCTTTCCCTTTGCCTCAGATGAGGAGGCTTTTTTCTTTTTTTTGAAACTTAACTCTTCGATCTGTGTTCTAGTTCTGTCTTGGCTTTTAAAGAAGTACTTCTTTGTAAAACAGCTTCAGATACTTAGTAGTTCCTTTATTCTTAGTTTTTGAGGTAGCTCCCTACCTTCTCTAGTTATCAGAGAATCAGAAAACTTCACTTTTCCCTCTGCTTTCCTGCATCATGGTACAAAATAGATCCAGAGGGGATATGGCAGTCTGATTGAAAGCAAAAGTGTTTTGTTCTTTCCATTCTGACTTGAGTCAGAATTTACCATAGTTACTTGGTTTTATTTTATGTGCACCCTTGTAGGCTGACTTAAATACCTCCTTTTAAAAAATAAGACAAAAATGTAACATACATTAATTCATTTATTGCTCACAACTTTTTTTTTTAACCATTTGCCTTTATTTTTATCCCCGTTTTATAGGTGAGAAACTTAGGAACAGAAAGGTTTTATAACTTGCTTAAGGCCGTCTAGCTCCAGAGTTCATGCTTTTAACCATGATGCTAGCTTAATAGAGTCACTAAGCCACTCATTTGTCCCTTCATTTCCTTTGGTGTTTCCTGTATGAGACATCTCTGCTAGTATGTATTTAAGTAAAGGAGCATTCTCCACTCTTTAAATGTATTTTTGTGATAACCCTTCCAAAGCAAATGTTTACAGTGTAATCTAAAGTAAACAGAGTTATATTGTACTTTCTTAAAAATTTCCAGAAGATTAAAATATGTGTTCTAGTTAAGTAAAATTCTCAAAATACAAGCTCCAAATAATAGTCTCTGAATGAACAGAAGCAAGTTTATTGCTTTGAATATGAGTGAATGCCAGAATTAACCTGGCAGCAGTGTTGACAAATAGGCTTTTTCATGAAGGACTTCTCTCTTTTCCCCTTTGCTTTGTTTTTTTGGAAGATTGATAAAAAGAGCAAGTTGTACCTCTGCATTTTTTGGAGAGCATGACTGTACAATGGTGTATATTTGCCTGGAGGGATGAGGGAAGTCTTCCATGGGAAGCTGAATCATCTTTTGGCTTGTCTGACTGTGTGACTATGCTAGAGCTATTCCTTTTGCAGTGAAGAGAAAAATAAGAAGTCAAGTAATTTCCTACAGTAATACATTTTTATTTTATTTGGGATTCATATTTTCCTTGGGTTGTGGTTATTTTGAGCAGGAGTTTTTGTGTCTGGCTAGGAGTGTTCTTCTAATAAAGAAACTACTTCAGACAAAATTACTTTCTCTCCTTGTTTAATAACTAAATTTGGTCAGCCATTTGGAAGTCTTAGGGTTGTGATTATGGTGGTAAACAAAGACATTATTAGTTATTCATCTCACTTTGGATGTCTCATACCATTTTTGGCACTCTGGAGAAATTTAAGAAATGGCTGTTGCCTTTAAGGCAATTATTATTTGCTTCGAATCAGACCAACATGTAGTAGCAATGAACAGTACAGGGCAGGACACCATAGAGTCAGCAAGGCAGAGTCTAAGCCCCATGGTGGTTCAAAGGAGAGCATTGTAAGGAGGGTTAGGTAGAGAGAGCTGAATTGGGAAAGTAGAATTAAAGGATGGACTTTGACTAAGGTGGATAGGCAAGAGAGGGAATTCCAGAAACCATGATTGTTCTAAGAGCCGGGGGCATCGAAGTAGGAAGAACCATATTCTGATTGTGGAACCTTGAGACACAATTAGGCTTTATCTTGAAGAACAATAGAAAATGAGATTGGTTAAGGGTCATGGAGTAGTCTGAAATCCAGATAAGAGAGATTAGACTGGATGAAGCTAAAGACTTTTGTACTGCCTTTCTGAATGACAGCCTAAGTCATATCACTTCTTTGTTCAGACATCTTCACTGGCTCCCTATTGCCCCTGAATAGAGTCTTAAACTCTTTAGCATAACATCATATGCTTTTTTCATTTTTAATTGACACATAGTTGTATGTATTTATGGAGTACAGTGTGATATTTTGGTACATGTATACAATGTGTAATGATCAAGTTAGGATAATTAGCATATCTGTCACCTCAAACATTAATTATTTCTTAATGGTGAAAACATTCAAAATCCTCTCTTCCAGCTAGTTTGAAATATACAATATATTATTGCTAAATATAGTCACCCTTCGGTGTGGTGGAACACTACATTTGTTCCTCTTATGACTCTTTACCCATTGAGCAACCTCTCCCCATTCTCTTCTCCCCATCCTTGTCCCAGCCTCTAATAACCACTATTGTACTCTTTATTTCTGTGAAATCAACTTATTTAGATTCCACATTATCAGTGAGATCTTACGGTGGTTGTCTTTCTGTGCCTGATTTATTTCATTTAACATAGTGTCCTCCAGGCTCATCCATCTTGCCATAAATAACAGGATTTCATTATTTTTTATAGCTGAATAATATTCTATTGTGTATATGTACCGCATTTTCTTTATCCATTCATCTGTCGATGGACACTTAGCTTGGTTCCGTATCTTGGCTATTGTGAACAGTATACTAAACATGAGAGTGAATACTGATTTCATGTTCTTTGGATATATATCCAGTAGTGGGATTCCTAGATCACATGGTACTTTTCTTTTTGCATCATCTGTTTGTATAACCTATGCTGTTAATGCTTTTCCTACCTGATGTCATAGCAGTCCCTTGCACGAATCTGATGCATGTAACCAGACATCGTGGTATTCCTCTGTCATACCTGGTGTTCATTAACATCTTTACCTTCACTCACACTCTTCATATACAACACCCACCTCCTCTCTTCCATTTTCTCTGTTTCCTTCCATTTTAAAACAGCATCTTTTCTTTCTTATCACTTCAGCCAGAGATCCTCTTCCTTTTGCTGAAATTCTGCTTTTCATCTGTACTACCTACCCAAGCTGTCTTGTGTTTGTGTTTCATACAGTTGCTCCTGCTGTATTTTCTTTGAGGACTCAAAAATGTTTTATGTATTTGTATATCTCTCATAACACCTTACAGGGCAACTCACCTACAACAGACACTTAAGTATTTGCTGAATGGGTAAAGAAATTTGGCTAATATTCATTAGTTTGCTACTAATTGACCGTGGCATGCTGATGACAATGAGATCCCATTACAGAATTATGGTCAGTAAATGTCAGCATTGTTTCCTTTTACCTCATTGCCTTTGTTTTTTATGGAATGAAGTTTGTTCTTATTTCCGTAGATGATCATATGGAAAAGGAGTTTCTCACTTGTTGCCTCTTCCCTTCTTTTTCCATTTCCTTGCCAAAACACGTGTCCACCCTGCCTCTCTCCTTCAGCTATATGAAACCTTTGTTTGTATTCCTGACCAAGACAGCAGTATGTGTATTCAAGTGTTTTATTTTGGTTTCTATGGCAGGATCTCTTTGACACAATCAAAAGTATACAAAAGGATAGTCGTGATGCATGGAACTCACTTCTTGTTAACGATCCCTTTTTCTCTGTCAGTGTTTTGTTTACTTCTTAAAGTTCTTAACAATCTAAAGTATTTATTGTCAGGTTAGAAATCTTATAGCAACCATTATATAAGGATTCACTTAAGGCACTTTCTCTAAAGGAAAAAAATGTCTTAAGAGAAAACTCCGAAGAATTAGTATACAGATAGAGCTTAAGGGCCGGGCGTGGTGGCTCAGGCCTGTAATCCCAGCACTTTGGGAGGCCAAGGTGGGTGGATCACCTGAGGTCAGGAGTTCAAGACCAGCCTGGCTAACATGGTGAAACTCCCCTGTCTCTACTAAAAATAAAAAAATTAGCCGGGTGTGGTGGCAAGCGCTTGTAATCCCAGCTACTTGGGAGGCTGAGGCAGGAGAATCACTAGAACCCAGGAGGCAGAGGTTGCAGTGAGTCAACATCGTGCCACTGCACTCCAGCCTGGTAACAAGAGCGAAACTCCACCCCCCACTCTCCTCCCCGCAAAACCCCTCAGTTTTCCCCTGTGAAGTGGTAGAATATTTAATCCAGTTTTCATCAGTCTACAGCTACACCAGAACGACCCCCACCAAGATCTGCGAAATATTTGCCTAGCAAAATCCAGATCTTGTATTTGCGTGACCTTTTTACAGCGTTTCGCACTGTTTACTATCCTTTCTTTGAAATACTTTCTCCATTTAATTTCCTTGATGCCACCTCTGTGTGTTAATTCCCAAATCTGAATGCCCAACCCCAGCCATTCCCCTGAGTTCCAGTCACACACTTTCAACTGGCTGCCATGGCTCTGCTCAGATATCTCTGAGGTACCATGTCTCAGATTCACTGTGTCTAAAAGTGAATTCATCATCTAATCTCTCCCTGCCACCTACTTCTGCGCATTCCGCCCTTCACCTAGTTGTTCAGGACAGAAACCTAGTCCGTCATCGCACTTCTTTTACTTCTGCTCCCACCCCAATGCCCAATATCCTGTTAATGTTAAATATTTTTGGACTCTCGGTTTCTTTTCTTGAGCTCTGCTTTCAGCACCTGAGTTCACGCTACCATCATTTCTCATCTGACTTCTCTAACAGCTTTCTAACTCATCTGTTTCTAGGCTTGCTCCCTCCTGTCTTTTGAGCGTATTCCAGAAAAAAATATTTTTGAAATACAGATGCGATCCTGCCTTTCCCTTGCTAACAATTCTTCGATTGCTTTTCCTATTGTAGCGACAATACACTTGTGAACACAAGTAACATGTTCAGCTGGGGCTGGCCTCATCTTTTGTCTCTGTGCTCTTTCTTCCCTCTGGGCCTTATGCAGTCTTCTGCCTGAACTTAGACACCAGTCAGTCTCTCTGGCTTTCCTTGCCTGCCTCCCTACAGCACCATCCACACATATACACCCTTTGCCTGGTTAATTCCTATTAAGCCTTCCATCAAGTCTCAGATTAGTAATATACTGTAAGGGCCAGTTTCAAACATGATTGTAATTATTTAATGTCCATTTTGTTCACTGCCATGTCCTCAATGCCAAGCGTACATGTTTAATAAATATTTGCCTAATGATTAAACTTTACTGAAAAGCTTATTGAAGATTTAGGGCAGTGACATGGAGTTGTACTATACAGTCCCAATAATGTCACAAATTTTCCATGTGAAATTTCCTGGTTGTTGTTGAAATTGTTAGTTACTCAGTTTGCCATGTTTAGTGTTCTTGGCCCTCAGGTTTTAAAAATTCTAATGTATCTTAAAAACATGTTTAGGAAAATTTGACAATACATGAAACATTTATTGTGCTTTGAATAGGTGCAGTTTATTATATGTAAATTATACTTCAGTAAACCTGTTTAAAAATTAACTCATAATAAATACTTTTCAAGATCTAGATTACCATCTGAAATAGATTTTTTTTTTACTGGTGGTTTTGTCTGAATCACGTACGCATTTTGCACGCACTTGTATATATACCAACTATTTGGGTGGGAAAAATAGCATAAGGTTGTGAATTCATTTGAATTGACTATTTGGTGGTATAGTTAGCATGTTTAAGTAGATCAAGCGTGGTGGCTCACGCCTGTAAATCCCAGCAGTTTGGGAGGCCGAGGCGGGTGGATCATTTGAGGTCAGGAGTTCAAGACCAGCCAGGTCAACATGGTGAAACCCCGTCTCTACTAAAAATACAAAAATTAGCTGGGTAGTAGTGACACGTGCCTGTAATCCCCAGCTACTCAGGAGGCTGAGGCAGGAGAATCACTTGAGCCTGGGAGGCGAAGGTTGTGGTGAGCCAAGATTGTACCACTGCACTCCAGTCTGGGCAACAGAGTGAGACCCTGTCTCACAAAAAAAAAAAAAAGAGAAAAAAAAAGTAAATGTGGAGAGAACATATTCTTCTTACCTTAATGCCTTAAAAGGGATGCTATTATTTATAGTAATTTTACTCAAAAATTTGCACTTATGGGCTTCATTAAATTGGTAATATTTCTACATGTGAGAAGAAGTTCTTGTGTCATTGTACTATTATGAAGTAGCTTTTGTTTTTGTTTTTATTTGTCAGTGCTGGACTGTCTTATGTTCTTGTGGTCATGCTAAAAAGAAATGTTGTTAGAAGATTCAAAACTATGAGTAAATATGGCTTACAGTTTTATCAAATACAACAGTCATTAGGATCTGGTTTTAAATAGACAACATAAATGGTTATCAAACAGTACACTGCATGAGTAGTGTCTCATTTCCCTTTTGGATAGCATTATTTGATAGGTTGCATAGGAGAATGCCATACATTTAGTATGTATTAATTTCACGAAGAAGTTTTACTAATTATTGTGTATTGTATAGAAGATGGAGGAATGGGACTTAGAATTCAGTTGGCTTTGTAGCTGATAGACCAGCATTTTACTTAATCTTAGGAGTGCTGGGGCCGGGTGCGGTGGCTCACGCGTATAATCCCAGCAGTTTGGGAGGCCGAGGCAGGCGGATCACGAGGTCAGGAGATCGAGACCATCCTGGCTAACACGGTGAAACCCCGTCTCTACTAAAAACGTAGAAAATTAGCCGGGCGTGGTGGCGGGCGCCTGTAGTCCCAGCTGCTCAGGAGGCTGAGGCAGGAGAATGGCATGAACCCGGGAGGTGGAGCTTGCAGTGAGCCAAGATCTCACCACTGCATTCCAGCCTGGGCGACAGAGCGAGACTCCGTCTAAAAATATATATATATTAGGAGTGCTGATTGATGGACAGATGTCCTACCAGGGGATGCTTTTAGTGATATAATTCTGGGTTCCATCATTAGCCTTGCTCTTCAGATTTATAAATGATACAGAGTTTGGAGAAACAGCTGTTATTTCAGTGATGGAATTTAGATTCACTATACTCTATTCAGGCTAAAATGGTAACTTTAAAACAAATGAGAATTTATGTGGGAGAATATATCTATACAGAAAGCTATAAAGTAGGTTTTAAAATAAAATCACAAGATTATAGTTTAAAGGAGACCTGATACTCTAAGTCACACTGAAAGAAAATGTATGGAAAGTAAGTTTATTTCACAATAAGCTTATCCTTCTAGTGGTGTGGTATGTGTGTTAAGAAAACCAGTTTGATCTTAGTCATCCCAGTGTGCACCGTGTCAGAGGATTTTGTTTGGGGCATCCACATCACAAGAAGTACACTAACTAGAGAGCACTCAGGTACTCTGTTGTCTGAGGAACCGTTGTGGGAATCATGATTCGAAAGAGAAGCCTGAAGAGGGTGGTGAGGCACGACGGCCATCTTTAAATATCTGAAATGCTGCCAAAAGAAATAACGAATGTTTGCTCCAAAGAGAAAAGCCAGATCAGTGTATCTGTTCATTTTCAGGAAGACTTGGGTAGCAATTGTCAATATCCAGAGATCTTTTAGTCTGTATGTTTGGTTTGTTCATTCTGATTTTTTTAAGATATTACTATAGTGAGAAACTTTTTAAAAGTGGAATATCAAATATTGAAATGTTGGCAGAGAAGTTGAGTCTGTTTAATGTAAAATTAAGAATCACTTGGCATTTTTATTTAAAAAAAAATAACATGTTTTTCTGTCCTTTAGCATTTATGTAAAATCAAATGTAGGAATATTGATTATGAGTAATGAATCCCAAGTTTTCTTTCCTCAAATACTAACTTTTCTCTGTTATAGTTTCATTTCTTGGGGGATTTATCAAATGGCAAAATAAGATGTAGTGGAAAGAACTGATTTACACAACTGAGTTTAAAGCAAATCTGTTTCATTAGCTGTGTGAGGTTGTATAACTGATTTAAACTCTGAGTGCTACTTTGCCTCATCTGTAAAATAGACAGTAAAATTTCACCTTGTAGCTTTTTATGAGGAATCAATGAAATTGTACCTGTGGAAGCACCTGGCAAACAGGAGGTATTCAATAAATGCTGTGGTTAATAAATCTTGCTCCAGAAGACTTGTCCTCAAGATTAGACTATCCTGTCACTGTTTTCCCAACTGAAATTTTGATTCTGCCATCTCCCTTTCTTCCTTCCTCCCTCCTTTTATTTCACAAAGCTGTTGGTAATTTTAGTAGAATTTAACATTTGTGTGTATGATCCATGAGACCTTGTTCCTGTAAAGAGCACAAGTTTACGAAGATACTTTTTTCTTATATTGTTCCATATTAGTTTGTTGTTATTTTAATTGTTGCTATTATTGTCAGTTTGCTGCTGCCAGTTAAATTGTCTTAAGTTTTCTTCTTGCAAAGACAGTAAAGGATTAAGAAAAGGAGCTGTTGGCTACTGCTTGCTACTAATTTGAAAAGAAATGGTGGTTATGGCCTTCTAGGTCTCTCCTTCTCCTTTATCCTTTTTACTGTCTTGTAACCTTCAAATCTGGATGTCAGTGAATGCTAGGAGGGAACAGTAGACCTGCTTCTCCTGGAGCCATAGTACAAGGAAAGCCTAATTGGAGACAATGCCTTTGCAGCTGTTGTAAAGTATTTTCTTCTTTCACCTCTCAAATATTCATTCGTCTTATTTGAAGCAGTCTATTATCTAAGCAGACAGGAGTTGCTCAAGTGGAGGCTAAATGTTTTATCTGTATTCGAATACATTTTACCACCAACATATGTGTAACTCTGGATGGATCACTATATTTAAGTTTAGATTAATGAAAATTGTTGACTGTGGTAAACTTTTCCTTCCTTCCCATTTCATGTGAAGAACAAAGGTAGAAAGTGTCATTGTGCAGGAATAATGTTTTCTGCAAGTTTTAAGAGAATGTCTCAATTCCCTTTTCTTTCTCCTCTGAAACTACTGTATCCTATGAACTGTATGGCATGTGATAACTTCCTAATCTCAGACTGGCAGTATATAATATTAGAGCAAGAAGGATCTTCAGATATGACCTAGCGTTGAATCTCTCTCATTTTTCCATTCTAGAAATCTTGGTCTAGAGGGTCAAAGTTGTATCTCCCAAGTTGCTCAGTGAGATAATGGCACACCTAGGAAGACAAAGAACCCTTGATTTTCACTTAGTACCTTGTGTTCTCTGCAGAGAGTAAAATTGATCATTGGTGAGTCATTAACCAGTGTCCATTCACATGCTGCTACTTTATGTTCACTTTGGGGTTTCAGGAAAAAATACGTAGTAGCAGAAGATGAGCCCTACCCCTATCCCCACACCCCCACAAAAATATTCACTGGCCTTTGGTGTTCTGTTTGGGTCTTCAGCATCCCCCACTAGGTGGTGTCCTAATTTAGAAACTTTGCTGTGAGACTCCAGACGGGCTTCTGCCCTAACTGGAACTAAAGCAGCCACAGTGTTGACCCATAAGAATGCTTAAACAATTTGGTAAGGTGCTAGATCTTGTAGTTAAGTAAATCAAATGAAAATTTAATTCATGAACACAAATGCTATAGCTAAATTAAGATGTATAAAATATTTTTATATTTCATTTTCTGGAATCTTTAAGAATTGCATGTTGGCCCTATGGCATGAGGCAGACTAAAAGCACTGGTTGTTTTTAAAGAATCTGAGACCCTTTGTGTGGATAGAGGGCAGGATGGAGGCTGCAGAGAGAAAGGAGAGACAATTAATACTGTAAGTAACTACTGTTAAGTAGTATGGCTGTAAATAATAAAATATTTTACTACAGGTTCCCCAAATTAAAAGAAAAGGGAAATAAACTCAGAACCTCTTTTAAATTTGTAACTATCAGCTCTGGTTTAAATATGAAATGATTGGTTGCTGTATTTCAAAATCCTAGCAGAATTACTGTTCAGTGATTCCAGATGTTTTTGATAAAAACTTGGAATTGTCACATCAACTGCAAAAGCACAAGACTGCAGATTCTGTCTTCTATTGGGGAGTGCTGAGCAGATCCAGAGGGGAAAGCAACACAGACTCTTTTCTCCACCCAGAGCATTTGTTTCCCACCCAGGGTATTTGTCCTCCAAGAAGGAACAGAATATGTAAGGAATTGTCCTTTAATATGCAGAAAGAGCAGGAAATCTAGCTTTCCAGCCTGTGGCACAAAGCCAGAAGTTAGAAATAAAAAGGTTAGTCTATATGTCTCAAACAGTAATCTAGGCTCTTTCAGAAAATTATATTATTTTGAAACAAGTTTCTCTCTCCTAAAAACTTCCTGAAGACAGACACCTTGTTACCTATTTCTTTTGCTTGCCTCCACTAGGAGTCACAAAATATCTGTTACCATTGATATAGATTATCTGCATTTAAGTCACTGGACAGGGTTAGGGTAGAAAAGCTTTTTTTTTTTTTTTTGAGGTGGAGTCTCGCTCTGTTGCCAGGCTGGAGTGCAGGGGCACGATCTTGGCTCACTGCAACCTCCGCCTCCCAGGTTCAAACGATTCTCCTGCCTCAGCCTCTGTAATAGTTGGAACTACAGGCATGTGCCAACATGCCTGGCTAATTTGTCTATTTTTAGTAGAGACGGGGGTTTCGCCATGTTGGCCAGGATCTGGATCTCTTGACCTCATGATCTGCCTGCCTCGGCCTCCCAAAGTGTTGGGATTACAGGCGTGAGCCACCGCGCCCAGCCAGTAGGAGGGTTTTAATGGTGATTAAACCATCTCTGATCCCTAGAGAGACAGATGCCTGGGAACCTTGGAAGCAGGAATCATTTGATTCTAATTAAAACAGAAGGGAGTGGCAGTGAGGAACAAACCATATTGAGGACAGAGGGGAGGCAGCTCTGTGTTCAAAAAAAGAAGAAGGGCAAGTTCTCCATTCTAGCTTGGTGAAAGCTTTTACAGAAAAGATAATAAAGTATCAGTTTATCTATACATTCAAGCCTAGAGGCTCTTTCTATCTGTGCCCTAGACCACATAGTTTGGAAGTATTTGTAAATCTCTGGTCAAGTTCCCATGCTTTTGATAAGCCTGAGCAAGAATTTTATTTACAACTTTTAAATCTCTGTCAAATCATCTTGTTTCTACTGTTTTGTAGCCTCATTTGTAATGAAAAGCAACATCTGTTTCACTGCACGTGTTGGTACCACTACAGAGCCAAGGCTCACTTGGGGCATGAGAAGGGGAGGGGTTGTCCACCTTCATTCCTCGGATGAACCAGTGAGGAATAGGGAGATAAAACCTTATGGCTTTTATTTCAGAATAAAGCCTGTAGCTGTGGTGTATTAATAGAAAGTTGAGGAAAACGTTTGCACTCTTCTTAGCAGGGTTTGCGATATTTCCCTCCTTTAAGCTGGTCAGCAACTTGAATATCTGGCCTGAGGACACGGCAACTCATCTATACCTTTTTTCTATATCCGTTTTTTAGCTCCTGAAAAACCTTTTCACCAACTTTGTTTGCAATGTCAACAGAAATGTAGGTGTTAAATCTCTCCTCTCCCCTTCTGTTGTGGTGTTTGAGCCCCTGCTTTCACAGCCTAGCTAAGGACTACTCTGGCCAACTCAAGGAAAATGTCAGCAGCTCCTAGAAAAAGAAATCCTTTTTTTTTAAAATCCCTTTTTCTTTTGTTTCTTCACTCCTTTCTGCTTTTTGCTTCCGTCAGTTCCTCATCCTTTTCCCTCCCAAATCATTTATGATCCAAGTAAGAGAATGTCTCAGGTGAGAGAATGCATTCTGAAGTAAGTCTGTCCCTGAGAATGTTAGATAGGGTGGGGGCTAGAAGGGTCTGGAATAGTAAGAAAACAGGCAAATGAAGTAGCAGACCCACATGCAAGACCCAGTTAGTGTGCATAGAAACATTGAAGGAGAAGTCCCAGCCAGGCAGCTATGCTTAGTCACAACAAATATTAACATACGCAGAACTCCTTTGTTCCACTCCTTTTCTTTAAATCAACTCCATCATCCCTTCTCCCTCCCCAAAAATAAAGCTTAACTCTTGATAATTTTTAAACCTTATCAGACACATTTGTAGCCACATCTCGATCCTAGAGACATAACTGCAATATTTGGCTGACATTTTTCTCATGTTAAATCATTGCTTTGCATTTGGCAAGGAGGTACAGTGTATGCTTTGGGTAGTTTCAATTTTCTGTACCTTGCGACAAGTCCGTTGTACATGCTTGTGGTGTTTAGTGTGACAGCCCCCTTCCTTTATTAGCATCAAAGAACTGAGCTGCATCTTGCAATGCCTGACAGAGCCTTTTTCATAGGAATGGGAGGAGTAGGAGGAGGAAGAAGCAGCGAGTTGGAAAAGGAAGCCTTGTTTTTCTCTTCGTCTCTAGATGAATCATGTTCCCACAACTGCAATCGGGTTTTCAAACCTCCAAGGCTGCGGGTGCGGAGCTGAAAGGGCAAGCAGTGACGTTCTTGAGAGAGAAGGGAAAAGGGAGGAGGAGGCTGGCTAGGGAGGGAGGGACGGAGGGAGTACAGCAGGAGTGGTCTTTTATTTTTTTCTCTTTTACTCTGCTGTCCTTAGAGATTTTCAACTTAAATCAAAACCAAGCCCTACTGCCTGGTGAGCAAGAGACAGATTCTAAAGACTACTTTGAAAAGCATCTCCCAGCTTCTACTTTTTTTTATTTAAGGAAAAGTAGATTTTCTTTGTCTTTGTTTTTGTTTTAAGCAAGAACAGAATCTAATGACTTTTTTCATGCCATCGATTTGAAATAGCGTCGTCTTCCTTTCTTTCTCTCCCTCTTCCTGGCAAAGTATATACTGGATTTTTATTGCCTTCGTGGGTTTTTTTCCCTACGTGTATCGGCCGTTATGCTTAGCCAGTTTATTCTTTATTTTTTTACTGGAGTCACTGCCAGTGATGGAAACGGTGTTTGCTTCTCTTTCAGTCAAGGTCTGCACAAAGTATAGCATTAGGTGGTATTTATTGTTTATATTATGAGTTCTACATTCATCTTTCCAGCACTCTGAAGTTACCAGCAAGTTCTCAGTCAGTTCAAGGAGTTGGATTCTGCTTGATTTCTTTTTAATTCATTGTTTTTGACCCCTTTGAGAGTTTTAATAGAGAGGAGTCTGGAAGGCAGAGATCTCCACCACCTAACCGTGAGAAATTTGGAACTAAGGACTTGCACTGGTCCCCAAATTAACAGTGGATATACTTCCTGCATTTTCTCTGTTCTTTCCTGCATTTGGGCAAAATGTACGAACGGCACAAGAGGCGCTACAGCCTCTGTGACATCTCCAAGGTGGACAGGACTGTGGACGTGGTATTGCTGAAGGTAAGGGGGGCCGCACCTCATGCATTCTGAAGCTCTGCAGGCTGTTTCAGCGCTTTGAACCCAGTAGCCATGTCCCTGGCCCTCCTGTATTGGGAGAAAGGCCGAGAAATCTGTGCACAATGGAGGATGAGGGGTGAATGTAAGCCTCTTAAAGGAATATCTGAACAGGAAGCAGTAGGTGCTTGGGAATCAGCATTGGACCACTTACTGTTGAAATGTAATTTTACTTTCATTAAAATGGATTCTTATGCTTGGGAGAACCTCATACTGTTGAAAATCACAGAGAAAGAAATTCACCTTCCAAGTTGCTCTGTTTGTCCTTCTGTCTCTGTCACTCCTCCGCCCCCAGACTCCACCCCCATCTGCCTGGTCTCTTTCTCTCTCAGTCTCTCTCTCTGCCTCTGTCTTTTAAGTATTTCTGTCTTTTGTCTGAGTCTTTTCTGTTTTTCTGCTACTGTCTCGTTCAATTCTTTAGGGGGAAAGATAGGCAACATTTATTTCTTTTGGAAGGATTTCCAATAAAGCTATCTATTAAGGTGGCAGCGCTGACCTTTTGGCTTGGTTTGACTGCTTTTCAGAGGTAGCTTCTGACTTTGTTGATAGCTGTATTTGTGTTCTCAGCATTAGTGATGTTTGGTGTCTAAGCAGGATGGGGGCGGAGACTCTGAATAGCTAATTGCTCACAGAAGGCATCCTTGAATCTAAAATTAGTAAGAACTCCTCCAGCCAGTAAGATGAGAGTCTGGGAATGTTGGACAGCTCAAAGAGCACTTTTTGGAAATTTAGCAATTTTCTGGCAAAGGCAGGGGAAATTGGATGTCAACCAAGCACTTCATAGATGACAGAAAGAACCTCAGTATCTGAACTTGTGAGGGTGTATGTGGAGGTGAGGGTCATTTTAAGCAAAGTGGAAATATATTGCCTTGGTCAAGGAAATAGTGGACCTATTTTATTGATTTATCAATTCAGTTTATTACTTGGGTCTTTTTGATTTTTTTCTTTGGTCGAGTGAGGCTAAGGAATGGGCTCAGAAGGCTAGACACAAAAACCAATGAAATGCCATGTTGGGCAGGGCACTAGGTAGAGGAGTTGTGATTTGTGGTAGAGTGTTGTCATTGTCTCTCCATAATCACTATCAGGTGGTTGACTTGCTGGGCCTCGGCTGCCAGCAGTTGGTAACTTGGTGTTTTGAAATTGTTCCAAGATATTATTCATTTTGGTTTCTCAGAAATGTGATTCTCTCTGTGAGATCACAGTGATGTTTTAAAATTTTTGTCCTCATATAATATGTTTAGGAGAATCTCATTTTTAGGATCTTTATGACCATGATACCCTATGATTTTGCCTACAGGTGGGGAGAAGGATAAAAAATCTGAGTATCACAAGAAATATTGAACATTTAAAATAATGCTAAAATATATGATACTTTATACTCTAGGTGGGCATGGAAAGCCCTTGTGAATGGAGCTAAATCAGTACAGGCTTATTGGCCTCAGAGTTGCTGTTTTATAGTTTTAATGAAGCACCTCCATATACGTTACTTAATTTGAGACTTGCCGGGCAGTTACTTTTTACCCCATATTCATGTGAAGAGCCCGAGTGTTTTCTTGAGCATGGTAAGGGGTATGAAGAATTTGAGTGACAACAATGTGGTTTTTTGTTTTTTGTTTTCCCCACAAACCTACAGCTAATAAAGGTGTTTGTCTTTATGTATTTGTACTATCCTGCCCAATAAATAATAAAAGATTTTCAGTGGAGAAAACGTCACTTCTCAGAAAATAGTCATTAGTAAATAAACACTAGGGGTTCTGAAAACACCCTGTTTCCAGTTTGAAATGAGATGGGGACATTTGGTGTTAGTTTCTTTGCTTTGGAGATGGAGAAGACAACATCATTGAGAACTATAAACTTAAAGAAACCTAAGTACCTATCCCATGCAAGCCACGGGGTACAGTCTTTATCCCATTATTGCTTAAAGGTAGGCAATAAATAGAGAAATAAATAAGTGCAAACTGTTATAATTGATTTGAAAGAAATGAGTAGGGTGCTGTGTAGGGAATAATGGGCAGAACTGTTTCAGATAGAATGGTCTTTAGACAGAGGATGTTTTCGAGGTGCAGACATTTAAAAAGCTGATCTCCAGAGGATGGAAAGACACTAGCTATGCTAAGGAAGAGCTCTCTAGAAAGAATGAACAGCGAATACAGGGTCCTGAGGAAGGAAGGAATGGACAGGGCCATTGTGGTGGATGGGAGCACCTTGAGTGGAAAGTGGGGTAGCAGTATGAGAAGGCCGGAGCCAGAGGTGGGACCTGGAAGAGCAGGGCCTTAACAGCTGTGGGGAGGTTGCCTTACCTCTCAGTGTACATGTTGAAAAGCTTATTCTGGGAGTAATCGGTTAGCCTGCCGTTATGATAGCACAGGCAGGATAAGAGGGTTTTGTGGTCTGAAGTGGGAAGAAGTGAATGGATATCAGACACAAGCATTTAGTGTTTACATTCGTACTCTTTGTCTTATTTTACGTACAGGAAAAGAGATTGGTGTAGTTAATAACTTTCCCAGTGTCTCACATCTCATATGTAATTGATAATAGAGTGCAGTCCCAGGTTGGACTGTTTTCAAAGTCCATGTTTTTCCTGCTATTCTAGACCTGTTTTTTGAGTTGATAAATTCCTCTTATTACATGAATAGGCATATTGGCTTTTATTGATACATGCATATGTGTTCTTTTTCTATCTTAGACTTTTGTTATCTTCTTTCTCAGTGCAGGAATTCCTTCTACAATACTTAGGACAGGTACACCAGGGCATATAAGTTCATTTTGTCCCATGATTTTTAGCAAAGTTTTCTCACAATTCTAAAAAACCATTTGGTAGTGTTCTTCAATTATTTCTACAAAATTATTTCTGATTTCAGTATTTTCTATCAGTGTTTTAAAAACTATAGTTATGTTGGGTGCCTATGCCACATAAATTCTCAAGCCTTCATGTGCATGTTCTCCACTTTTATCTGTGGAAATTTGCTTTTTTGTACTAGGGAGTTTGTCATTTTTATCTGTTCATTAATATTATCTAAACACTCAATGTTTGTTGGTTAAATGAATTTATCTTTGTAAGTATGGATTCCTAAACATCATGTTATATAAATTGTGTTTAACAGATGAGGTGAAATATGGCAATAATTACAGAGTTTAAATTGTGAGCCTGTCACTTTGGTATTCCACATTTAACAACTCCAGTCCCTCCCACCGGCATCCTAATAATTCACTGTAGATTAGCTTCAGCATTCTCATTCTGTGTTATGTACCCACACTTTATTTGGCTTCTTCTGCATTCTGCCCTGCTTCCTTTGTTAGTTCTGCATAGTTTCACCATAGCTTTTCTGTATCAAGACCTTCCTGTAAGATTTCCCTGAGGCTGGGTACGCTAGTGTCATCCTCACATCAGCTCTTCTGTCCCATCATCAACCCCCAACGCCTCCGAAATATTACCTCTATTCTGAACTTTTTCTAAGTAATAAAACCTAAGTTGATAGTATTTCTTGGTCACCCACCTGTCTGTTCTCCAGCGTAATATACACGTACCCATTCCTGTTCCTCTGTATATGACATTCCCCCAGTTCTCCTTTTCTTGATGCATGCACTTCTGACTCTTACAGTATGTGGTTGGTAACTATGAATCATATGCTAAAAATGGGATATGAAAGAATTGTAATTGTTGGCATGGGCCCTTTGGTACCAATGTGCCCATTTTTCTCAGCATCCTTCAAAAAGCTAGTGTTGACCTCGGAAGTTGGTAAGTGATGGGAGCTTTCACCTAACTGAGTTCAGTAGCCAGCTTTAGCTCATGGTGAAAAGCAGGTCAGAATCAAGGATTAACTGCTGATTTGCACTGCTTTTAGCCTGGGCCACTGCTGTTTTACTAATTTTGTAACTTTAGGTACCCGGAAAATTACTGCCTGTTAATAGTAATGTGATTCTTCTTGTTACTGATGATTTATAGAGAGTATTTTGTAGGCAGTAATTCAGAACATTAGCTGAATGGTTAAAAGATTTGCAACTGTGTTTTGTTTACATTGAATGAAAATATTTACAGAGCAGGACGATCCCCTCCCGACTCAACGACACTTGGGCAGGCCACACGAGCTCATTGGCTAAGGCTGAGGAGGAATAGTCTGTCTCTAATTATGGTGTCATTTTGCAGAGAAACACACATTCCCTAAAAGTTTGCTTACTGTAAGAGATGTCCGCATTGCAACAAAACAAAAGACATAAGGAGGCTCTGGATTGAAGACAACCACATGTATAGCCACTCAGATACAGTCCAATTCCCTGAAAAGACTTTGACTCAAGTGTTGGCTTCTATGTCCGGATGGTGGGTTTTTGCTTCCTTTTGTTCAGCCTTGTAGCTCAGGCAGGATCTCCTGAGACATTTGCAGAGGAAGTAAATATGGGCAGTGGCTGGGAAGGCTGGGTGTAACCATGAGCTGTATTATTAGGATGTTCAGATATGAACAGTAACAGAAACACTGCCAGAAACAAAGACAATTCCCTCTCCACTGAAAATATGTACAGCTCTATTTTCTGACTGATAGGAACACATTGTGGGTGTGGTTTAGGGGATAATCACAAGGGGTCCATAGGCTTCATGTCAGAAATTTCAAAGTTACCTGGATAGGTCTGGCGTTTCTTCTGAGGTAACTTCCATTATCCCATATTTCATGTGCACCATAATTCACCAGAACTTTGGATGTTGAATACCTGTGATGTCAATGAACTGGTTGTCATGGAGATAGTATGGACAAAGGAAAACCAATGACTATGTTTTTTACCGAAAGTGTCATAAATGTGATCAGAGCCAAAATGTATGTTTTGGTGACTTGTCTCTCCAAAAGATGTAGATGTTTAATGGTAAAATCTCTGTTTTCCACATTTCCAGCCACTTGCTTCTCTAAATCACCCATTCACTTTCCTACCCATTTAGTCAATTGCCAGTCCTATACTTTGTTCACAGCTCAAGATTACAGAAGGGTAAATCTGAATAGAAAGATACATAATCGTCTTCATTTTTCTCTTTAAACTCAAATTATTTGCAGTGCCAACACTGATGATTTTTCCTATCCTGTCTCCTAATTCTGCTGATGATCAGAATCTTTTGCCAAGCCTAGTCTCAGAACTGACTGAGAAGAGTGTTGATAGTATAAGGAACCAATTTATTATTATTATCTGTTAGCCTGAAAACCTCAGTCTTTGAATCACGTTTGGAAAAGAGACTAACATGAGAACAGGATCCCTTTAATAAAAAAAAAGTCTGGTGGCTTTTGATTTCCTGCAGTATATGTTTCAGATGTGGCGGGCACAGTGGCTCACATCACGCCTGTAACCCCAGCACTTTAGGAGATTGAGACAAGAGGATCACTTGAGGCCAGGAGTTCAAGACCAGCCTGAGCATCCTAGCAAGACCCCCATCGCTTAAAAAACGAAGTTTCAGATGTCTTTCCATGTGTGTACTCAGGGCCTGGCATTGTATCTGGCCTATAGGAAGCACTCTGACGGTGTTTCAAATGGAGCCACATAGTGTGGCCTTTAAGTTGCCTTGGTTGTTTGAGTGAGAAAGAAATAGTGGAGTTGTTGATGAATAGAACCAAGACTAGAACAAATGTATCTGCCACATCAGTGATTCTGAAATAGGGCAGAAGGAGGGGGAGATGTTTTGTAATCAACTTTACATCTCTTAAGCAGCTTACTTTTATAGTAAGCACAATATTCTTCACACATGAATATGATACGCTTGGTATTGCTGTTTCACAGGATGTGGTTGAAAATGCTGATACATGTTTTGACATTCTTTCCACACACAGTACATATGGAGCTTGTCCTCTGGTTAATGACATTGACCATGATTGGTAGCGTCCGGCCCAGATTACTGGCTCTGACTCTGTGTGGGCTGCCTGACTGCTTTTCTCTAAACAAGCTTGCATATCTCTAACTGCTGCACATTCATTTCTTAATTGTGATAAAAGGTACAGATAATAAATTTTAACCATTTTTAGGTATATAGTTCAGTGGCAGTAAGTACATTCACATTGTTATATAACCATCCCACCAGCTATCTCTCCAGAACTTTTTCATGTTCCCAAACTGGAATTCTTTACCTGTTAAACACTAACTTCCCATTCTCTTTGCTTGCTATTTTGGCAACTACCATTCTATTTTCTGTCTCTATGAATTTGACTGCTCTAGGTACTAAGTGGAGTCATACAACATTTGGCCTTTTGTGACTGTCTTATTTCACTTAGCAAAATATCTTCAAGGTTCATCCATATTATAGCATGTGTCAGAATTTCCTTTCTAAGGCAAAATAATATTCCATTTTAAGTATATACCATATTTTGTTTACCCATTCATCCATCAATTGACATTGGGCTGTTGCCCCCATTTGGCTATTGCAAATAATGCTATTATGAACATTGGTATACAAATATCTGTTTGAGTTCCTGCTTGCAATTTTTTGCATGTATACCCAGAAGTGGAATTGCTGGATCATAAGGTAATTGTATGTTTAATTTTTTTTTTTTTGAGAAACTACTATACTGTTTTCCGCAGTGGCTGTACCATTTTACATTCCCACCAGCAATAAACAAGAATTCCAATTTCAACACATCCTCGCCAACACTAATTTTCTATCTTTTTTTGTTTAAATGATAGCCGTCCTGTTGGATATGAAGTGTTACTTCATTGTGACTTTGATTTGCATTTTCCTGATGCACACTTACTTTTGTCCTGTTTGTGTTTGTAAGAAGCCAGCAAGTATGAGCTTTCCAAACCACACCATCTGCGAATAGGTATTATCTACTATGAATGCCACCTTTAGTGTGTCTTTTCTTTTTGCAAGCTCTGCCTTGGCTCTCCTGCATGCTCTTTTCATCTATTATCTCAAGAACAAATGAAGCTAGCGCCAGCCTTTCTCTCAAGCTTCCAAAACCTTGTGTAACCATTTGCAGGACATATTGTTATTTCAAACTCAACATGGGCAAATAGAGTACATCATCTTCTTCCCTCTAGATTTCCTGTATGTGTTCATTGTAGATCTTTGACCCGTTTTTCTCTCTTACTTCTGTGAATTTTGCCCTTTGTACTAGCTCTCTGATGTATACCTTTTATGTGCTCCCCAGTCCAGGTATACACTACCTCTAGACTAGACTAGTTCAGGCTCATCCTAACTGGCCTTTGTGTCTCAGATGCTGTGTGTTTCCTTCCTCCCTACTCTCCCATTTTATCTGTACACATCTAGAGTTACTGGCCAAGTATAGTACTGATCTTTTTACTACCTTGCTTATATGATTGGCAGGGTCCACCCTGGTTAGAGAACAAAGCCTAAATTCATTGTAGCTGTATCTCCTGTTGTTCTTCCTTGCTCAGTTTACATTTCTGGATACTGTTGGGCTTTTTGTGTTCCTGAAAAACATCAAAAGCAAAGGTCTTTAACCTGGGTTATGAGGCTGTGCAAAGAACCGCCGATTGTGACATAGCGTGCATGTTCCTGGTGAGGGTTCCATGGCTTCCTGCAGATTCTTGAAGGAGTCTGTGACGTGAAAGGCTATGAAGTCCAGCTCTGGAGTGTCCTAACTGCTTTGCTCATGCTTTTTTCGTATAGCTAGAATTCCCTGCCTTACCATCTTTCTCTCGCAAGCATATTGTCCACTTTTAAAGCCTGCCTCATATACCAACACTTTTGTTGAGCTTTTCCCAGATTCTTGAGCAGGAATTATTTTCATGCTGGGGACTTTCTTTTGTGGATTTTAGCTATTTGTGTACCTATTGTATTACACAAATTAATCAGTGTTTCCAAACATACAGGCCATGGTTTGTGGAGCTGTCTCACTGAATCTGATAATCCATAGACTCATAAGGATGTATGTATGTATCTATCATCTTGGGATGTCAAGCCTTCATAACCCAAGGCATTTTGTATTAAAATTATGCTTATAAACTGTGGGAGCTACTATGCCGATTGTAATCAGAATCATGTCTATTGCTGTACCTTAACCTGGTTTCTTGCCTAAAGTGAGCACTCCGTAAGTGCTGCTGGCTAGTTGTGTGGATGAGTGTCAGTGTGTAGCTGACAGCAAGATAGCGTTAAGAAGCCGCCTTCTGCTAGATTTCCCAATCCTGGTGCAGAAACCCTGAATTATCGGAAATGTTATTGTTCTTCAGTGTTGGTTTTACTTTTAAATGTTTATGAATGAAGCCTAATTCAGAAGAGAGAACTTGCCTGAAAGTGCATCATCTCAGATTTGCTTAAGTTTCTTGTGTTCTTAGAGACAGTAAGCCTCCTCAGGAAATCATTGTTAATTAACTGTTGGTGATTAAAACCACAGGATCCTAGTAATTGACAGAGCCAACAACAAACAAACAGCAGTTTTTTTTTCAGTTACAGCATTTTGATATTTAAAAAAATTGGTATCCAGTTTCATATTTTACTTGTGTCATTTCAGTAGTGCCTTATTTTCTAAATATTTTTGTCTAAATCAACAATGACTATTTTCCAATAAATCTTTCTTGAAGATGTGAAATACACTTTGCCAAACTTATTCAATTTAATACTAAAAAATTTTAAACAATTATTATTGAATTCTAAGACAAAGCAAAGAATAAGAAGAGATGGCACAGTGGCTCACTGCTGTAATCCTAATGCTTTGGGAAGCCGAGGTGGGAGGATTGCTTGAGGCTTGGAATTCAAGACCAGCCTAAGCAACATTGTGAGACCCCAGTGTCTCCAAAAAAAATCTTAAAAAACAGCTGGGCATGGTGGCACATGCCTGTAGTCCTAGCTACCCAGGAGGCTGAGACAGGAAGATTGCTTGAGCCCAGGAGTTTGAGGCTGCAGTGAGGTATGATTGCACCACTGTACTCCAGCCTGGGGTGACAGAGCTTCTTTTTCTGAAAAGGAAGTGAGGGAAGGAGGGAAAATGAAAGGAGAAAGAAGAAAAAGGGAAAAGAACAAGAAGAGACTCTTGAGGGGGAAATTTGTGGTGGACTGGAAGTGAGGAAACCTTGGGTCCTCTGTTTTGAAATATTTATTACTTTCATCAAATTACTTTGCCTCCTTTGGCCTCAGGTTTTTTATGGGTCTAATAAAGGGAAGCAGGGCTGTAATCCTCAAGGAGTCTCTCCACTTCTTTCTTCAGAATCACTGAGGATAATGAATTCAAAGATTATTCATTAAGCATCCACCATGAACCATGCACTTACTACTCATTGGGGAGATCCATTAAATAGATGTGATTTTGTTCTCAGGAAGCTTATGGTCTTTTGAGCAGATAAAGCTATAAATACAATATAGTTCATCTACATGTATGCTCTCCACAAATCACCAAGCCTCACTGAGTGTGTTTTCTTCCTCTCTAAAATGGCAACATGCCTTCTCACAGGTCTGTAAAAAGGTCAAATCTATGGGAGGGTACTTTAAAATATCATGAATCTAGAAATATAATGAGTTCTTTTACAGCCTTTTTTTTTTTTTTTTTTTTTTTTGAGACAGTGTCTGGCTGTGTCACCCAGGCTGGAGTGCTGCAGTGCTATCTTGGCTCACTGAAACCTCCACCTCCCGGGCTCAAGCCAGCCTCCCACCTCAGCCTCCTGAGTAGTTGGGATTACAGGTGCCCACAACCATGTCCAGCTAATTTTTGTATTTTTGTGGAGACAGGGTTTTGCCATGTTGCCCAGGTTGGTCTTGAACTCCTGAGCTCACAGCTGCCAAATTCAGTAACTTCTTTTTGTTTTGTATCTGCTTTGATTTCTCTGCAGCAGCTTCTGTGAAGCTCTAATCTCCCAAGTTCTCTGGCTCTTAGACACTGGTGTGTGCCATCTCTGACTTCTCTATTCTCTGTTTTTTAACACACACGCACACACACGCACAATGAACTAAGATGGAAAATTGTTATTCTGGCCCAGTGTCTCTGTATATATAACATTTGTGACCCAACCAGAAATATATGTAGCACTGAAAATACTGTATGCAATATAGTGTTCCATTCACTGTTATTCCCATCTCTATTAATTACAGCATGCATTGTCCAAGTGAACACACATTTCCTTGTCTACTATGCAAGATGCTGTGGTAGGCTTATTGACCGACCTAACATTTTCACATCTCACATGTAAGCTGTGAGTTCTTTGAGGACAAGCTATTTTACTACTTCTGCTTTTAAGGCTTGGTACAGTGTTTATTATACAGAAGATACTTAACACAGTTTTTAAAAAATAGAAGAAGGATAGAAACATCCCAGCATGGTGAGCATTACATCTTCACACAATCTTCCTTTTCTAGAAAGTAACAATAGATTTTAAAATATTTTCATTAAAAAAAACAAACTCAGGATGAGCACCCACGTCACACCTACTGTGGTAGCTACAATAAAAAAGATAACAAAAATAGGTGTTGACAAGAATGTAGAAAAATTGTCAAATGGTACAGCCACTTTGGAAAACAGTCTGACATCTCCTTAAAGTATTAAACATAAAGTTATCATGTATGTAACCCAGCAGTTCCAGTCCTAGGTATATGCCCAGGAGAATTGAAAACATGTCCACACAAAAACTCTGAATGTTCATAGCAGCATCATTCGTCACAGTCAGAAAGTGAAAAAAAAAAAAAAAAACCAAGCACCCAGATTTCCATCAACTGATGCATATAGATAAGTAAAATGTGGATATATCCATACAGTAGAATGTTATTTGGAAATAAAAGAAGTAAAGTACTGTTACATGCTTCAACGTGGGTGAACCTCGAAAACATTTTGCTAAGTGAAGGAACCCAGCATGAAAGACTAAATGATGTATGACTCTATTTGTATGAAGTGTCCTGAGTAAGCAAATCTGTAGAGATAGAAATACATTCATGGCTCTCTAGGCACTAGGGGATGGGATGGGGGTGAGGCATGACTACTAATGGATATAGGGTTTCTTTTTGTCAAGATAAAAATGTTTAAAATGACGTAGTGGTGATAGTTACACAACTCTATGAACATACTAGTACTATTGAATTATATATGTTAAATGGACCAGTTTTCTAGTATGTGAATTACATCTCAATAAGGATGTTAAAATGCAAAATAATACACACACACACTTTTTCTCACTCTCTCTGTCTCTCTCACACACACACACACACACTAAATGCAATGTGGTAATTTGGATGGGATCCTGGAACAGAAAGAGAATACTGGTGGGAAAACAAGTGAAATCCAAATAAAGTCTGGAGTTTACTTAATAGTAATGTACCAGTGTTGGTTTTTTAGTATTAACAACTGTGTTATGGTTATGTAAGATGTTAATGTTGGAGAAACCGGTGAGGAAGGGAGTGGGGATAAACGGGAACTTTATGTGCTGTCTTTGCAAACTAAAGTTATTTCTACTTTTTATGTATACTATTTTTTGTATTAGCCTGAAGTTGTTACAAAATAAGTTTATCAAGATAAATTTTTTTAAAAGAAATATGTAACCATTGAAGAAAATTTGGGAAACTGCAGGGAAGTTAAAAGGAATGTAAGTTGTCTCTTTGTGGTCGTTCAGACATATCCACCCAATTGAAAATAGATTAGGAGATTGCACCACAGAAGTGTAACATGTCAAGAGATTTCTGGCTGCCACTGTGTGTAAAATTTTTAATACTATATAATATATACTAATTGTTAATATGGTGGATGGTGGATCTGAAATTGTACCGTACTTGCAAGCTGGCAAGTTAACTTACATCCTGACACAGTTTCATGGGTGCTGGCTGAAGTCATGGGATTCTAGGGTCAGAGACAGGTAAATGTATTACTCATTGCATAGCCAGCAGCATCAGCATCACCTTCTTGTTGGTTCTCCTTGCTTCCTAAGCCCTATGCAGGCAACACAAAGGGGTCCAGGTTGATGCTGTGTCACAGCTGAGAAATCTAAACCTGAAGAAATCTGAATTTTTATACAATGGACAGTAAGCCTGTGTGACCTTTGCCCTTGACTGAGACGTTATCTTTATTATACTGGACAGAAACAAACCTGCCCTTTGCTTCGGAAGGAAACAATATTTTTATCTTCTAAGGATGTTTGGTATACAAACAGTCTTGAAAAGATAGTCTAGAATAAAAGGGCCATCAGGGCTTTTGCTGATAAAACCTGCAGAAATGCAGGAGGGACATGGAGAATTGTTTTCTAACATGATTATGTTCTCATCACTGTTACTCAGAAATTAGCATATTTACTTAAAGATATTTGTTCTAGTAGTATGTGTTTATTGTATATAATTTTGTAAAATGTGAACTCACTTTATGTAACACATGTACCGAAAATGACAGGAAAAGTATAGAGAGTCTTAGTCGCTTGCATATTCAAGGCAAATAATGTTCACTTTACTCGTTGGCTGTGGAATGACATGTGGTATTGAGAAGGTAATGAAAAGTATTCTAAGAAATAGAATTTTTTTTTTTTTTGAGGCGGAATCTTGCTCTGTCGCCAGGCTGGAGTGCTGTGGCGTGATCTTGGCTCACTGCAACCTCTGACTCCATGGTTCAAGCGATTCTCCTGTCTCAGCCTCCCAAGTAGCTGGGACTACAGGCATGTGCCACCACGCCCAGATAATTTTTGTATTTTTTTAGTAGAGACAGGGTTTCACTACGTTGGCCAGGATGATCTCGAACTCCTGACCTTGTGATCCGCCTGCCTCGGCCTCCCAAAGTGCTGGGATTGCAGGCGTGTGCCACCGCGCCCGGCAGAAATAGAATTTTAATAGGGTTTTCTAAACTGTTGGCCAAAAAACTTGTTGAAGGTCAAGGTAGGAGACAGTAATATGGTAATTCGTAGTAGTTCATTTCCAGATTCTTTACTTATCACTAAAGAATCATCTGAGCTCTTTTATTTCTGTAAACTCTCTAAACTTGTTGCTGTATTCATGCAGCCTGTTCTTATTACAGGAATAATAGGGGCCGGGGGAAGGGGGAGTAATTTTTTTCCTTCCAGCTTAAAAGTGTAGTTTTGTATTGCAGTACAGTGGTTCTATTAGCAGAGAATCTTATTTCACAATAAGTGAAATTTGGCTCATTTCAAATGAAATGCCGTTTGAAATTAAGAGAAAATTCTCTGAATGACTTTTTTTTTCTTTTTTCTTTTTTTTTTTTGAGACGGAGTCTTGCTTTGTCACCCAGGCTAGAGTGCAGTGGCGCAATCTCGGCTTACTGCAAGCTGCGCCTCCCAGGTTCACGCCATTCTCTTGCCTCAGCCTCCCGAGTAGCTACAGGCGCCCGCCACCACGCCTGGCTAATTTTTTTTGTATTTTTAGTAGAGACGGGGTTTCACTGTGTTAGCCAGGATGGTCTTGATCTCCTGACCTCGTGATCTGCCCACCTCGGCCTCCCAAAGTGCTGGGATTACAGGCATGAGCCACTGCACCTGGCTTTTTTTTTTTTTTTTTTTAAAGAAAATGTGTTGTTTCAATTATTTGAAAGGTGTGGATAGGGCGTTGGTAAAGTTACAAAATTTGTGGTTACTTCCTTATTGTGTATACCTTAAAGTACCTTTCAGAAAGGATATTTTTTAATATGTGTAATCCCAGGGCACCTGCTGAAGAGTCACTTCTATTCAGGATTACTTTTAAATTTTTGGCATTATTTTGTAACACACCAGGAACTGAAACCTTGATGGCCCCTGATTCCTGCTGTTTTTGCTCTCTGTAATAGTAAAATAGCTGAACAGAGCAAATGATAAAGTGTTTTGTTTCATGTGGTTCTAGTTTGCCTGGTTATTTGCAAGCAGTTTAATTCCTTTCATTCATTTTATTGTCCAACAGTTATAATTTGACAAAATGTCCTCTAGCTTTCTGCCTTACGACACTTAGCATATACAGTAAAACTGTTGATCTTTATCAGCAGAAGAGTTTAATCTTCTCACTAAAGTGATCAGAAATATATTTTAGAGGTTATTGAATAAAATCAAGGCTTCTGTCTTTGAGCATACAAATATTCACAACTACTTAGTAGTTTAGATATTTCCGCTCATATTATTTAGAATTACATCTGAGTATGTCAGTTTTAATGATTAAAGGGTTATAATGTTAAGGTGTGTGGGAATTGTGAAGACTAAAATTTATTTTATATTTTATACTTCTGTTTTTGAGAATGTATTTGTTTTCAGCTTTATTCTGGTATAAATTTCCATACAACAAAATTAACCAATATAAGTTTATAGTTGGGTGAGCTTTGACAAATATTTAAGTTGTGTAATCACTCCCGCATCATAATAGGAACACTTCTGTCAGCTCAGAAGTTCCGTTCTGTCTCCCTGTAGTCAGTCTTCTCCTCCAGTCTCTGCTGATCACTCATGTTTTCTTGCTACTGTAGGTTTGCCTTTTCTAGATATTGCATAGATAGAACCATACAATATACATAGTCTCTTGAGTCTGGCTTTTTTTTTTTTTTTTTTTAAACTTACCATAATACTCTTGAGATTCATCCATGTTGTTTGTATCAGCAGTTCATTTCTTCTTACTGTGAATCTATAACATTGTATGGATATATTATAATTTGCTTATCCATTTACCATTTGATGGCAATCTGGGCTGTTTCTAGTTTGGAGCTCTCATGAATTAAAGCACTTTAAAAACTCCAGTGCAAGTCTTTGTGTGACAGTAGGTTTTGTTTCTTCTTCGGTAAATGAATGGGATGCTATGTTGTATGTAAGTGTATGTTTGACATTATGAAAAACTGCTAAACTGCTTTCCTAAAATGGCTGTACTGTTTTGCATTCTTTTAGCAACAGTTCTGTGTTCTAGTTGTTCCACGTCTTTGCCAACATTTGGTATTATCAGTCTCAAATTTTGACTGTTGTAATGGAAGTCTGTTGGTATGTCATTGTGATTTTAATTTACATTTTCCTGTGGATTAATGATGCTGGGTATCTTTTTTTTGCTTATCTGCCTTTCGTATATCTTTTTAAATAAAATGTTTATTCAAATCTTTTACCCATTTAAAAAATCATGTTGCTTTGTTACTGCATTGTAAGAGTTTATTTTTAAATATTCCGGGTAGGAGTTTTTAGCAGATAATTGTTTTATAAATATTTTGCTTCAGTTTTTAGTTTGCCTTTTTGTTTTCCTAACAATGGCTTTTGAGGAGTAAAAGTTTTTAAGGTTGACATAGATTTATCTTTTTTTTCATGTTTTAAAAAATGTACTATTTAGGAAATCTTTGTGTAACCGAAGTTCCCATAAAAGTGTTTCCCTCTGTCTTCTTTAGGAGTTTGATAGTTTTAGGTTGAACATTTAGATATATAATGTATTCTGAGTTCATTTTTATAGGTGGTAAGGTTTGGGGTAAGATTTTAGATCTTGGGGAGTTTTATTTGTTTACATATTAGTATCTAGTCATTATAGCATGATTTGTTCATAAGACTATTTGTTCCTCATTAAAATATTTTGGCATCTTTGTCAAAAATCAGTGGGCCATATCTGTGAAGGTCTGTTTGTGGATTCTCTCTTCTCTGCCATTGATCTATATGTCTGCCGTTTAATATCACCCTGGTTTGGTTAGTGCAGCTTTTATAGTAAGCCTTGAAATCATGTAGTGATCAATTTGAGGACAATTAACAACTGTATTGAGTCTTCTGATCTCATGGTATCTCTGTATTTATTTAAGTCTGCATTAATTTTTCTCAACAGTGCTTTATAAAGGTTTCAGAGTACGAGTCTTACTCATATTTTCTTAAAATTATCCCTAATTATTTTATATTTATTGAGGCTTTTGTAAATGGTATTGCTTTTACTTTTAATTTCAGTTTCTAATTGCTCATTGCTAGTATGTTGACTTTGTGTCTGGCAACCTTGCTTTTATTAATACATTATTTATTCCAGTATTTTTATAGATTCCTTAGGATTTTCTACATAGGCAGTCATGCCATTTGTGAATAAACCAAGTTTTACTTCTTCCTTTCCAATGGTATGCGTTTTCTTTCTTTTTCTGCTTTACTGCACTGGCTGGGACCTCCAGAATATTGTTGAATAAAAGTGATGAGAATGGACATCTTTGGTTACTGATCTCAGAATGAAAGCATTTAGTCTTTCACCAGTAAATATAATGTTAACCGTAGGTTTTTTATAGATGCCTTTGTCAGGTTGAGTAATTTCCTTTCTGTTCCTAGTGTTCTGAGAGTTTTTATCATGAGTAGATGTTTAATTTTGCTGATTTTTTTTTCCTTTGAGACAGATTCTTGCTTTGTTGCCCAGGCTGGTGTTCAGTGGCACAATCACAGCTCACTGCAACCTCTGCCTCCCGGGTTCAAGTGATTCTCATGCCTCAGGCTCCCTAGTAGCTGGGATTGCAGAGACCCACCACCACACCCGGCTAATTTTTGTATTTTTAGTAGAGATGTGGTTTCACCATGTTGGCCAGGCTGATCTTGAACTCCTGACCTGAAGTGATCTGCCTGCCTTGGCTTCCCAAAGTGCTGGGATTACAGGCATGAGCCGCCACTCCCGGCCCCAAATTCTTTTCATCTGATGATGATCATTAGTTCGTGAGTTTTTTGGTCTGTTAATAAACTGGTTTTTCAAGTGCTAAACCAACCTTAAATTCCTGGGATGAACTCATTTGCTCATGATATATATTGCTGGATTCCATTAACCTAAAATTTTGTTAAGGTTTTTTGCATCTATATTCCTGAGGAATATTGATCTATAGTTTTCTTATATCTGTCTGGTTTTGATTTCAGAGTAATGCTAGGCTCATAAAATGAGCTGCATTATAAATACTTTTCTTCTGTTTTCTGTAAGAGCTTGTGTAGAGTTGACATTTCTTTCTTAAATGTTTGATAGCATTCACCACTGAAGTCATCTAGGCCTGAAGTTTTCCTTGTAATAAAGTTTTAAACTATGGACTCAATTGCTTTAATAGAATAAGGCTATTTAGATTATCTATGTTTTCTTGAGTGAATTTTGGTAGTTTGTATAGTGTCATGGAATGCTACTATTTCATCCAACTTGATGAATTTATTGCAGTAATGTTCATAATATTTCTTTATTTTTTCAATATCTATAGGATCGGTAATGGTGTCACTCTGTAATTCCTGATTCCTGTCATTTGTAGCTTTTCTTTTTTGATTAGCCTCGCCAGAGTTGTATTGATATTATTGACTCTTTTAAGGAACCAGCTTTTGATTTCATTGATTTTATTGTTCTTCTGTTTTCTGTTTTATTGATTTCTGTTCTTTATTTTCTTTATCCTGCTTGCTTTGGGTTAATTTCCTCCTCTTTTTCTAGTTTCATAAGGTAGAAGTTTAGATCACTGATTTGAAACCTTATGTTCTAATATAGGCATGTAATGTTATAAATACTTCTGTTAGCACTGCTTTAGTTATATCCACAAATTTTTATATGTGGTGTTTTAATTTTTATTCAATTCAGAATATTTTCTGCTTTTTCTTAATATTTCTACTTTCATTGGGTTATTTAGAAGTTTTTTTTGTTTTTTTAAATCTCTGTCACCCAGGCTGGAGTGCAGTGGCGCGATCTTCACTCACTGCAAGCTGTGCCTCCTGGGTTCATGCCATTCTCCTGCCTCAGCCTCCTGAGTAGCTGCAACTGCAGGCGCCTGCCACCATGCCTGGCTAATTTTTTTGTATTTTTTTTTTTTTTAGTAGAGACGGGATTTCACCATGTTAGCCAGGATGGTCTTCATCTCCTGACCTTGTGATCCGCCCGCCTCAGCCTCCCAAAGTGCTGGGATTACAGGCGTGAGCTGCCACGCCCAGCATATTTAGAAGTTTTTAAAAATTTTTTCAAATATTTGAGTTTTTCCCAAGTATCTTTTGTTTTGGATTTCTGATTTAATACTGTTGTGATCATGGAGCATACTTTTTATTATTTTAATTCTCTTACATTTAAGACTTGTTTTGTGCTATAGTGTATGTTTGTTTTATTTGAGGTTTGTTTTATGTGATAGAATATGAACATTTGTTTTATTTGAGGTTTGTTTTATGTGATAGAATATGAACATTCCAAGTGCACTTGAGAAGAATGTTTCTTATGCTATTATTGGGTGGAGTGTTCTATATTGTGTTAGCTCAAATTGGTTGAGCTATCTTGCTGATAGCTCTATCTTGCTGATTTTGTTTGTATTTATCAATTAACTAAGAGAGGAGCATTGAAATCTTCAATGGTAATTTTGAAAATTTAAAATTTAATCAAAGAGAATTATAATATTAAGAGGGTTGGGAGGTGTAAAGGCGGTATTTAAATTTTTTTTAATTTGTGGGGAGGGGGGAGGTATTTGCTTTTTAGAATAACACAGACTTGGCATTCCAGCACCAGTCCTGCTCTTTATTACTTCAGGAACCCCTCTGAGCCTGTTTTTTTTTGAGATTACGTCTTGCTCTGTCGCCCAGGCTGGAGTGCAGTGGCGTGATCTCGGCTCACTGCAACATCTGCCTCCCGGGTTTCAGCAATTCTTGTGCCTCAGCCTCCTGAGTAGCTGGGATTACAGGCGTGCACCATGACCATGCCTGGGTAAATTTTGTATTTTAGTAGAGATGGGGTTTCGCCACGTTGGCCAGACTTGTCTTGAACTCCTGGCCTCAAGCAGTCCTCCCACCTCAGCCTCCCAGTGTTGGGATTACTGGCATGAGCCACACCAAATATGTATTTTAATATTTAGTCGGTTTCATTTGTTGACTTTTTAAATTTTACCCTTGGCCTGCACTATGGCCTTCATCTCCTATTGCTTTTGTATGCCTAATTTTTATTGACAGCCTCTTAAGGTCCTTGAGTATAGATTGCGGTGGTTATATTGTGAAAAAAAATTTTTTTCCCTTGACATAAGTTTGCTCACCCTGTATTAAAGAAAAAGATAGGAATGTTGGTCAGTTGACATAATTTTGGCACCTGTAAAATTATCTCACATTACTTCAGTGTCTGAAACTCAGTGTTTTCCTTTTCTTTCAGATAAACCGAGAAAACTGGTGTACAATAGAGCCATGCCCTGATGCAACCTCTCTTCTGGCTTCCAAGCAGAGCCCAGGTAAGCTGAGATTATCCATTCATTTTCTGGAGCTGCAGCCCCACTCTGGCAGATTGTTTTATTTGGAGATCTGCCCTTCCTTAGCATGTTATACAATAAATCAGAGGAAGGGATATAGGTGATCTGGGTTTGTAGGCATTTTGTCTTACAGTTGAAGATGAACACATGTCATTACCTGAATTTTATTTTGGTAGCAGCGGACATCATAGGTGACTTTATGATTCATTCATTTGTGAAGGCATCTGTGCTGTGCATATACTATGACACAGGATTTTTAATCTGGTAAAAGTATAAATATACTGTTAACCAAACCTGAGGTTCTCAATTTTGAATGCACATTGGAATTATCTGGCTGAACAAGCTTTAAAAATATACTGATGCCTGGGTCCTACCTCCAGATATTCTGATTTAATTGGGTGGGGTGTGGCCTAGATATCAAAATCTTTATAAGCTCCTTTGAGTACCCTACTGTGTACCCAAGGTTGAGAACCATTACACTTTGGACGCATGGTCAGGAATTAAGTCTTTCCTTAAGTACCTTTGAGTTATTCCTAACAACACTTGAGGGTACGATGCTCTTAAGACCTTGCTTGTTAATGACACAGCACATAGCTTGTGATTAGTTAGGATTCCCAGCTTTTAAACCAGGTCCAGCCTCTAACTCTGTGTGACGTAAAGTATGTTCCCTAATGTCTGTGTGCTCCGTTGTCTCCCTCCCATCTGTAAAGTGTTAGTAGCCTGTCTCATTTTGAGGGTGTAGTGCAGATGACATGATGAGTAATCCCTGTGCCTGTTCCTACGACTGCTAAGTGAATACTAGTAATTTGCATTCTGAGTTTTTTTAGTCTGTTTTACCCAACAAGCCTCTGTTTGCCTTCCCAGTTTTTACTGCCCAGCTTTAAAAATTACCTAGTCTTCATTTGCAGGTCTTTTTAGAAATCGTTTACATGTAGATACCCTCCAGTAGTATTAAATTTAAAAACAAATGATTTTGAATCCTCTAACTCCAGAGCAAGTTTCCTACTGATTCTCAACTCTCTGACTTTACTACAAAGGAAATATTGAAAACAAATACGAAAAGTGTTTTTCTCTATTTTTGTCTCATTTTTTGAGACTACTTAAGGATATTATGCTATAGTTGTGTTCAGGGTCCAAGTTTTACAAGATTGGCCCTGTTCACAGATTTAGCTGACACTTCCCCCGTGTAGCCTCCTAGAACCTTCTACTTAAATGTGTACCACTTACTACTGTGTTTTGGTTCCTTAAACTGTTTGGGGCTTTTTCTAAAAGTGTAATTAAAACCACCCAAGAGTGAAACTTCCTGCCAAGTAAAGGTTAAATGAGGTTGCTCACAGTTTGAATATTTATAGGAAGGAAAGATCTCCACACATCATAGTTTAATTTCTGTATTTAGAGAAATAATTTTTGAACCCCTGGACATTTTCCCCAGGACACAATTTTGAATTCTGTAGACCTACTGTACACCCTAACCCCAAGCATAAGCAATTTAGTCTTTTTAGAGTAATTATTTTAAAATCTCGATTTAACAGAATTGCAGATCAGAATTATGCTACTGAGCTTCAGACCTGAGATTTTGATTTTAGGCATAGTATTCTTGTGAATCCCAGGTACTTTGTTTTGCAGGTTTCTGTGTTTTACTTTATAAACACTTCCTCAAGGGAGCAATAGCATTAGACCAAATAAGATATTATCTTTTGGCCAGGCGAGGTGGCTCAAGCCTGTAATCCTAACACTTGGGGAGGCCGAGGCGGGCAGATCATGAGATTAGGAGTTCGAGACCAGCCTGGCCAATATGGTGAAACCCCCATCTCTACTAAAAATACAAAAATTAGCCAGGTGTGGTGGCACGCCTCTGTAGTCCTAGCTACTCGGGAGGCTGAGGCAGAAGAATCACTTGAACCCAGGAGGCGGAGGTTGCAGTGAGCCAAGATCATGGCACTGCACTCCAGCCTGGGCGACAGAGCAAGACTCCATCTCAAATAAATTAAATAAATAAATAAATAAGTAAAGTAAAAAGTAAAGTAAAGTAAAAAGTCAAGTCAAGTCAGTCTCGCTCTGTTGCCCAGGCTGGAATGCAGTGGCACAATCTCGGCTCACTGTAAGCTCCGCCTCCCAGGTTCACGCCATTCTCCTGCCTCAGCCTCTTGAGTAGCTGGGACTACAGGTGCCCACCACCACACCTGGCTAATTTTTTTTGTATTTTTAGTAGAGACGGGGTTTCACCGTATTAGCCAGGATGGTCTCAATCTCCTCACCTCGTGATCCATCTGCCTCGTCCTCCCAAAGTGCTGGGATTACAGGCATGAGCCACCATGCCTGGCCAAGATACTGTCTTTTAAAATTACTTTGTATACTCTTCAATAATGGATAAATTACAGGATAGAATTATGATTAGTGTGACATACAGAGCCCACTGGATGTCAGCAGTGTGTTTTCCTGCCCTTCCCCAACAACAGTTTGTTGGCATATATGTCGTTTTAAACCCAAATGACTAGATAACACCTTTTAAAAAGTTGGTATTCTGTTAGCTTCTGAAAAGCTAATAGCTCAGTACACAAAAATTATAGACAGATTTACATATGGGTCATAAAATGGGACTGGCCCTACCTATGTCCACCTTTAAGGTACTGTCATCTGGATACTTACTGAATCATATATTGAAGGTTAACTTCATTAGACACATATATCACACACCTGCTATGTGCTGGAAACCAGAGTTCTGGTTACTATATGTAGGAAGTACTAATCATCTCTTGTCACTGTTATGGAAATGGCAACTGAGAGGGGTGAAATTACTTCTTGCCTGGAATTTTTCTTCTATTAAGTAGTCAGACCTAGATTTAAGCCTGATCAGTCTAACTCGAAAACCAGAGCTCTTTACTCTTGTCTACCCTTAGATATGCCGCTCCCCTTTATTCAGTAGGAAGGGGACTTGTAGGAAGAAAGAAAGGATTTTATTAATTTTGAAAACTTACCAATTCATGTGACACAGGGTGTGGATTAGCGCTGCCTTTGGGGATTCCCCCCACCTCCCCCCCGCCCCATGGCGTTAGGGGGTTATAATGGTTTACGGTCCCTCTCTCTCCATCTTAGCCCTTCTTTCTGTATGTACTTTTCCCTCTTTCCCTCCTCAACAGTCAGCCTTATCTCACAGAGCAGACTCTTATCCCAAACTTGGTTTGTTATCCCTTGTGGTGCTGGCTTGAATTTATTTTCTGGGTGAGGTATTCCTACCAGGGCTGAATCTGGCTCTTCCCCATGAATTTTCCATTTGAATATCGTGAGCTAGTTTGTTTTCCAGTCTGGAATTTGGACGTGGTCTGTTAGAGGGCCAGCTGGACAGCGAGCAGCTCAGTGTAGTTGCTGTGACAGCCCTTTCTTTTCTTGGCCAGCCCCTCTATTTTTCCCTCAACCACGGAAAGGCATTTTTTTATTTTTTCAAGTGGGGAAAGAAGAAGGAATAGATCACACCCACCAACTCCTCCTAGGTTACTACATACTCTAGGAAACGTGAAAAAAAAACCTCCAGAATACCCATAGTTTCCAGTCTGTTAAAGGCAGGGCTGTTCCCATTGAACTAACACACTCCGAAATAGTTTGAACCAAGACTGAAACAGACTAAGGTGATTTTTTCTTTAACTGAAAGATTTTCAGATTCATCCATGAGCCCTGTCTCACTTCCTGTGGCATTTTTTTTTTAATTCTTTGTTGAAATTGTCTTCTAATATGTTCATTTCTGCCACAAGACAGTAAACTGCTTCCCCCAATACTAAACATTTCTTTTTATTTGGATACTCCCCAGTATTTAGCCAGATGCTTAACTAGTAGAAAAAGTAATTTTATTGACAAGTGATTTATGACCTATACCAATGTAATGCATCCTTGACCCTTGCTCTAAGCTACCAGGGCAAATAATTTAGTGATTATCACTAATTAGTTAACTGTTAATTAGAAGAACTCTTTCTTCCCACTTTCAACACACAGAGAGACAACATAATTACCATCCAAGTATAGAATCTAATAATCAAAGGAGACATTGGAAGTTATGTAGTCCAACCCTCACTTCCCTCTCTGTGCAGATACCTTTTCTGTAGTATCTTGACATAGTCATTCTCTGTTCCAAAACCCTTCTGGTAAAGTGATAGTCATTACTTTATAGGCCACCCAACCTATTGCTAAGAAGCCCCGTTTTAGTGAAGCTCTGTAGCTCACACTCACTGGTCTTTGTTCTGCCCCTGGAACAGTACAGAGGGAATCTGTGACAGTCTTTAGGCACATTTTCTTCAAGATCCTCGGCAAGCTGTGTGTATCTCATATGGTTTGACTGTCGTGACCCCATTACTATGTACACATTTTTGTTTATCAGTGTTCTACTTTAGATGTTATTTAGGAACAAGTACAATCCCGAGGGTGTGGTCTGGATGGCACATGGGGGCACATAGTGACAGGACTGTCCCCGTTTTGGATGCCAGTGTACTATTTACTAATAGAGACTAAAACTATTAGTGTTTCTTTGGTTTTGTCATCACCTTGTACTGTCAGTTCTTCTTGAATTTGCTTCCCCCAAAACCTCCAAGTAGAGTTCTCTTTAACTCCTAGATAGCCAGGTTTCCTGCCCTGTCCCTCATCATTTAGTGTTGTCACCTACAAATTTGATAAAGCATGCCTACCTGGTTGTCCACATGACACATTAACTTGCTTACAAAAACAGAGATGCATGACTTTTATCTTTTTTTTTTTTTTTTTTTGGAAATGAAGTCGCTCTCTGTCACCTAGGCTGGCGTGCAATGGCGTGATCTTGGCTCACTGCAGTGTCTGCCTCCCGGGTTCAAGTGATTCTTCTGCCTCAGCCTCCCAAGTAGCTGGGATTACAGGCACCTGCCACCATGCCTGGCTAATTTTTTGTATTTTTGGTAGAGACGGGGTTTCACCATGTTGGCCAGGCTGTTCTCAAACTCTGGCCTCAGGTGATCCGCCTGCCTCAGCCTCCCAAAGCGCTGGGATTACAGGCTTGACCCACCATGCCCGGCCATGACTTTTATCCTTAAAACTTCTTAGGGCCAGGCCCAGTGGCTCACACCTGTAATCCCAGCACTTTGGGAGGCTGAGGCAGGCGGATCACACAGTCAGGAGATGGAGACCATCCTGGCTAACACGGTGAAACCTCATCTCTACTAAAAATACAAAAAAAATAAAAAAAATAAAAATTTGGCCAGGCATGGTGGCACGTGCCTCTAGTCCCAGCCACTCAAGGGGCTGAAGCAGGAGAATCGCTTGAACCCAGGAGGCGGAAGTTGCAAAAACTTCTTGAAGGAAGCTCATATCCACTCAGTAATGGACTTGGGTTCTTGGTTTCACCATCCACAAATCTCTTTAACTGTATTGGTACCCAGTCACATGTCACTTTTGTTTACAAAGTTAATAGCCTGGGCAACATGCCAAAACCCCATCTTTACAAAAAATAAACTGGACTTGGTGGCATGTGCCTGCAGTCTCAGCTACTTGGGAGGCTAAGGTGTGAGGATTGCTTGAGCCCAGGAGGCGGAGGTTGAAGTGAGCTGAGATCATGCCACTGTAGTACAGCCTGAGCAACAGAACGAGAACTTGTCTCAAAATAAACAACACAAAACAGAAAAGCAAAGTTAATAAGAGAGAATACCTTGCTTATTTCAAGTTGCTAAGTTTTTAGGCTTCCTCATTGTACAAAGGTAGTATTTCTGTCACAGACCCCTCCCTCTGGCTTGCCAGGGTCCCTGTTCTAGGTATTGAACTGAAAACATTCTAAATGATAAATTTTTCCACTTTGGCATATTATGCCCCTAATTTAAGAGCTGTTTATGGTAAGAAAAGTTAAATTATATTTCTGTTATTACTCAGTAGAACCTATAAGTTTAAAACAAACCCCATCACATAGTTGCTAGTAAAAGACTTTGGATTTTGAAGACAAAAGAAAAAAAATTCCCTCACTACCACGAGGAAAGCATTACCATTCAGGTATCTAAATAGAAGCAGAATATGCTTCTAAATCATCTTTTTATCTTTCTGTACCTAATATAAACGTGGCAGACGCATGATTGTCCTGTAGGAGCTATTTCAACCTGGAATTGGAGTAGCAGAGCTATTAATTTGACTGTGTCCTTTTATAGCTCCTTAATATTGAAAAAAAGAAATAAACAAGGAGGGAAGGAAGAGAAAAGAGTGAGAGGGAGATTTAAAAGACTGGTTGCTGGGGTGAAAAGGAAGTGGTTCTTTTTGTTTTTTGTTTTTTGGTTCTTTTTTCAATATTGGTGAATAAATTCTCTTTTTCAGAATGTGAGAACTTCCTGGATGTTGGACTGGGCAGAGAGTGTACCTCAAAACAAGGTGTACTTAAAAGAGAATCTGGAAGTGATTCTGACCTCTTTCACTCACCCAGTGATGACATGGACAGCATCATCTTCCCAAAGGTACTGTGTGGACCTTCCTTTCGTTTTTGTCCCACGGCTTTCCTGTTCCTATTTGGGCTTCCCAAACTCTTTTCCAACTTTTTTCCCGTCTTGTGCTCTCCCGTTTCCCTAAATATGTAACTCCTGCTAGTAAGTTGTGATCCAGCTAGCCCTGTAGGGCCTCACTCACTCTGAGAGGCATGTAAATGTTCTCTTGGAGAAGGAAGTGCCAGATTACCAGGGTTTAGAAAAAGGCACTGGGCTGGGCGTGGTGGCTCACACCTGTAATCCCAACACTTTGGGAGGCTGAGGTGGGTGGACCCCTTGAGGTCAGGAGTTCGAGACCAGCCTGGCCAACATGGTGAAACCCTGTCTCTACTAAAAATATAAAAATTAGCTGGATGTGCTCACTTGAACCCAGGAGGCGGAGGTTGCAGTGAGTCAAGTTCACGCCACTGAACTCCAGCCTGGGCAGCAGAGCAAGACTCTGTCTCCAAAAAAAAAAAAAAAAAAAAAAAAAGGGAAAGGAAAAAGCACTGGCCAAAGTTGTTTAATGTGAAATTGTGGCTAGTTAAATGCAGATTTTGAAGCTCACTTGGGAGTCAAAAGAAATGGAAGTTCCTTTAGAATTAATTAAGTCAGATGACAGTGAACACTTCTCAGTGGGCAGCAAGGACCACAGCTCAGACTATATGATGTCATATTTATAAACCAGCTGTAGAGTCATTTCTGGTTAATGTGTTTAGGCCTGAAGCTTCCTGCTGAGTGTGGTCATATCACTCATCCTCATCTAGCCTGCTTAATTGGAACTTTGTAGATCTCTTTGACGGAGCCCTTCCACATGAATCAGCTCATGTTTGCATATAATTGGAGGCTGTCTAAGGGAGGTAGGGAATGGGGGCAGTTTGCTTTCTTTTGCTTATGTTTGTTTCTAGTTGCAGCAAGTTCTGTTTTGTTCCCTTGAGAAGAATAGAGGGCTTTCCCACAGCAGAGATGGCAAATGCTACTCAATTATATGCCACAAGTGGTTTTCTTAATGGTAAGGAGGTGAAGAGGCAGAAACACTGTTGAATCTACCAAGACGGTTCCTTCTAGTTTTATAATGAGCTCGGAGTAGTGGTGAGAGCAGTTGTGTTAGTGGGTGATTAGGTTGTCCAAGATGGTGAATGATGCTGTGTAGAAGTTACAAGAATAGGCCGGGTGTGGTGGCTCATGCATGTAATCCCAGCACTTTGGGAGGCCAAGGCGGGTGGATCACTTGTGGTCAGGAGTTCGAGACCAGCCTGGAAATGGTGAAAACCCGTCTCTACCAAAAATACAAAAAAATTAGCTGGACATGGTGGCGTGTGCCTGTAATCCCAGCTACTCGGGAGGCTGAGGCAGGAGAGTTGCTCGAACCCAGGAGGTCGAGGCTGAAGTGAGCTGAGATCACACCACTGCACTCTAGCCTGGGCAACAGGAGTGAAACTCCATCTCAAAAGTAAAAATAAAATAAAATTAAAAAAAGAGAAGTTACAAGAATAGAGACCTAAAGATTTGGGATCAGGAGTATATCTATGCCTCTGTGAATGTACCCTGTGTGCCTTCCTTTCATTTTTGGCCTTCCCTGACTTTTTTTCTTGAGCTCATTGTCCTCCCAAGGTCTTTGGAAAGACTTATTTAATACGATGCAACCTTAAGGATTTCTGTCGTTGTCACTCATAGTGACTTGACAAAAAATTCTATGAAGTAAAAACTCCACATTTAGAAGATCTGCCTTTCTCTTTACTTAGGAAAAGAAAAATCAATAGTTTTATGTTATTTTATTTTATTTTTTTTAATAATATCAGAATTTAGGTAATTTCCACTGTGACTTTGAGGTTTTAATTGTAAGGAATTCTGTTCCCCGCAAGGGGAATACCATTCTGAAGACAGGTGTCACTAAAAACATACTGAGATAAATAGGTTAGATAGTGTCTCCCAAGTTTCAGCTTTAAAATGGGATCATTGATAATCATTGAAACTAGGTCATGGATATACAGAGATTTGTTAAACATTTATATATGTTTGAAAATTTTAACGTAAAAAGTTTTTTAAAAATTGAAGTGTCTTCATTAAGAAATACTTGCTTGCAACCTCCTAGGTGCATGACAGCTTGTGCCTGGATGTTACCATCTCTGCAGACTCAGAGTTACTTCTGGTCACTTAATTGAATGGTTTTCCCAGCTAAGGAGAATTAGAATTTTCTATATTTCGCCTTCTTATTTTCCCAGAACCATTTACAAAATTGCTCATATAAATGACCTGTGCTAGATTTGGAAGATTTTTTTTTTTCAAGAATACTAGACAGATATAATTTTTAAAAGTTGAAGGAGGCCAGGCATGGTGGATCGTAGCATTTTGGGAGGCTGAGGCAGGAGGATCACTTGAGTCAAGGAGTTTGAGATCAGCCTGAGCCAATATAATGGGACCTTGTCTCTACAAAAAATACGAAAATTAGCCGGACATGGTGGTGCACACCTGTGGTCCCAGCTATTCAGGAGGCTGAGGTGGGAGGATCACTTAAGTCTAGGAGATTAAGGCTGCAGTGAGCCGTGATGGCGCCACTGTACTCCAGCCAGGGCGACAGAACAAGACCCTGTCTCAAAAATAAATAATAAATAACACCTACATTTTATACTAGACTACTTAGGGAAAAACCAGAAATGGTAACTTCACTTTCACCTCTTCATGCGTGCTTGAGAATGTCTACATGGCCTGAGAAGAGATGGGGAGGATTTTTCTCTTAGTGTTTTTGCTCTACCAAAGTAGCCTGTGACCAGGAGAGGCTTTGCAATAAATATTTGCTCTAGCATTAATAAAACCAAGGGCTGACTTACAAAAAGGAGAGAGACTAATATTGACAGGATACTTACTGTACAGTAGGTACCGAACTAAATTTTTAAAATATTTGATCTCAATTTGTCTGCCCAGCAACCCTGACGAGTAGGTGGTTTTATGCTCTCGAGGAAACAGAGGCACTGATAGGTAAAGGAATGTATCCAAAATTACTTAGTGGGTGAGCAGCCAACTTGAGGTTTGCATCTAGGCCTGACTCTAAAATCTGTTCATTTTTTATTTTACTCTCAACCTCCCCAAACCTGCTCTGATAGCCAGTGATTAAATAAAAGTGTGGCACTGGCAGATAGGCCATCAGCTGCTTCCTTAAAAGTCTTCCTCAGTGGTCACCCCCAGAGTGTGCTATGCAAAATATCCGAATGTCTTGCAGTTTGTTCCCAGGTTCTAACCCTCTTCTCCATCTCTAAAAAATAATCTGTAGGCAAGACATTGCAACATCTTTTTTTGTGAACCATGAGTGGTACATAAGGTCACTTCCTGCAGCCATTTGTGTCTCTGGCCTCACTGAGGTCTTTAACAGCCCGTAATGTTTGTCGTGACCTTTTCACCTTAACCCTGTCTTTCCATTCAGTATGCCTTCTGGTAAATGACTCTTTAGTGAGTGTTATGAGCTTCACGTTTATTCTCATGAATATGTGTGGGTTCCTAAGGTCTTTAATCAATAGCATAAAATTTAGATTTTTTTTTAAAGTGAAAAGAAATCCTAGGATTCTTTTTGGCACTAGCTAAGAGAGAAAGTAGGATTATAAAATATACATGATCTAGGCCACTCTACTATCCAAAAGGATAATTAAAGTCTACAGGAAATATTAATAGTTGCTGCTTGTCTTCCCAAAGAGAGGTAAATCAAGGTCCTTCCATGTATTTTTTTCCCCCAGGTTAGCAGATGTATCTACAATTGATTTAAACAAAATCAAAATGACTTATGTAAGATACAAAACCTAAAGGGAACATCCTTCTTTCATGTGTTGTAGTTTTTCTCAGGTCCTTGATCCCCAAGCCAAAAAATTACTTAAAAAAAAAAAAAAAACCTTTTCGAGATAAAAGTAAATGTAAACCAGGCACACTGGTTCACACTTGTAATCCCAACACTTTGGGAGGCTGAAGTGGGAGGACTGCTTGAGTCCAGGAGATTGACACCAGCCTGGGCAACATAGTGAGAACCTGTCTCTACTAAAAAATTTAAAAATTAGCCAGGCATGGTGGCACATGTCTGTAGTCCCAGCTACTTGGGAGGCAGAGGCGAGAGGATCACTTGAGCCTTGAAGTTCAAGGCTGCAATGAGCTGTGATTGTGCAACTGCACTCCAGCCTGGGCAACAGAGGGAGACGCTGTCTTAAAAATAAATAAAAGTAAATGTATTTACAGAATCCTAATTAAGAAAACGACAATTGTGACTGGGCGTGGTGGCTCATGCCTTTGAGAGGTCGAGGCAGGCGGATCACTGGAGGTCAGGAGTTCGAGACCAGCCTGGCCAACATGGTGAAACCCCATCTCTACTAAAAATACAAAAATTAGCTGGGCATGGTGGCAGGCGCCTTTAATCCCAGCTACTCAGGAGGCTGAGGCAGGAGAATCATTTGAACCTGGGAGGTGGAGGTTGCAGTGAGCTGAGATCATGCCACCATACTCCAGCCTGGGCAACAGAGTGAGACTCATCTCAAAAACAAACAAACAAACAAAAAAACAAAAAAAAACCTATAATTGCCTATGCACAAGTGCTGAAATTATTAAAAATTTAAAACTGTGAACCAGTGGTAATGCTTGTAATCAGGTACTTTTCTTAAAATATTGAACATAAATGGATTAAGTGGTTGGCATGTGTTAGGTGTTTAAAATGTGAGCCATTATTTTCCAAGGCACATAGTAGAGTGCCTTGTGTATTATTACAAATAATAATAATAAATATTTGGGAATAAATGGAGATTAAAGGACTAGTATTTTGGCAGTATTAAGCGTGATTTCTTCAAGTATAGTAATAAGATATAAAGTATGCAGCAGTTTTGTAATTTTATGTTTATAATGTTTATACCTCTGTATACACTTATGTATCCGTACCTATATAATGTAACTCTGGCTAAGAAAGCCAATCAGGCATTTTTCCCAACATTTTATTAAGAATATATTGAGGCATATAGAAAATTTGGAGAAGTATACAGTGAACACCCATATACCTACTACTTAGATCCTACAATTAACTTTTAATTGTATTTGCTCTGTTGTGTAACTATATATCTGTCCATCCTTCTGTCCACCCAGTTTGCCTAAATTCTTTGAGGTGAGTTACAAATATCAATATACTTCACCTCTGAGCACTTAGAATTCAATATTTGTTTATAGGCTGGTTGGGTTTTTCAGTAAAATTTACATACAGTGAAATGTGCAATCTTGAGGGTACCAGTCAGTGACTTTTTAAAAAAAAATTTAATGACTGCTTCACAAATGTGTGCACCATCCTTGCACAGAGGCCATGCTAATCTTCTGTGCATTGTTCCAATTTAGTGTATGTGCTACTGAAGTGAGCACCCATCAGTGACTTTTGATAGAAGCCTTCATTCACCTTTGTACACAGCCTGCAGCAGGGTACAGACTATAAGCATCGCTTTGGAGTTGCCTCATGTCTCTTCTCAGTCAGTCTCCGTTCACACCCTCTCAAGGCAACAGCTGTTTTAACTGTTTTCCCACCACAGATTAGTTTTCTCTGTTTCAGAACTTCATATAAATGGAATCTAAATAATACCATTTCTCTTGAGAAATACCTGGGATTCGAATTGTTAGATTATATGGTAGGTATAGGTTTAGTTTGCTAAGAAATGGATCTTTTCCCAAGTGGTTGTACCATTTTACATTTTCACCAGTGATGTTTTGTTTTCCTTTTTCAAGTAATAACCACCAATTCATAGTAAGAGCTGCATACTGCAGTAAAAATACTGAGTATAAGAATATTATTCTGCGTGAACTTTATTCTTACCAGATGCGCAAGACTGTAGAAATCATGTAGTTTCAGTGAGATCAGAGTTAAAAGCACATATTAGGAAGAAAGGCTTTGTGTTGAGAATATATTCTAGACAGATCTCTTTGTTTTTAAAATGTGTATAAACAGGCCACCAAAGATTTTCCCACCTTATTTTAATGACTCTCAAAAGGGTAGATGGTTGTTTTATAAACTTAAGATTAGTAAAGTGCCAGAGAGATAGCAGGCCTTTTTTTCAAGGCAAAATCCTTCCAAGATTGGATGCCAGAGTGAAGAAGCACCTATACAACTGTCTGTGAGTTATTTCCAAACTGAGAAGAGCTAACTTGTAAGAAGGCTATATGGTAAATTAATAAATGGAAACTTTAACTCAAAATTTTTGTTTGCTTTGGAGCCTTTCTTGTGTGTTTTAGAACAGGCTTATTATGCATTTTGCTTTATTGATGTTCATTCTGTTTCTCCCTTGGTATTATTTTGAGAATTAGACATTTAGGCAGCTAAGCATGAGTATATTAGCTTCCTAGGGCTGCTGTAACAAATTACTGGAAGCTGGGCAGCTGAAAACAACAGGAACTTACTTGGTCCCAGTTCTGGAGGCTGGAGATCCTAATCACCGTGTCAGTGGGACTGCTTTCCTTCTGTAGGCTCCGAGAGAAAATGGCCTCTCTCCTAGTCTCTGGTGCTTGTTCACAGTCCTTGGTGTCCCTTGGGTTGTAGACACTGCACTCCAATCTCTCCTCTGTCTTCACTTGGTATTCTCTCCTGTGTGTCTTTTTGTGTCTCTTCTCCTCTTGCAAGGACACCATTCATGTTGGATCTGGGGGCATTTTGGATCCACCCTACTCCAGTATAACCTCATCAATTACATCTGCAAAGACCCTCTTTCCAAATAAGGTCACATTCTGAGAAGGACATGTATCTGAGGAGGACACTATTCAACCCAGTACAGTGAGAAAGCCGAGACATTCACGAGACCATTTACAGTGTTCTAGTCCATGGAGAGTTGCTCTGTGAATAGGACCCCTTTAGGAAACCCCCGAGTCCCTCACTCAAAAAGCATAGTCAGTTATTTCATTTTAAAATAATACCCACCACAATTTAGAATTTACTTGGTGAACCATAGTTTTATTTTACAGAGTGACCCAGTGAAGGGACTTTCCTGATACTGACTTTGATATCTCGTTCTTACATGGTTTTAAAAAGATGATTGAGATACCAGAATGGGCAATTTGAGTTGAAATCGGCCTGGATTCAAATCTTGATTCTGCTGCTCATGCCTGAGTCCGTTGGAAAATCTGGGCCTCAGTTTGACCTGTCCGGTGATCCCCATGCATCTTTTCTCTCATTCCCATACGTTACTTAAAAAATAATCTAGGAAACTGGATTCCACAAAACTGGAAAAAGAAAGCCTTCTTATTAGCTTATGAGATCAAGCCCAAAAGGTAGAAAGGGTGCTTTTAGAAGGTAGTGTGCTTTTGAACTATTACGTCAAACCTTTAAAAAGAGTCTCCTTATAGTATAGAGATATAGAGCTTGTTTTCTATTCCAAAGCCGAAAGATTTTCATAATTTTTTTCTCTTTCTTGAAGAACCATAATTTTTTTTTTACCCTTAATTAAAACATTGAGTAGACTAATTTGGAAAATATTGTGAAAAAGGGAAAAAGAATTACAAAATGCCCTTCCCTGTTCCCTGCCCCCATCCCATAAGAGTGTAAAATAGCTATTAAGACAGTGTCCACATCTTAAGAGTATGATCAAGCATCTCTTAGACACTTTTGGCCTTTTGGGTACCATGAAGCTCATCTTTCCCTCACCCATCAAATTCTGTGTTCTGGTATCTCCCTCCCTCGCTCCCTCTTGGGTTCAAGAGATTTTCCTGCCTCAGCCTCCCTAGCAGCTGGGATTACAGATGTGAGCCACTGCGCCCAGCCACTGGTATGTTTCAACAAGTAGAAAATGTCAGGCTCCTAGAACAAAATTACACAGAACCTGTTAGGGGCTAGAGGTTAGCCAGGAAAGAGCATCATCACTTTATCAAAGACCTCATTGCCAGGACTGATTATTTAATGTATGATTTGGCCTCATAATACTCAGCCAGTTCTCAGTGAAATGAGAAAAATATATAGCTTTCTTCCACTTAGATATACTTGTAACAGGTACTTATGCATTTGTGGCAAACTTTAGGTGGGGTCATAAGATATTCCACATTTTTCAGAAGGCAACTAAAAACAACCACAGACTTCCTTTTGGAATATTAATTTCAGCACATTATTATTGTAGCCAAGCAGACTGTTTTGTTTTCAGTTAAAGCTTATAAAAAATAATTAAACCTAACACATTATAAATTTAGTTTTCATATACAAAAAACCCAGAGACAAATGGATTCCCTTCATTGCAGTTGGTGATATTGACTGAAAGAACTAACGTAAATTTGACATTTTTCCTCTTGAAGAAAAAAATGGGCTGGTCACAGTGGCTCAAACCTGTAATCCCAGCACTTTGGGAAGCCAAGGCAAGAGGATTGCTGGATCCCAGGAGTTGAAGACCATCCTGGGCAACATGGTGAAACCCTGTGTCTAAAAGAAATACACACACAAAAAATTAGCTCAACATGCTGGCACATGCTTGTAGTTCCAGCTACTCAGGAGGCTGAGGTGGGAGGATCACTTGAGCCCAGGAGGTCAAGGCTGCAGTGAGCCGTGATTTCACCACTGCACTCCAGCCTGGGTGACAGAGTGAGACCCTGTCTCAAATTGGAAAAAAAAGAAAGAAAAAATGATGTACTTCTAGTCTAGTATCTCCAGTAAGAGGATAAAAAGAGGATAGACCTAGGCCAGGCGCAGTGGCTCACGCCTGTAATCCCAGCATTTTGGGAGGCTCAGGTGGGTGGATCACTTGAAGTCAGGAGTTAGAGACCAGCCTGGCCAGCATGGTGAAACCCTGTCTGTACTAAAAATACAAAAATTAGCCAGGCGTGGTGGTGCATGCCTGTAATCTCAGCTACTTGGGAGGCTGAGGCAGGATAATCTCTTGAACCCAGGAGGCGGAGGTTGTGGTTAGCTAAGATGGAGCCACTGTACTCCAGCCTGTACTCTCCAGAGTGAGACTGTCTCAAAAACAAACAAAAACGAGGATGGATCTAGACTGTTTCTCTTCTAGAGTCCAGGGGGGATTTGAATCCAACTGTGATCATCCAAAAACAAGTCTCTGAAGCCAGTTATGATCTTGCCTGCCTGGAATCCACTGAGAAGCCATTGGCTTGATCTAGAATAACTGAGGCTATCTGATTGGCCCTGCTGGCTTCAACCATATGTGCTTTCTCTCCATTACAGCCAGAGGAAGAGCAGTTGGCCTGTGATATCACTGGATCCAGTTCATCCACCGATGACACGGCTTCACTGGACCGACATTCTTCTCATGGCAGTGACGTGTCTCTCTCCCAGATTTTAAAGCCAAACAGGTCAAGAGATCGGCAAAGCCTTGATGGATTCTACAGCCATGGGATGGGAGCTGAGGGTCGAGAAAGTGAGAGTGAGCCTGCTGACCCAGGCGATGTGGAGGAGGAAGAGATGGACAGTATCACTGAAGTGCCTGCAAACTGCTCTGTCCTAAGGAGCTCCATGCGCTCTCTTTCCCCCTTCCGGAGGCACAGCTGGGGGCCTGGGAAAAATGCAGCCAGCGATGCAGAAATGAACCACCGGAGGTGAGATGGGAGGCGGTTTGTTTAGTGTCTCAGTGTCTGCTTGCTTTTGAAAAGCTTCTGATTTGTATTATTGTTGGTAAAAGAATTTAGGAGACCCCATAGTATACAAGAAAGAATATAGGCTTTGGAATCAGGAAAATCTGTGTTCAGACCCCAGCTCCATAATTTACTATGTAGATGACCTTGGGCAAGTCACCTGATCCCTCTAAGCTTTAATTTTCTCATCTGTAAAATACCTTCATTATTATTTTTAATAATACAATGAAATGTGATTGTCATATAATGAGTGTTTAGTAAATGGGAACGTTTATTCTTAACACATTAATGAAACTTATGAATGAGAAAATATTGGAGGCAGTAGTTTCATGTCAACTTTGAATTAAGAAACAAACATGAAGTCTTACAGTCTTAACACATCAAAGTTTTTCAGAGTATTTCCTGAGAATTAAAACCATCTGTTTCTAATACAGAAAGTTTTGATAAAGTCTAAATTATCATTGTTTAACCCTCAAGAGGATATAAGACTCATTACATTCATTACATACCATTAAATTGTTGGGATTTTCACATGTGGGAACTTGTATTAAGTGTCACCCAGTATCAGTCCTTCAGTTTGGAAGCAGGCTATATGAAGATATGTCGAATTTGACTTCTTTTTTTTTTTTTTTTTTTCCTGAGACGGAGTCTTGCTCTGTTGCCCAGGCTGGAGTGCAGTGGTGCAATCTCGGCTCCCTGCAAGCTCTGTCTCCCGGGTTCACGCCATTCTTCTGCCTCAGCCTCCCGAGTAGCTGGGACTACAGGCACCCGCCACCATGGCTGGCTAATTTTTTTTGTATTTTTAGTAGAGACGGGGTTTCACCGTGTTAGCCAGGATGGTCTCGATCTCCTGACCTCGTGATCCACCCGCCTCGGCCTCCTAAAGTGCTGGGATCACAGGCATGAACCACCACACCTGGCCTGAATTTGACTTCTGACTGCTGGCTGGCTAGACAAATGTAAGCAGATGGTTTTAGCTTTAAAGAATGAGTATGGTAGTGCCTATTATACTTACAAGAGTGTGCTTATTCCAAAGCTACTTTGCTAATAAGTAAAACAGATAAGGGATGAGGCTGACAGTTGTTTTAAAACAATTGATGTAATCTCATGAGCCCAGGAGTTTGAGACCAGCCTAGGCAACATAGGAGACCCCATCTCTACAAAAAAGAAAACAGCTGCACATGGTAGTACATGCCTGTGGTCCCAGCTACTCGAGAGGATGAGATGGGAGGATCGCTTCGGCCCAGAAGTTCGAGGCTGCAGTGAGCCATGATCATACCACTGCACTCCAGTCTGGGCAACAGTGAGACCCTGTCTCAAAATAATAATAATAATAATGATAATAATAATTGATGTAAACAGGTCAGCTGTAGCAGTTATTTGCTCAGATTTCTCAACCTCCTGATAATATTATGGCTGTCTAATCACATTCATTCACTTATTTATTCAGCCAACATATATTGAACACTCACTATGTGCCAGACACTGCTCTGGGTTCTGGAGATAGGTAAACAAGACAAAGTCCCTGCCTTCATGGAGCTCACAGTAATGCCTTCTTACACTTTCCTAATTTGCTAATCTTTTCAGACTCTCTTTATAACACATTTCTGATATAATTTTTCAGTCTTCGCCATGAGTCAAGTGGTATTATCCCCATGTTTGCAGATGAGAAGACTGGTGCAGATAGTTTGCATCATTTATCCAAGGTCTCTGGTCTCTTAGTCAAATGCTGTTTCTGTAATTCCATATTATTCTATGGTGGCATGTAGGATGCTAACCTTAAAAATAAGCAGCATGCTTTTTCTGCTAGCTTGTTTTTATATACGTTTGAGACCCTAGATTATATAAAAAGTAATTTCCCAGTTTTGCTCATGGTGTACTCTTTTTTTTTTTTTTTTTTTAAGCATTCAGAGCAACAGAAAATGTAAGAGCATGGTGAATGATCCCTACAGCCAGAATTCTGTTCTTGAAGCAAATGTAACTTTTATGGCAGGACCGCCTTATCTTACATGATAACAGCATCAAGGAATGAGGGTTTATTTTCTATACAATCCCTTTTTCTTTATAATCCACTATGGGTTCCTTTGTCACAACTTTGATTTTAGAGCTACATGTGACTGTGTCTGTCATGTAGCTCAGATGAGGAAATTGAAGCTCAGAATAAATGATTTGCCCAAAATCACATGGTGATCTCAGTTCAGTTCTGGACTGAACTGAGACTAGAACTCTACTTATTTTCATCCTGCATAATGTCATGGGATCTCCTGTTTGAATTTACTGCTAGGGCTTACCTAGGACCACTGTCCTAATACCTCTGAAGATAATGGAATGAGAGTGAAGTTTTAATTAGTTTGACTAATTGTTATGGTATTACCTGCATGTCGTATAACCTGAACTTTAAAGTGTTAAGAAAAACCCCTTTAAAGCTTTGAGTAGTAATTTTTTTCTGATTCTTTAATAATTTAATAAACTTTATAACTTTTGCCATCTGATTAACTCCTTGGAGCAAGGGGAGGAGCAAAGTAGCCCTCCACAGAGATTGTCAGGCCCTTTTGGTCCTGATGTTTTTCTCATTCCACATTCCTTCATTCTCTTCCCTGTGCCATTTCTCTTTGAGCAGTGTCTCTCTCCCTAGTGTGGTGTCTGTATGTTTCATGCATTTGTATCCCATTTTGTTTCACCTGCAACACTGACCTCTTCACCATTCATTTTCAGTTCAATGCGAGTTCTTGGGGATGTTGTCAGGAGACCTCCCATTCATAGGAGAAGGTACAGAGTTCATTAACTTGATGGACTAACCATGTCACTTCTGAGCATATACTAACAAGCATCTCATTCTGCTTAATCCATGATTGGACCATCTACTTTTAAGTAATGTCCCATCTAATTCAGGCAAATAAAATATAGGTACTTATTAATTGCCAGTGTCCATTTTATATGAAATGGTTTCTTTAATTTGAAGTTTTATGCTATTTTATCTTTTTTAGAAATTATTTTTAATTTTTTAAAATCTTGTGCTTATTGTTGTTCAGATGACTCTGATAATAGGGTCTCACCTAGCTTTCTCTAGGAGAGTTCGAAGAATTGTCTATGTCGTGCCTATTTAATGGATCCTGGGGAGTACTTTTTTTTTCTTCTCCACAGAAGAAAAACCAGGAATGTGTGTGTGCTTGTGCACAGGCCCTAAAGTATTGTCAACACATTGTTTAATAATGTAATAATGAAAGACTTTATTACTAGGCCACCTGGCATTTTCCATTCCATTGTGGATGTAGTCATTTCTTAAAGCAAGTCAGAGGCATAAGTTCATTCCTTGGCCTTTGAATTCCTTAATTAGTATTTGTCAGGTAATATTTTGAAGCTAAAAATAAACGATTTATAAGCTGAGAAGTAATTTCTAGTCAGATTGCTAATTTGCTTCAAATTTTCCATTGGGTTTTCTTTAGAAGTCATTAGTGACCTTTTCTTCCATTGTTTAGAAAAATATTTAGGAATCCAAAAATTAGGGTTATATTACTGTTAGTTTCTCATATTAGGAGGCATTTGTAAAGAAGTATTTTTAACTATTAGCTGAACCTGTTTGTTGGCAAGTAGGCAAATAGTGATCTTTCCTACTTTGTCTTTTTCAAGTGGATGCTTTCTTTAATTACAGATTTTAGGCAAGAAATTGAGCTGAAATTCAGATATTCTCATGAATTTCAGATAATCATGATTTCTATGAAATTGTTCTTCCAGAAAATAAGTTGTTAAATAAGTTTTAACCCCATCTCTACTAAATCAGTTTTTCAGTAGAAGGTTCTTTGGAGGTACGTTTGTCTGGGTCTTTATTAAAGCTCTTCAATATGAGCTTGTTAAAAACATGCACTTGGAGACAAGGTGCGAGACGACAGATTGCTGGATGCAGTCCGAGTTAGTGTATAGATGTGCCTGTCATCAACAACTCCAGCCAGTTTCATCCCTAGGGAAACTTAAGTAGGAAGAACGTAATGTATAATTTAAAATTTTGTAAAATTGAAACATTACAACAGGTATTATAAGGCAGGAGGAGGGACATTTGTTGTTTTTTAATCTAGAACTTTCCAAATCTCAAAGCCAAAGAACTACTAAATATTATCCCTACTAATTGAGGAACTGAGGAAATGACGATGCTTTCAAAAATACTCTTAATTATGAAGGGAGTTTTCTGTTACCAGAAAGGGTAGACATTGTAGACCATCTGCAACTTCCTTCCTGGTTCCTTAGAAAAGCTGTTATATCTTGGCCGAGCACGGTGGCTCACGCCTGTAATCCCAGCACTTTGGGAGTCTGAGCCAGATGGATTGCTTGAGCCCAGGAATTTGAGACCAGCCTGGGAAACATGGTGAAACCTCATCTCTACTAAAAACACAAAAATTAGCTAGGTGTGGTGGCATGCGCCTGTAATCCCAGCTGCTCAGGAGGCTGAGGCAGGAGAATTGCTTGAACCCGGGAGGCAGAGGTTGCAGTGAGCCGAGATCGTGCCACTGCACTCCGGCCTGGGTGACAGAGTGAGTCTAAGTCTCAAAAAAAAAAAAAGGTATTATGTCTGTCTTCCTGTCTCCCTGTTGTTTTTCACTGTCTTCGTGTTAAATCTCCTCACAGTCTTCCACATCATTGTCATATCCTGAAAGTAAAGGAACATTTAAATCTGCAGAAGGAGATTATTTTTAAGAATGATGGTTTGGCAGTGTATGTTCATTTACTGATTTGCCACATTCTGTTTCTAAAAAAGAAGTTGGATATTTAGGTAAAAATATGCCTATTTATTAACTGGTGATTTAAAATTTAAGTTAATAATGTCAAAGAATGGACTTCTGAGTCTTATGTGTGTTTGTAAAATATATATCTTCTCCTCACACAAGTAAATTATGTCAGTCTCATCCCACTTACCAGACCAGCAAAGTGTCTCCACTGTATTTTTACTTTCTGCTTCTGCACTTGTAAGCTTTATACCACTAATTTAATCTGATTTAAAATGTTTTATACTATTTAGTTTTAAATGATACGGTAAAGATTTTTTAAAAGAGCCATAGGGGTAGCTCTTACATCCTCCCATTTTCCTTGTCTCTTTTCTCCAGCCAAAAACCCCACTTGACAACAAAACAAAGTTATTAGATGTATCCAATATAGGTGTTTTTGGTGCCAGGCCTTCCCATCTGCAAGATTCTGGAGGGAGCCGAGTGGTTTTATTGTCCACAAGTTCTGCTTTTATCTCTTCTCAGAAAACAAAAGCACATCACCTAGAACTTTATGGCCCAAGTAGCAGGGTATTTTTTAAATGATAGCTTTTGTTAATAAAAATCCCGATGTTTCCATGCAGTTTCCTTTATAGAACACACAGTATTTTGAATTGATTATTGTTTTAGCTAGTGGTGTTTACTTAGCATTTCCAACACCAGATTTTCTGTCCCTGCTACTTGATAATAGACACCCCTACTGGGATATTCAAGGAAGTAGATGATCAGATGGATTTTTTTTATCTTGCGGGAAAAATGGAAACAAACTTGAAGTTAAAAAGATACATTTCTAACTCAGTGCCATAGAATTCCTTTTTTTTAATTTTTATTATCAGTCAGGTGTGGTGGCTCAAGCCTATAATCCCAGCACTTTGGGAGGCTGAGGTGGGTGGATCACTTGAGGTCAGGAGTTTGAGACCAGCCTGACCAACATGGTGAAAGCCAGTCTCTACTAAAAAAAATACAAAATTAGCTGGGTGTGGTGGTGCACACCTGTAATCCCAGCTACTCGGGAGGCTGAGGCAGGAGAATCGCTTGAACCCTTGAACCTGGGAGACAGAGGTTGTGGTGAGCCAGGATCGCACCATTACACTCTAGCCTGGGCAACAAGAGTGAAACTCCGTCTTGGGGGGGGGGGAATTTTCATTATCATTAACATATAAGCAAATATATAATCAGTGTTATATGCTTTATCTTTAACATAACAGCCTAGTGAGTAGGGTTTGAAGATGGATGCCAGTGTTGACTAAGTATCTTATCATGCAGAATCTAATAATTGTCTGGTTTGGTTGGATCCGTAATGGAAACACATGAAAAAAACAAAAAACAAAAAACTGATGACTCCATGAGTCCACCAGAGCACAGTTTGTCACTGTCTCTTTTAAAAAGTCTAGGATTAGAGATACTGTGGTAAGGGTGATGTGGGAGTATGGGATGTACTGAGAGATTGTACCCAATGGTGGAGTTTGAAATACCTCTCATGTCTGAAGTGCAAGCCATAGGTAGTTGCCACGGTTCACTACAAGGAATTTTTGGGTTTCAGGTTGAACTGGTGATACTGTAAAGAACCCACAGTCTTTTCCACAACGCTGTCTAGACAAGAAGAAAACATTTTTAAGTTTCTATGGTTTTTTATTATAGCCTTTTTAAAAATTGTCAGTGTTACATTCCTAAATTTTTTGTTGATCAAATAAATCCGTCTGTCTCTAACTATGCCCTTCATTTTTAAACCTAATAACCCCATTCCTGTTTCCTCTTTTCTCCCTGCATTTCTGTTTCTGTCTTTGATGTCATCCCCAGTATGAGCTGGTGCCCCTCTGGTGTGCAGTACTCTGCTGGCCTGAGTGCTGACTTTAATTACAGAAGGTATGATATTGTTATGTGTCCAGCCACCAAATGGGGAACCATAAAATATGCCATCAGGGCTTTTGGCTTGGAGCTGGCTTCTGTGTGGCTGGGATGCATATGGGCAGCCTGCTTTGTCTGTGAGCACAGCGTTTCATTGCCTTTGCTATGGGTATCACTAACTCAACTGAAGGGATGCAGCCTAAGAGTCGGGTAATGCATCCTGTGTGTCTCAAATGGCCATAGATTTTATGTTTTCTGCACGGATTTATCTCTCTCTGTTTTGGTCTGTCTTGATTTTCAGATCCTAAAAATTCTTGGAACCCGAAGAAAACAATCAAAGAACCAAGGCAGCTAATAAGATGCACTGATTTCTACTATGCTTCTAAATCCACCATTCTGTGTAGATTCCAAATTCAGAGACTCCTCATTGTTTCATATTCTTCTCTCAACTGAACAGCCAGATTTAATTACTAAAACATTTTCAGAATTAAGTTTTGCCATAAGCATAGATCTCGTTTTCTTAGGCTTTTCAAGTAATTTCTTCTTCACTTAGCCCCTCTTCTTATCCCTGGTATTGAAAGTGAGTTTTACAGGCCAGGCATGGTGGCTCACACCTGTAATCCCAGTACTTTGGGAGGCTGCGGTGGGCGGATCACCTGAGGTCAGGCATTGGAGACCAGCCTGAACAACATGGTGAAACCCTCTCTCTACTAAAAATACAAAAATTAGCCAGACACGGTAGCAGGTGCCTGTAATCCCAGCTACTTGGGAGGCTAAGGCAGGAGAACCACTTGAACCCGGGAGATGGAGGTAGCAGTGAGCCAAGATCACGCCACTGCACTCCAGCCTGGGCAACAGAGGGAGGCTCTGGGCTCTGTCTCAAAAAAACAAAAATAAAAACAAAAAAAAAAAAGGAAAGAAAATGAGGTTTACAGAGACATTTACTTGTAGTTAGTCATGATTTCTATTGAAGAAAAACATGTCCATTGTTTAATTTACCTACTAGAGAAAATAGAGATATATGGCTTCAGTTCATAAGTTATTTACAAAACCAAAATAAATAAATAAATAAATAAATAAAAATTTAAAAAAGCAAATACAAGTCCTGGACTGGTAGGTATGAACTTAATTGGAGCAATTTTCTGTACAGTTTTTCTTGAGTGGAGGTAACTAAGTAGCTTCAGTATACCTTCAGATTGAATTCCAGCTCATTGTTAGCTGAGAACATGGTCAGCTACAGCTATGTTTTGAGATCTTGGTTATTTTAAAGAAGTTTCCGCTGCAGTTGTAACAGATGTGAATTATTCTAGTTAGCAACCCAAGGAGGTTAAATCACTAACCTGTCTCTGTAGCCTTCTGCTTACTGAAAATGCTTTTCATTCTGCAAACCACAGAATCTTTCTTGGAGGAATCCTCTTTAAAATGCCAAATCCTGATTGCCTTTGTTCCCTTTACCAATATCCAGGCCAAAAATGACAGCTCTTTCTACTCTTAGACCTGGTTGCTTTTCAGCATTTCTTCATTAAGGTGTTATATGTGCCTGTCGCAACTAACAGTTCTTGAGAAGCCTGTCAGCAGTTGTTTGGCCAGGTGTGCATAGATGGTAACACTCATGAGCAACACTTGGGTTTTCTGGGGTGAAAGCATACCTGTAAAATTATAAAGGTCAACTTGAACGTAAAATTGTAAAGGTCCACTTAATGGACATAAGGGCAAGTTACCCAGTTTGCCTTCTGAAATTTACTTAAGCTCATATTTTCTCTGTGACATTTAATTACTTGGCATTAGTAGAGTTAGATTCACAAAGATTAATTAGATGAAGGAAAAAACACATATATAAAATATCAGATAACTATGGTCTGTCCATATAGTGTATAGAAAAAAATCTGAGAAGTGATCTTAGGTGGTTCAACATTTGGATAAATTTAATGTGGTAAGAAAATCTAAGTGCACTATTCTTTCTCACTATTCCAAGATCTGTGGGGGAAAGGTAGGTGGTATTCTTTGTGCCATGCCCTTTTAGACAGTTTTGCTAGCTGACTTAGAAATAATACACAAACAAGGGAGATATACCCAAAGGGATTTTGTGTCCTCCTTTGTTTTTGAGATCCAGAAATAGAATGAATTAACTTTTGTGCCCTGTGTTCAGTTTCAGTCTAGAAGGCTTGACAGGAGGAGCTGGTGTCGGAAACAAGCCATCCTCATCTCTAGAAGTAAGCTCTGCAAATGCCAAAGAGCTCAGACACCCTTTCAGTGGTGAGGAACGGGTTGACTCTTTGGTGTCACTTTCAGAAGAGGATCTGGAGTCAGGCCAGAGAGAACATAGGATGTTTGATCAGCAGGTAAGTCTTAAATATGTCTAATTTGGAAAAAATGTATTTCACAAAATATGAACATAGAAGGCAAGGCTTCTGGTAGTATAAGGCTAGTAGTTATGATTACTTACCCATTATAGGATATACTTAATCTAGCACTAAACCAAGTTTTTAGCACTTAATTAAAAAGGGCCAGGCATGGTGGCTCATGCCTATAATCCCAGTGCTTTGGGAGGTTGAGGCAGGAGGATCAATTGAGCCCAGGAGTTCAAGACCAGCCTGGGCAACATAGCAAGACCCCCCCATCTCTACAAAAAATTTAAAAATGAGCTGGACATGGTGGCTTGTGCCTGTAGTCCCAGCTACTCGAGAGGCTGAGGTAGGAGGATTACTTGAGACCAGGAGTTTAAGCCTGCATTGAGCCGTGATTGCACCACTGCACTCCAGCCTGGGTGACAGAGCGAGACTCTGTCTCCAAAAATAAAAAAGAAAAAATAAAGAATACCGTTAATCTGCATAGATTTAAATATTCCATCAAGGCACACTTTTTAAAATTAGGAAAGTATCCAGGATATTAAATTGAGTTTTTCCTTCTTATCTGAGACCATCTTTTACCCTCTCAATAGTAAAATGAATCTTGAAATATGCTACATATCATTATTATTTTTCCCAATTCTCTAAAACATATCCCAAGTTTCTCCTTTGTAGGAAAAAATAAAAAACAAAACTTTCTTAATACACCTTCCAGAAAATGTCAGTTGATTCTCTCTCCTTCCCATCCCTACCAGAATTCTTTTTTTTTTTAATTATTATTTTTACACTTTAAGTTCTAGGGTGCATGTGCACAACGTGCAGGTTTGTTACATAGGTATACATGTGCCATGTTGGTTTGCTGCACCCATTAACTTGTCATTTACATTAGGTATTTCTCCTAATGCTATCCCTCCCCCAACCCCCTACCACACAACAGGCCCCGGTGTGTGATGTGCCCCGCCCTGTGTCCAAGCGTTCTCATTGTTCAGTTCCCACTTATGAGTGAGAACACGTGGTGTTTGGTTTTCTGTCCTTGGCGATAGTTTACTCAGAATGATGGTTTCTGGCTTCATCCGTCTCCCTGCAAAGGACATGAACTCATCCTTTCTTATGGCTACATAGTATTCCATGGTGTATATGTGCCACATTTTCTTAATCCAGTCTATCATTGTTGGACATTTGGGTTGATTCCAAGTCTTTGCTATTGTTAACAGTGCCGCAGTAAACATACGTGTGCATGTGTCTTTATAGTAGCGTGATTTATAATCCTTTGGGTATATACCCAGTAATGGGATGGCTGGGTCAAATGGTATTTCTAGTTCTAGATCCTTGAGGAATCGACACACTGTCTTCCACAATGGTTGAACTAGTTTACAGTCCCGCCAACAGTGTAAAAGCGTTCCTATCTCTCCACATCCTCTCCAGCATCTATTGTTTCCTGGCTTTTTAATGATCACCATTCTAACTGGTGTGAGATGGTATCTCATTGTGGTTTTGATTTGCATTTCTCTGATGGCCAGTGATGATGAGCATTTTTTCATGTGTCTGTTGGCTGCATAAATGTCTTCTTTTGAGACGTGTCTGTTCATATCCTCTGCCCACTTTTTGATGGAGTTTTTTTTCTTGTAAATTTGTTTAAGTTCTTTGTAGATTCTGGATATTAGCCCTTTGTTGGAGGGGTAGATTGCAAAAATTTTCTGCCATTCTGTAGGTTGCCTGTTCACTCTGATGCCTACCAGAATTCTTAAGAGAGCATCTATGCTCCCTGCCTTCTCTTTTTAAAATTCTATTTATTTATTTACTTATTTAGAGACAGGGTCTCACTCTGTCGCCCAGACTGGAGTGCAGTGGTGCCATCACAGGTCACTGCAGCTTCAGCTTCCCCAGTTCAAGTGATCCTTCTGCCTCAGTCTCCCAAAGTGCTGGCATTACAGGTGTGAGCCACTGCACCTGGCCTTTGCCTTCTCTTTATCACTACCGAATCATCTCTTAATTTCTGCTGCTACCAGTCTCTTGAAACTCCTGTCTTGAAGGTCATGGATTTCTATGTCAGCCAAATCAAAGTGACTTCTTAGTTCTCATCTTCTGGGTATCCTCATTATCACTTACCACTTTTGACAGTCCCTCGGGGAGGTTTTGAGTTGAGAATTCAAATTATTTGCTTTTATAGCATTATACCTCACTGCAAGTCTTTCTCTTCCTCTTGGGTCAGAGGACTGATTAATTTATGAAAGCATTCTGGGATGCATCTTATTTCCTCCAAATGAAACACTTATAATTAAAAAAAAACTGTTTTTGAATAGATGACTGGAGTTTGAGGCAAGAATCTAATGATACATTTCTAATTAAACAAAAACATTGACAACCTCTTCCTTGATTTGCTGAGTAGGACTTTGTGTAGGAGTTTAAATTTTTATTGCATCCTACTACAAAGCACTAACATGACCAAATATAAACTTGACACTGAAGGATTATCTTAGTAATTATTGTAACACTTATGCTTGTGTGAGACCAGCCGAATAAAGAGATTCAGGCATAATGAAAATCAGTTGAAGAGTGAATTTTGCCCCTTTTAAAAATTTTTCTACTTGTTCTGATACTTCAGAAAGAGTTAGAAAAAATAAGAATATGAAGAATATGCTTGTTGAAGCAAGTGATTTAGATTTACTCAGCCTAATGGTAACAGAAAAAGGAAGAAAAAATTGGAACAATTCTTGGGTGGCTACTGAGCACAGCTTTGCTAAGGGTAAATAAACCGGTGAAAAAATCTTTAAAATAAATTGCATTTCAAATTTATAGAATCCTTTGGAAATCATTTACAAGATGAGGTAAAATACCAAAATTGTGGATTTGTAAACAGAATCATAGACTAAGACTGATACATCCCTTCAGATTCAGCTCAAGCTCATTTAAATGACTTGCCTAAGGCCGTGTAAGTGGCTATTAGCTGAACAGTATTAAACTCAGGAGTTCCTGGCTATTAATTTCTCTGCTTTTTTCCAGGTTTTTGGAGTAGGTGAGTTTTCAATGAAGAAATAAGAATGATTTAATTTTCTTAATATTATTTATGTGATACCTTTTCTAAGATGGATATTTCCAGGAATTTGACAGATAACCCTGCATTTTATAGTAAGACGTTACTACCACTGATGTGTTTCTAAAATGGACTGTCTTTCTGAAGTGGACTTTCTGATTCAGTCTTTCTAGATAAAGTTGTTGTTTTAGTGCCTTGCTATGCTTAGCCTTCCTGGAATCTCTACTTACCCATAGTTTTTATCTTGTATGGAACCTCGGAGTAGGTATTTGAGCTGCTTGTTTCACTCTGATATGGACGAGTTGCCTGCAGCCAACTTCCTGTTAAAAGTCTCTGCCTTTCACTGAGGTCATTTTTTAGACCTCACAGTTGTATTTGAAACATAGCAACTGTTTGCCTCAGCTGCCATGGTTACACATGAAACAAGCTCTAAATAATCAGAAATCTGGCCTCATTGAGTCAAGTTCATGCTAGTAACGGATTTTTCACTGCTTCCCTTTCAATATATGTGAGTCATGAGGAGGCAGATTTCATTCTGTGAAGGGAAAGGATTAATGATAAAGTCAGTTAACAATTGGAATGGGCTCTTATCACCAGAAGTGTGCTAGTGGACACTAGATGACTGTCTTTCAGGGATATTGTACCAGGAACTTCTGCAGGTGGTTGGATTACATGGTCTCAAAGCTGCTGTGAATTTACTGAGAGAGTTAAATTATCAAATTTCAGTTACCTTTATGTTCATGTAGAATCAGTATCATCTTAGAAGAGGATAGGAAAGAGATTTAGACTTCCTTCCAGATACACTGTTGTTTTGTTTGTGATCTTAAGACACTTTACTTGAATCTCAATTTCCAATTATTTAAAATCAGAGTCCGGGCCTGGTGGTTCACACCTATAATTCCAGCACTTTGGGAGGCTGAGGTGGGTGGATCAGTTGAGCTCAGGGATTTAAGACCGGCCTGGCCAACATGGTGAAACCCTGTCTCTACCAAAAATACAAAAAATTAGCTGGGCGTGGTGATGCATCCCTGTAATCCCAGCTACTCAGGAGGCTGAGGCGGGAGAATTGCTTGAACCTGGGAGGCGGAGGTTGCAATGAGCCGAGATCATGCCACTGCACTCCAGCCTGGGCGACAGAGTGAGACTCTGTCTCAAAAATAAAAATAGACTGGGCGCGGTGGCTCACGCCTGTAATCCCAAGATTTTGAGAGGCCAAGGCAGGCGGATCACAAGGTCAGGAGTTCAAGACCTGCCTGACCAACATGGTGAAACCCCGTCTCTACTAAAAATACAAAAATTAGCTGCGCGTGGTGGTACACACCTGTAATCCCAGCTACTCAGGAGTCTGAGGCAGGAGAATCGTTTGAACCCGGAGGCGGAGGTTGCAGTAAACCAAGATTATGCCACTGCACATCAGCTGGGTGACAGAGTGAGACTCTGTCTAAATAAATAATAACAATAAATAAAAGTAAAATCAGAATACTATTACTGATATTCTACTGTATCTGTATGAAGAAATATTTAGATTTTCAAAGAATAAGTATTGTATGTAGTTTGATATTTCCAGTGAAATTATTTTTAAGTGATTATGCATTCAGCAGATATTTATTAAGTACTTACTAAGTTTGAAACATTGTTAGATGCTATGAGGGTTACAGAACCACTGTAAAGAATGGATACTCTAATGATCCCCATTTTACAGGTGAGAAAAGTAAGCCTCAGAAAAGCTAAGTAACTTTTCTGAAATCGAGCAGCTGTTAAGTAGCAGGAGCAGACTTTAACCTAAGTCTGTCTGACCACAAGGCCTGTCCTCTCACCCGCTTCTTCACTGCCTGATTTTACTATGTGGGTCTAATTATAAGGTTTTATGCTTATCTAGAAATAAGAGAGCATATGCTTACAACGTGTTCTTCACTTTTTTACTTCACAGATATGTCACAGATCTAAGCAGCAGGGATTTAATTACTGTACATCAGCCATTTCCTCTCCATTGACAAAATCCATCTCGTTAATGACAATCAGCCATCCTGGATTGGACAGTGAGTATACTACTTTTTTAAAAAATTAAATATGTTAAATCTTAACCACTCTTCCTATTATTTTTCTCACTTTAAGGCCCCATAACATGACCTGCCAAAATTTGCTTACTGCTTCTTTGAGTGAATGGCTCAGCACTTAAACAGAGAAAAGGTGGCATAGAGTTTATCTTGAGACCTTCTTCCTTTTACCTAAAAATATCCTTAATACATTAAGTTTATTGTATTCGTGGGCATGAATCTGACACAGTTTTAAAAATTTTTTTATTTTGAAATAATTTTAAACTTGAAAAATAGTTACAAATAATATTCACTGGGAAAAAAATTGCAAAAATAGCACAAAGTATTCCCGTGTATTCTTCACTTCAGTCCTCAAATGTTAGAATACTTGTTTCGCCAGCCTCTCTCCCTCTCTTTATCACTCCCCTTAAAGATTTTTTCTGAAACACTTGAGAGAGTAAGTTATAGCCATAACACTCCTTTACCTCTAATTTAGTGTATATTTCCCAAAAACAAAGATATTGTCTTATATTACCGTAGTATATGGGTACCATATACTGGCCTTCTCTGGCTACTGAGTGCTAGCATTAGTATATAAGAGTACCTTATACTCTTATATACTATGGTATACTCTATTACCATAGTATAATTATCCAAATCAGGAAATTAATATCGATAAAATTATGTTATCTAGTATGTACACCTTATTCAGATTTCAAATTTCCTCACTTATTTCTGGGCCCAAGATTCAATCTAAGAATATACATTGAATTAAGTTGTCATATCTCGTTAGACCCCTTTAATCTAAAAAGTTCCTCAGTTGATCTCTGTCTTCCATGACTTTGTCAGTGGAGAAACCTGGCACAGTAACTCACCTGAGCTTTTCAACAATGTCAAGCTCAAGAAGGACAAAGCAAGACTGAGACAGAGATTTAGTTCATTGAGGGCCAGTAGGATTACATCTGAAAGGGATTAGTGGACCTGTATGTGGATTCAGATCAACTGGCTTTGGAAGTTATGTAGAGATGTCATGGCATCCATAAACACAGGGCCTTGTGATGCTGAAAAACATACTTGGATTGGATCAGTGTTGTTTGTCACAAAAAAGGCAACTTGTTCTTGGAGAAGCCTCATTTTTTTATTTTTTAAATGTTGATTTTTTTATGAGTAGTTGCTGTGTGGGATCTGGATATAAAGATTAAATTCTCATCAAAGAGGGAGTGAGTGATACATTATGTTCTTTGCTGAAAGACCATGTGTCTTGGAGGCTGAAGCAAAGGAAATAAACACACTCTCCTGGTGTTTATGGGGTTTCCTCATTGTTCCCTGATATAATTCAGTTTAAGAGTTGGTGACAGAAGCAGATGCCCTGTATTCATGGGATGTTCCGTCTCACTTCATGACTTACTGGAATCCTAATTTTTAAAATTTTCACAGTGGAATTAAGACATAATGGATGACTATAGCCAGACATGGTGACACATGCCTGTAGTCCAGCTGCTTCAGAGGCTGAGGCAGGAGGATCATGAGCCCAGGAGGTCAAGGCTGCAGTGAGCTGTGATGGCACCACTGCACCCCAGCCTGGATGATAGAGTGAGACACTGCCTCAAAAAAAAAAAAAAAAAAAAAAAAAAGAGAGAGAGAGTGAGAGAAAGACATAATGGGTGATTCTGTTAACTTTTTTCTTGTTTTCATGTGATTAATATTTCAAATACAAATCTAGCCTATTTGACAAAAGGTGTCTAATGAAGACTTATTTTCAAAGATATGTCCCCCAGAACTGTGACAGAAATAACTTTTCCTGTTTTTGCTTGCTTGGATTTTTTTTTTTTTTTAATTTGGCTTTGAGTTAGACGTTTGGCTCGTATAGAATGGAAAGTACAATTGAATAGTTTGCAGTGAATTTGATAAGCCAGAATGCTAGCACTCAGTAGCCAGAGAAGGCCAGGAAGGCACTCTAAGTGAGACATTTCAGCTCAGTGTCCCCTCCTTCTGTGACCAGCAAGTGTCGTGACATAGTGGATATTGTACTTCTACAGCAACAGATACCTAGTACCAACAGAATGTGTCCCATAGAGAGACCTTTTTCCTATATTTTGTGACATGCTTTCTTTCCCTGTGGATGAAACACTTCATTATTTTTCCTTCACAAAACAAGGTGCTTTTGACTGTGTTTTCAGTTGCTATCCAAACACTATAAATAATACAGCTAACTCCCCAAAGCACTATTCTAGAGGTTCTGACACATAGAGCTTTTCTTCCCATTGCTGAGAAGTTTTCTGCTCAACTCACCTAGGGAACCTGATTTCAGTAGTAGACTGCTGTCAAAAGTGGAGCTTCAAGCAAGAGTTTATTCCTTTCATCCAAATGTAATACCCTCATTCTGATTTGTAGCATACGTTTCGTGCAGGCTGGAATGATAGCTAGCCCCATGTACCTTCCTAATAGCATATGCTGCAACAGAAGGACCCATCAACCTTAATGTCACTATTTCTCCTTAGTACCTCCTATATGCAATTAAAATAGTTTCCCAACTGTATTTGTTTTTCTACACTAGAAACTTAATACATCATTTTGGAAATGTTAAAATTCTGACTAAAGAGAAGACTAAAACTTGTGTTAAAGTGTGTGTGGTATGCCTTAAGCGTCGGGATAACTGATACTTCATAATTTGCTCCAGACTCAAGTGTTCAATTCCAAGTCACTTAAATACTCAGCATGATTCATCTATGGTCATAGTCTCCCTAACTGAAATAGTGTCATAATTAAAATCCTCAGTGATTTTTAAAGCCTAAAATGTTTGGTACACTTAAAATATTTTAACTGATATTTTAAGCACACTTAGTAGCTGCATTACTTTGAGCTTGTTACTGAAACTCTCTGCCTCAATTCAACTGTTACATGGGGATGATTATGTGATGTGGCTTAAATCTGACTTCATTTGAAGTCCCTAGCATATTTTCTGTCATATAATGAGCACATGCTGTCATTGTGGAGTGTGATTGTTCACAATAACCAGAACAGTGCCAGCGTCCATTTTTCTCTGCCCAGAGCTTAAGCAAGGTTAAACATTGCTCACCATTGCTAGGACATTGTCCCTTGTTGTCTTGCACTTGGCTGTTTATTGTGAGCATGCTTGTTGAGGAACAGAATGTTTTCTAAACTCATCCTAATCTCACTGCTTTCCAGCTTTTACCTGTGCTCTTTTTCCTTCTAAAGAAATTATTAGTTTCCTCGACCACAGTTTATCACAGGTGTCAGTAAAACTTGAGCATTTCTGAAAATGTATTTCCACTGAGCTGTTGTCCAGAATGTCTTTTGTTGGGTCATTTGCTAGATTAGAAAAACAGACAAACTTGTAGCATTATTCCTAAGCTGGGATCTGTTTTTTAAAAAATCTTTTGATGTAAAGGAAAATACTGAATAGAGAGGGTGTCTAAAATATTTCTGTATCACTTTCTGGGGTGGAGAGTAGGCAAGCAGTAGCTTCTTTAGGAACCTCAGAGGATGGGAAAAGCTGCAGTGTCTCCTGTCTTGGACTTACTGTCTTGATTCGAAGGGTGGGATATGATGAGCGTGACTTGCCGGCCATTTTTTAGGGGGTCGCAGTAGCACAGGTGCTGGCTGTGTCATGAGGCTTGGTGCCTGGGAGAACTGCCCTGAGAGAAACTTCTCCACGGAATGTGTTCACAGCATTTCTCCTCCTTGCATCAGAGAAAGATTATGTGGGGCCTTTTTCTCCTCCTTGCATCAGAGAAAGATTGTGTGGGGCCTTTTTCTCCCACTGTGCTGGGAAACATAGATGGTTTCTTGATAGAACTTAAAAATAAATTTTATTTTCACACGTATAGAATTCAGTTATTATGGATGATCCCTTTCTTTTCTTTTCTTTTTTTTTTTGGAGACAGAACAGAATCTTGCTCTGTTGTCACCCAGGCTGGAGTACAGTGGCACGATCTTGGCTCACTGCAAGCTCTGCCTCCCGGGTTCACGCCATTCTCCTGCCTCAGCCTCCCGAGTAGCTGGGACTACAGGGGCCCGCCACCACACTCGGCTAGTTTTTTTTGTATTTTTTTAGTAGAGACGGGGTTTTACCATGTTAGCCAGAATGGTCTCGATCTCCTGACCTCGTGATCCGCCCAGCTCGGCCTCCCAAAGTGCTGGGATTACAGGCGTGAGCCACTGTGCCCGACCCAGATGATCCCTTTCTATGGCTGTATTTTTAACCTTTTCATTGCTCCCACCCAGAAGATGCTTCAAATAATAGAGAATCTGCTTGATTGCATCCCTGGAAACACATTAGTGGTGATAATGTTGAAAGGGGAATTGGACTCGTTAGATGTTTTAACTTCATATGCTTCTTAATGAGATTTCATTTTCCCCTTCATTTTGCATGGTTTATTACAGGTTGAGCATCCCTAATTTGAAAGTCTGAAATTCTCCAAAATCTGAAATGTTTGAGCACGAACATGATGCCACAAGTGGAAAATTCCACATATAAGGCCTTAACAAAATTATGTAAAATATTATATAAAATTACCTTCGAGCTATGTATATAAACTGTATATGAAGCAAATGAATTTCATGTTCAGATGTGGTTCCCTTCCCCAAGATGTCTCATCATATATATGCAAATATTCCAAAATTCAAAATCTGAAATACTTCTGACCCCAAGCATTTCAGAAGGAATACTCTGTGTATTACAAAGAAGGGCACTTTCCCATGGGGTCATTTTTACACCTTCGCTTATGGCATGTGAGTTTGCCAAGTTTCTTAAGCATGTTGTGATGGGAGTAGTAGCTTGTAGTTGTATGGCATGCATTAGACTATGACAGCTAAGGCCATCTTGAGAGCTGAACTGTGGCAGTTATATATCTGTACCAGATTTTTAAAAAGGTAAAGGATCTGTGTGACCAAAGATCAAGGTGGGCCTCTGGAAAGTTAGGCATCAGTGCTATTGAGGATATTTTATCTCTGTTTTCTGGATTTCTTCTCTCTCTGTGATGGGAATTTACTGAAATATGTATGTGTGTGTGTGTGTGTATATATATATGAATATATATATATATATTCATGAATATATATATATATATTCTTAGCACAGTTCTGTTTGGAAAAGATAACATTGACAAACACATCAGAACAAAAATGTAACCAGACTTTTTGACATTTTTATTAAATTGTAAGACTAGAAAACATGCATGTTCATTAAATGCATATATAAATATAAACTTTAATTCAATTACCTTATAAAATTGAATTGTTGTGTTACCAGAACATTTCCTTTATATAATATATATGTTGGAAATTTCTGTATGTCAGGGATACTCTAGACACTCATCACATAAGATTTTTCCTTATGATCCGTGATTTTGTGACACATGAAGGAGATGTTCTTAGATTCTGGGTAATAGGGGCAGCTCATTTTCATTTTCTAAATCTGTTTCACATTTGGAGGCACATCAGAACACACATTGCAGTAGTATCTTACTTTTGCACAAGACTAACTGCCTGAGAAACTAGTGTGTATTTGTACCAACATTTCTTTGATCTGTTACTTGGAGTAGCTGCAACAGCAAACAGTAATGTCACTTAGCATTTATCTGGGGTATGGAGTGGCTTTCATAATAGGTAGGTACAGGGCTTTTTCTCTCATTTTATTTAGGACATTGAGATTCCAGAAAGTCGGATAAAGGGAAGTTCATTTATTAATGTGTTTATCCAGTAAATATTTGAGTACCTACTCTTTTCCATACACCAGGCTAGACAGTGGTAGGAGAGGGGTGAACTCACAGGTAGGGTTCCTTTCCTCACCACATTTACAGATGAGAACAAGTGAATCTAATAGAAAATGGTAAATGCAGCAACTTAAACATTTGATGTTATAGGACTGACAGACCTAAGGGGTCAGAGAAGGCTGACTGAGGAAAAGTAATATTAAAGTTTGGACCAGAAGGAAACTGGGAATTAGCTGGGTGAATTAGTATGTGGAAAGCAAGACTGAGGAATTTGGGCCCCTTGCCTGAAGGAATTGGAATCATTTACATTGATTAAATTGATCCAATAATTGATTAGAACACTTCAGGCTGACCATAGTGAGAATGTATTGGGAGGAGAGATTGGATCAGTAGAAGGCTTTTTTTTTTTGAGACGGAGTCTCACTCCATCACCCGGGCTGGAGTGTAGTGGCGCTATCTCGGGTCACTGCAACGTTTGCCTCCCAGGTTCAAGCGATTCTCCTGCCTCAGCCTCCTGAGTAGCTGGGATTACAGGTGCCCACCACTATGCCCAGCTAATTTTTTGTATTTTCAGTAGAGACGGGGTTTCACCATGTTGGCCAGGCTAGTCTCAAACTCCTGACCTTATGATTTGCCCGCCTCGGCCTCCCAAAGTGCTGGAATTACAGGCGTGAGCCACCGCGCCTAGCCAGTAGAAGGCTTTTGCAGGATTCAAGTTACGGTAGTAGACAGTGTCCTAAACCAAGGCAGAGAGCAGTGGCAATATGGGAGGAATAGAGGTTGAGCTGGAAGACAAAGTGAAGAAGCCTGAGTGAAGTGTGATATGAGGATTCAGGGATGGTGCGAAGGTTTCCATTTTGATTAATGAGTTAGATGTTGGTACCACTCACTAAATGAAGGAACACAGGAGGAGGAACAGGTCTGCAGGAAAAGGTAAGTTCACTTACCTGCTTTTGGAGCTTTAGCTGCCTGTGGAACATCCACCCACAGGTGAGCAGGGAGAGGAATGAGCCTAGAGCTAAATAGAGAGATCTGGCTTCCAGATTAGAAAGATGTGAGTCACCAGTGTCTTCTATGCAGATTGTTGTTAACAGGTAGAGTGAATGAGGAGATTTGGGGTGAGGGAGAAGAGAGCCAGATACAAAATCCGGAGGAACACCACTACTGGATGTTTTTAGTAGACTTTTAAGGAAGAGAACCCCAGGTATGAATTGTGATCATTCTTATTTTCATAATCTAACAGGTATGTATTTATTAGCCAGATTTTTTAGAAGCTGCATTAGAATTCTGTATATTCAGAAATGGAGATGAGAATGTAAACAAATTATTACATCATTCACCTAGACAGCATTTCCCGGAACCGCATAGGCCATTGACATTATACTGTTTCACCGTGTGCTGAAGGCCCTGGCGTAATCCGTGCATGCTCTAATGTCTTCTGTGAACCTCCTTCTCAGCTCAGCAGCAGATGCGGCCAGCAAGGCGGATCTCCATCAGCATCTCTCCGCTCCTCCTTAAGTCTAAAACTCTCTTTTCTCTTGGCTCTTCTTATTCAAGTGATGAGGAGGAGGAGTTGCATAGTAAGTAAGCAACTTTGGTGTCCAGTGACTGTTCTTGAAGGTCTGACCAGCTCAGAAAATACTGTAGGCTTGGTACTAAGCAATTGTCTGGGGGCTTTTAGCCTCTTGCATGCCATCCTTTGTAAGTCATTTGTCTTTATGCTTGCCTCTGAGACTTGGTTTGGATAGAACATTTTTTGTCTTCTGTGTAGTACTAACGCTGAGCCACTGGCCTCCTGATTCCAGGGCACAAGATAATCTTTCCAGCACACAGATACCCTCAAAGGTGTAGGGGATGTGTTCCCATCCCATTGTGTACTCTTTGTAATAATACTGTGTGCTAATTTCACAAAACTTTTTATTTGACAATGTAAATTTTATTTTCCTTGTTTTGTTGTTCTGTCTCATGGGACAGATATCTAGATGTTCATCTGTGGTATTTAAAAGCTATTGTTACACTTCTTTTCTTCTCCTTTTCAGACCATTTCTTTAAAAATACCTTTCCTTTAAGATTAGACCCTGTGAATTAGAGGGAGGGAGTTATATACGTTTTGTGGGTTTTTTTTTTTTTTTTTTGAGATGGAGTCTCACTCTGTCGCCCAGGCTGGAGTGCAGTGGCACGATCTTGGCTCCCAGGTTCATGCCATTCTTCTCCCTCAGCCTCCCGGGTAGCTGGGACTACAGGCGTCCGCCACCAGGCCCAGCTAATTTTTTTTGTATTTTTAGTAGAGACGGGGCTTCACCATGTTATCCAGGATGATCTCGATCTCTTGACCTCGTGATCCATCCGCCTCGGCCTCCCAAAGTACTGGGATTACAGGCGTGAGCCACAGCACCCAGCCGGAGTTATATACGTATTTATCTCCTACTTTCTCTCTCCTTTTGAACTTTTATTTTTAGTTCTTTGGATAAGCTGTAGGCTTCAGATGAATACATTCTTACTTGATAATGCCTAGTATAAAAACTTTACAAGGTATCAATTTTAGTAAACTTGGAAAAGAAAGAAATTCCCTCTTCATGAAAATTACAGTCTTCAATTGTGCAAGATTTCTAGAATATTCCAGGATTGCTTTTAATGGAGAAACCACTTATAATAAAAAGTTAAATAAAATTGTTTTTATATAACTAGTATTATGAGTCTGAGACAATTACCATACCCGTATGATTAAGCACCCTAATTCCCTACCACTTGCTGATTCTAAGTTTCAGCAATATTAAGTGTTTCTCAAGCTGGCATTTTCACACTATTCTTAAAGGGAAGTGCCTTATGCACAGTAAGACAGTTTAGTTAATTTGGTTTTAAATGGAGGCCTTATTAAGGATTTGGTATATTTTTCACTAATAAAAGATGTTTGAAAAATAGACACAGAATAAGATGATCCCAGTTGTAATAGGAGGAAAGTTGTGAAAATCTGCTCTAACTTTGGGTATTCAGAAATTTTCAAAGCTGTTTCATTTCAGAGTTTTTGTATTAGGCCGGGTGCAGTGGTTCACACCTCTAATCCCAGCACTTTGGGAGGCCGAGGCGGGCGGATCACTTGAGGTCAGGAGTTTGAGACCAGCCTGGCCAACATGGGGAAACCCTGTCTCTACTAAAAAAAACAAACAAACAAATTAGCTGGGCATAGTGATGGGCACCTGTAGTCCCAGTTACGTGGGAGGCTGAGGCAGGAGAATCGCTTGAACCTGGGAGGCAGAGGTTGCAGTGAGCCGAGATCATGCCACTACACTCTAGCCTGAGTGACAGAGTGAGACTTCATCTCAAAAAAAAAATTTAAAAAAAAAATCAAAGTATTTGTAATATACCGGGAAGTAGCCAGGTCAGCATGGCAAATAAACCAAGGTCCCAGTCAGGCACAGTGGCTCACGCCTTTAATCCCAGCACTTTGGTAGGCTGAGGTGGGTGGATCACGAGGTCGGGAGTTCAAGACCAGTCTGGCCAACATAGTGAAACCCCGTCTCTACTAAAAATACAAAAAATTATCCGGGTGTGCTTGCAGGCTCCTGTAATCCCAGCTATTCAGGAGGCTGAGGTAGGAGAATTGCTTGAACCCAGGAGGCGGAAGTTGCTGTGGCCAAGATCATGCCATTGCACTCCACCCCAGGCGACAGTGTGAGACTCCATCTCAAAAAAAAAAAAAAAGAAAAAATCCAAGGTCCTGCTAATACAGAATTATGATCCTATAACAGCACTGCTCATTCAGTTAATCCGACACAATGGAACCCTAAAAATACAGAAGCTTGCAGAAACTTTTGAATCAAGTATCTTCTCAAAATGTGTTCCTTAAATTCAAAACTACTAGTAAGAATTATGTGTGGGCAGGGAGAACCAAAAGAAGGGAGAGGTTGGTTCATGGCCAAGTATTAGTAAATTTAGGAAACTCTGGGTTAAGCAGGTTTAAAATGCTAACGTTGTGTTACATTGTGGATTTTCAAGGCAGTGTTCAATATACTGTTTCTCCCAAATGTATTAACTAGAAAACCACAATATGTGCAGCACTGTATACAACATTTCATGAAACTGGTGTTCCGTGGAACACACTCTGAAAAATATCAACTGTGTCCATCCAGTAGTTCCACCCTGAAGTTCCTGGCTGTAGTATAAATCTGCAGGTTATTTCATGCCTTGAAAGATAATGTAGTTGAAATATATTATTTACCCACAATAATACTTTGCAGGCTAACTTGAATGACAAGTTTCGTTTCGTTTCATTTATTTTGTCCATAATTTTGTCATGGAAGTAGCATTGGTTGTTTTCTGCCCTTAGGTGCTCTGAAAACTTGATGACACTTTAGGAATTTCAGAGGCATTGGTGGATTAAGTACTGTGTTCAGAACCACATCTAAAAGGTCATCATAACTTAACTAAAATTTTTAGCAGTGGAAAAGTTGAAAATATTATAGGAGTCATAGATTCTCCTAGTACTCAGTCGCATATGTGTTCAGTCTTTAATTTATTTCACACATATCTGCTGGAAGCTTATGATTGGCCCTGCTTTGTGTTGGTTGGTATTTTTCTGCATTATGAATTTTATTTTTATTTAGTTCATATTACTAGGGTGGTAACTTACTCTAGGTAATTGCTTAAATGTATAATAGAATCCAGGCAAGCTTAGAAAATTTAATGCTGCTCATATCACTGAAGTTTCCTTGGGCAGAAAAAGTTTTAAAACCACTGATTTAAACTATCCTCTTGATTTTTTTTTTTAAGTACACTAAGGCATCATGAGATTAAAATGCTGATATTTTATACCTAGATTATGCAGAACCTGGGGATGGATCCCAGATATTCTTATGCTGCTAATCTTTCCCTCTTACCTGGCTGTTGTTACCATGTGTTGTAAGTGAAATGCATAGAAGAAGAACCCCAAATTGGGAAAAAGGAAAAAAATACAGAAGGCAATCTTTTGAAGACTTAGAATTTGTTTTAAGGTTTCTTATGTATTATTCGTACCTGTTGGCAATTTAAATTTAGCCAGGTGCAGTGGCTCACACCTGTAATCCCAGCACTTTGGGAAGCCGAGACAGGAGGATTGCCTGAGCCCAGGGGTTCAAGACCAGCCTGGGCAACATGGCGAGTCCTTGTTTCTAAAAAAAATTGGTAATAATAATAAATAAAAATAATAACTACAGTTTTGGATTTCTGTTCAGAATCTAGAACAGTTTGAGAGTTGACTTTCAAATGCTGGTAATATGGGGGTTTTTTTGTTTGTTTTTGTTTTTGAGATGGAATCTCATTCTGTCACCCAGGCTGGAGTGCAGCGGCGCGATCTCGGCTCACTGCAACCTTGACCTCCTGGGTTCAAGCAGTTCTCCTGCCTCAGCCTCCCGAGTAGCTGGGACTACAGGCATGTGCCACCACGCCTGGCCAATTTTTGTATTTTTAGTAGAGAAGGGGTTTCGCCATGTTGGTCAGGCTGGTCTTGAACTCCTGACCTCAAGTGATCCACCTGCCTCTGCCTCCCAAAATGTTGGGATTACAGGCATGAGCCACCGTGCCTGGCCCAAATGCTGGTAATCTGGTAGTAGAACATCTTCAAATCTCTATCAGATTAAAGTTTTGCTTACAGTAATCTCAGAGATCCTTGAGACCAACCTCAAGGAAAAAGGAAGGTGTTTTGTCTCAATTGTTAAAATAGTGTTACAGAGTAACCTTTGTTTCCCTGGAATAAACATGGAAATAGTTCTATAACTGATCTCCTGAAAACTGAAAATCATTTATCACTATGACTGAGGCCTTGCTCTCATCTAAGTCTTCAGTAACTCAATCTTTATTAACATGTGGTAGATCAAAATAATAATATTCCTTCTGTTTTTTTCTTCATATTGCCCTATCTGACGTAGTCTTAGAATTTTAATGACCTGCGGCAGTTTATGGTCCAGTAGTTGTGGAAGGAAGAAGTATGCATCTGCCTCATTCATTTTTATCTCGATTAGCCTGGAAAGGACTTTGCCTTCTGTTTTATCTCCCTCATTTCACAGATGAGGAAATGAAATCCAAAGGTCTCATCCCAAATTAGTGACAGGGCCAAGACTTGATAAGCCAGTTCTGATGCTCTTTCCTGTTTGCTAATCTATTTCTAGCAATTCTCATGAAAATATTAGAGATGAGCTAGATCTTATAGAAACATATAAAAGCAGTATTAACAGGGATAAAATATGACATTTAATTTCCTATTCTGTATTCTTCCTGTGATGTCATCTCAGAAGGATGGTTTGTGCAAACTGAAGATTGATAAGAACTGGAATTAAACATGCTTCATATGTGTTTAAGCATTAGAAAAAGTTATTTGGAGTCTTTTTAGTTACTTGAATCCTGGATTAAACTTATTTTCTTTATGAGACATTCACTACCTACTTCTGGTTCTAATTTGAGGGTTTCAGGTTTAATTTTTCCTTCTTTCAAACCTTTAGAAGGAGGAGGTACCATGTGCTGACTTTTACATGCTTTTGCTTTAGCTGTGTCATTGTGAATTTATAAATATTCTACCCGTCATCAGTGTTAAATTTTTTGGTTCTAACTTTTCTTCTGCCTTGTTTTCTAGATTCACGGCCCTTCCACAGTACCTTCCACAATACCAGTGCTAATCTGACTGAGAGGTACTATAAATTTGTTACTCCTTTTTCCAGAAATAAAATGAAGAAAATTTAAAATCTCTTAGGCCATTTAATTACGTAAACTAAGTTAATTGAGCTTATTGGGTTCTTCTTTGAGTGATAAATTTGGAATAATGATTAAAAGTGGTTTTGTCATGAAGGCTATACCTTAAAGCTAATGTCTTCAGTAGTTTTCTTTTATTAATTATACTGTCCTCATGATAAAAATTGGTTGTATTTATTGATGTGAGGGTACACTATTATTTGATTTTATGAACTTGTGCACCCTTTGCTTATGGGGATTTTTAATTCCTAAATCTAATAGTCTTAACAACATTTTGTTTCATATTAGTGTCTGTGTGTGTGTGCAACTTATAATAGTCTTAGCTATTTTAAGCTTTAAAGCGGTTTTCTTCTGTGTACATGTAAATGATACATAGCTCTGTCGAAGTAAACGAATTGATTCTTTTTTTTTTTTTTTGAGACAGAGTTTCGCTCTTGTTGCCCAGGCTGGAGTGCAATGGCGCGATCTCGGCTCACTGCAACCTCTGCCTCCCAGGTTCAAGCGATTCTCCTGCCTCAGCCTCCTGAGTGGCTGGGATGACAGGCATGTGCCACCATGCCCGGCTAATTTTGTATTTTTAGTAGGGATGGGGTTTCTCCATGTTGGTCAGGCAGGTCTCAAACTCCCGACCTCAGGTGATCCATCTGCCTCGGCTTCCTAAAGTGCTGGGATTACAGGCGTGAGCCACCGCGCCTGGCCACGAATTGATTCTTTACTTGACAGCAAGCAAGATTTCTGTTCTGACTCATTATTTTTATTTAGGTTTTCATGCTTATGAGACGGAATATTCTACTTGAAGTATAAGTGGGGTTCCTATGGCTGCCCTGCAATTTTTTCTGAGTCGCCTTCTTTTTCACAGAGACATCAGTTATGATTCTGATTCAGAACCCTTGCAATGAATGCTTCTCTTTGCACTGCTTTTATAGCTTATTTATTCTTTCTCCTTTCTAGAGCAGTGGTTTTCATACCATTTCCCCCTTATCTTAAAAACAGACTGCTGTATTTTGTAAACAATGCATATATAAATAAACTGACTGTTGACAGGACCCCTTATGGTGCTACTTCTGCCTGCCACCTGCCCTCTCACAGAGGCCCTAGAGGCAATCACTGCTGTTCTGTGGGAAACGTCTAAAATAACTATTTTAGAACACCTAAGCAAAGTAGTATAAATGGATGCCTTTTCTATATAACAGATTATTTGAATGCCCAGCTGTTTTTTTGTTTGTTTGTTTGTTTGAGACAGAGTCTCACTGTGTTGCCCAGGCTGGAGTGCAGTGGCACAATCTCGGCTCACTGCAACCTCCGCCTCCCGGGTTCAAGCAATTCTCCTGCCTCAGCTTCCCGGGTAGCTGGGACTACAGGCGTGTGCCACCACACCCGGCTAATTTTTGTATTTTTTAGTAGAGACGGGGTTTCACCATGTTGGCGAGGCTGGTCTCGAGCTCCTGACCTCGTGATCTGCCTGCCTCGGCCTCCCAAAGTGCTGGGATTACAGGTGTGAGCACCGCACCTGCCCCAAATGCACAGCATTTAAGAAAATCAACCATTGCAAATTTCCTAAGTTAGAACATGTCCATCTTGGATGGACTTAGATTTTATGTAGGCTTCTTGAACAGGTAGATCAGTAAATCTGAATCTACGTAAAACTCCTAAAATTGATCTTTCAACACTGTGCCTCAATTCTGCCTGCTGCTCAGTACGTTCCCTCCTAAAATTGAACCTAGCTGTATGGACCAGTCCACGGTCCTGATTGTCCCATGTGCCAAAGGCTAGAAAAAAGTTGTGATCTCTACCGTTAAGGAACTTGGATATGTGGTCAGTCATAAGATTCCTTGGTTTGCAACTCCTGTTAACAAGGAGTTATATGTCATTCTGCTACATATATGGGTTTCCTTTCAAGCACCCATTTGTTGCAAAGGAGTTTGTAGGTTGAGTGCTATTGTAGATGAATGGATTCCATATAAAATAATTACTGAATAATTGACAGGCTCTTTTTAACATGAGGTCACTGAAAATCCATAATTAAAACATTAAAAATGGGCCAGGCGGTAGCTCACACCTATAATCCCAGCACTTTGGGAGGCTGAGGTGGGAGGATTGTGTGAAGCCAGGAGTTCAAAATCAGCCTGGGCAACATAGTAAGACCCCATCTCTACAAAAAAATTTGAAAAATAGCCAGGCGTGGTGGCATGTGCCTTTAGTCCCAGCTTACTCTAGAGGCTGAGGCAGGAAGATTGCGTGAGCTCAGGAGTTCAAGGCTGCAGTGAGCTATCATCACACCACTCAGAGCAAGACTCTGTCTCCAAAACAAACAAGTGAACAAGAAAACATTAGTGATGGATCTAAGGAAACTTAGCCAAGTTTTGATAACAGAACCTGGGTGTTGCGGCATACTCTGTTGTATAAAAAGCCATTCAGCAGCCTTCATCTACCTTTTATTCTGCTTCACTTTTATTTAACTTCTGTAGCCCTTTAAAAAAATCAATCTTCTTGTTTTTATTTAGTATCACAGAAGAGAACTATAATTTCCTGCCACATAGCCCCTCCAAGAAAGATTCTGAATGGAAGAGTGGAACAAAAGTCAGTCGTACATTCAGCTACATCAAGAATAAAATGTCCAGCAGCAAGAAGAGCAAAGTAAGTATCACTGTGGGCATTGCTTGTGATCACCTCAGTAGGATCCTGTCACAGCCTGCATTCACACCAAAACTGGTTAAATCATGGGGACATAAATGGAAATAAATTCAGGATTACTCTCCGAAATCACCTAATATTTAAAGGAAAATAATAAGAAGAAAAATAGCAAGAAGTGGAACTACCAGTTACTGAGTTTTCACTATATGCTAAGTGCTTTCCATATATTATTTAACCCTTTCAACAACCCTATCAGGTAGGTATTATCTCTCTTTTCTAAAAGTGATGTGCCTTACTGAGGATGCTCCTCTAATGTGAAGTAGTAGTTCAAACCAGATTTCTTTGGTTTCAAATCCATACTCTTAAACCACAGTGCTTAAATCTGTAATATCAGTATAAATGCAACAGAAGGATTTTATGCCAAGATCAAAGGATTGAAAATATTTATATTTGAGTTTAGAGGGAAGGATTATCCCACAGAAGATTACAAGAACTTTTAAGACTAATACGATTTCTTAGATCTATTTCTAATTAGGAGCATTTAGAATATATTCTCTTAGTGATTAAGAGATTAAATAAATGTTTAAACCGTGTGTGTGTGTGTGTGTGTGTGTGTGTATAGAAGGCTCCACTGTATCGCCCAGGCTAGAGCACAGTGGCGTGACCACAGCTCACTGCAGTCTTGAACTGCGAGGCTCAAGCAATTTCCTGCCTTGCACCGTAGCCTTCCGAGTAGCCAGGACTACAGTCATGTGCCATCGTGCTGAGCTGTGTTTAAATTTGTTTGTAAAGATGAAGTCTTGCTGTTTTGTCTAGGCCGGTCTAATGCCTTACCTCAAACACTCTTCCCGCTGCAGCCTTCCAAAGCCCTGGGTGTGATCCACCGTGCCCAGCCTAAAGTAACATTTTTTATCTAATTATTTTTCACATGCTCATTATGGAAATCTTCAAAATCTAAAAGTAAAAGAATGAAAATCTCCTGGAATAACCCCACTTAGAGATAACTACGCTTAATGTTTTGGTTTATACATTTCTAATCTTTTTTAAAAATGTATTTTCAAAAGAAAGGGAGAAAAGAAGTTCACTTTCTTATACTGATTCCCAGTGCTAAACCTAAACTGATTCCATTTCAAGTCCGTGGGGAAAAACTTTTCGCCTCTCATACCCTATTCATCTACCCACAATACCCTCTAAAAAAATAAAGACATAAGTAAATAAAAATTTGAAATCAGTTAAGGAACTCTTGCAAGGAATCACTGAGTGTATGTGTGTGTAGTATATACATGTACATACAGATATATACACACATGTACATACATGCATACTTAGAAGTAAGGGAATAAACAAACATTGAATTCAAGAATATTGTCATAAAAGGGCATTGCCTCCTCCCTCACAAAACAAGGTGCACTAAGCTTCTGAAGCCCTCAATTCAGTGGGCTGATGGAAATATAGCCAAAGTATTTTACCATGTTTTGTAAGATCTCTTGGTTTAGCAAATACATTCAAAGAAATTTTTCCACAAAACCTGCCACAAGAATTGTGTTTTCTCTTCATTTCTCCTGTGCAAGTACAGAATGGAGAGAAAGTAGGCAATCAGGGAGAGATGCAGAGTCTAGCAGATTATTTCTAGCATAATCACACATTTAACTTCAGACTCAGCCTTGTTTTATAATTCCAAAAAAAAAAATGAAGGTCAAAGAATACTGCTTTACCAGTATTCTACATATTTACATATTGGCAGCCAGGCTTAAAATAGAGCCTTACCTATTTTACTTACCACTGCTGGCTTGGATACTAGTTGGTACCAACAAAAGAAAATCCCCTTGGACAGATCAATATAAATTAGCCAAGTGTTATGAAAGGCCTTGTATAGTCTTAGCATTCCGCCAGGTGTTAACAGGCACCTAAGAGAACTAAAGCTCACAGTCCTGACCTTGAAAAACTTTATGATCTAGTTTGGATGCATTCAAAATGTTTTCGTTGTTTTTTATTTTGCTTTTAAACTACCGAATCTTGTCTTCAAACAAGCTTTTCGTGGAAGACCAATAAATAAGTGGAGATTCCCCCTTTCTAGCCATCTCTCCAATGTCATGGAGTTTTAGGACAGAGCAGTGAATATACCACTCATCTCATGGATAAGGTAAAACATACACATGATAGGAAAAAAAACAATGTAAGTTGGGATTTAGAAACTGGACCCTGACCTTTAAAAAAGTCTCAGCCCTCAGCCTAGCCTCCTTATTGTACACACTGAGGCACAGAGATGTATGCTTCACGTCACACAACCTCACACAACCTCCTGTTACCTGACTTCCAGGAAGTAGTACTCATCATTTTGTGTTTAAACAAAATGTTACTATACAGTGTAATTTTTTTCTTTTAACTTTTTTAATCTGAAAGGACTGGAGTTTGCTAGGAGGGGATGAGCAGAAAGGACAGGAGAAAACATATTTTGTGTTAGACCGAAATCTGTGATCACTGGTAGAAACTTTTAGTATCAGTTGACCTCTTGCCTCTGATCATCTCCTTTGTCAAAATGACAACACACTTTTGCAGTTGAGATTGGTTCCTCTTTCAGACTTGGCTTCAAGATTTGATCTCTTGGGGTCATGCTGTCTTTAGCAGTGGAAACTCAAAAAATTACAAATTCGTAACCCTGGATTGTAGTCCATTTCCCATTACCAAGTGTTTAGAGTGCCCTAGTGGCAACTGTAAGTCACCTTTTATAGTGAGTTGTTATTAGCTCACTTTTAAATAAAATTGGAACAGCTTGGCTTTTGTCAATATAGCAAAAGATGATTTTTTAAAAGGTGGGGGTGGGGCACAGTGGTACACACCTGTAATCTCAGTACTTTGAGGCTGAGATGAGAAGATCACTTGAGACCAAGAGTTCAAGGTCAGCCTGGGCAGTATAGTGAGACCTCATCTCTACAAAAAAATTGTAAAATTAGCTGGGCGTAGTGGTGCACACCTGTAGTCCTAGCTACTCAGGAGGCTGAGGCAAGAGGATCACTTGAGCCCAGGAGTTCAAGGCTGCAGTAAGCTGTGTGCACTCCAGCCTGGACGATGGAGCAAGACCCTGTCTCTTTAAAAAAAAAAAAAAAAAAAAAAAGAGAGAGAGAAAGGAAAGAAATAGGGAAAATAGTAAAAGCACTATATTTTGTGTTAAATACCCTCACTATGCTATGTGTCTGCATAGCATTTTACCATGCAGAAGTACTGTGTTTTCTAAATGGTAACATAAAAATTAATGAACATTAAATTTTCTTAACATAGTGATGCTAACTCTAATCTTGTTCTTAACTATTGAATAATGTTACTTCTCCATAATGTTAACAAATTGAAAGTGCTACTATGGATATTGACACTGATTTTTCTGTGAAAATGATAAATTTTCAGTTTTTAAAAATTATTTTTTAAATAGATGCTGTGAGAGACCGTCTGATCCAATTGTTTTATTAATCCACCATACAATAAAACTAGACCTACATCTTTTAAAGGAAAAACTTAAGCATCTACTGAATATAATATTAAAATGCCACCTGTAACTCTTAGAAAAGTGTCTAAGGATTATTTGAAAATGTCTGCTTTCCTTTTGCATGATATATATATCTTTATGGAAATAGGTTATAGTGATTAACCTAGATATATTCCATTCAGTTGTATAATTGTGATGATAAACAGTTCTTAAACGTGTCCAAAGAAGCCAAAAGCCAGTAGGCAGTAAACTGTTCACATTCCTAGGAGGGTAACATATTTTGTCTGGAGCACTGGGTTTTGTATATAAACTTAAGAAATTGAGTCCTTGATCCTATGTCCTTTTGAGAATTATCACCTACTGGCATAAGTGATTAGATTAGATAAATATATTGAATGTGCTTGTGGAAGATGGGGGGGTGGTGCTAAACAGGAAGTATAGCAGGAAGACTGGCAGTTTCTGCTTTTGTCTTAGTATCTTTGAGAGATAGTGCTGTTTCCTGCTAAGTAATTTTGCATGTTACAGAGCATTTAAACACTCATATCCATGGTGTTTGAGTTCACAAAGGGAGTGTGGAATGACCCTCTTCAAACCATCCTATCACACTGGTTTTCTTTTTTCTAAACCGCAATTACTTTTGCACCAACCTAATACTAAGCTTTCCTCTTTGTAGACAAACAAGAGGTGGCTAGAAATGTTTTAGACAAATCTATTTGATTTGAAGTAGGTATTTTTGAGTGCACAGGTTAAATTCCTGCACAGCTGCAAGTATATTACATGACTTTGTAACAGGACATTTAGTTACAACTCCTAGGTCCTGTGGTCTGTATAAAAAAGAGCTGTACCCATAGGCCTTTCAGAAGTGCCTCCTAGAGTAGTGTTTACAAAGACTTAATTTTAAATATAATTCTCATTCCTTCTTTGATTAAAGATCTGTAACATGACAGTTGTTTGATCATATCATGTTTTCACAGTTGTCCAGAGTGTTCTTTTTATTGTAATTACATGTATAAAGGGGTATTTTTGGAAAAGTGAAGAATCACCTTTGATAGTGTCCTAGTGCAGTTGTTACCTGCATCTATCCCTGTTAAATACCGTTAGCCTGTTTCCCCAGCACACAGCTAAAGCATTTTGCCAGTTGTTAAACATGGAAAAGTCAAACTTCAGAAAATAACTAGTCACCACTTTACACCAGGTGACTTCACTAAAAAGTTTTCTTATGAAACTCACTGCATTTTATAAAATGAGGAGTCTATTTTAAAATAGATAAGATGTGTTCCTTAACTTCCCGTGTAAAAACTTGGCCTCAAACCTTGCTAGAGTTCTTATATTGCTGCTTAAGCCCTGTCCACACACACCGTTTTTTCGGGGAGTGAGGTCTTGTTTCATTTCCTGTATCCTTTGTAACAAGGATTGTTGGCTTTACCAGCAGCATTCAAACAGTTAAGACTGTCTTAAGGAAACAAGCAGCCTCAGCCCTCCCTCCTTCCCTTTCTCAACCAGTCTCTGGCTTCCTCTTACGATTTCACTAATGGCAGCTCAAAGCTGCTGAGCTCTGCCCTGACGGCATGCGCCCCCGCTTCTGTGAGAGCACGTTTCCTGGCATGGGGGTCGAATCATGTCGATAAAATGGGGTCGGTTTCATGAAGTACCCCACATAACAGTGAGATTCATAGGACCAAAGCATGGGGAGGTAAGAGCCTGACTTCTTTAAAGCACTAAATTCTAGTAAACACAGAAAGAGCCAGTGGAGTTGGTTGTTTTGTTTTGTTTCTATCCTGGGAAGAACTAATTTGGATTGTTGCAAAGGGAAGCTATTTCTTATTTATTCAGGTTTGAAGAGCATTGCAAGGCTTGAGAGGATAAGCTGGTTGCCATAAAAAGATTTTTTAAACGATTGAAGTATAATTTAACTTTCCTGAGCAAAAAAATCAGATGCTTTTCCATTTAACATTTTATGCATGGAAAAACCTTTAGCAAAATTTAGTTAAAAGAAAGAAATTATTTGAAAAAACCCAAATTTAGTTGTTGATTATTACTAAAGTTTTATGTACTTTAGCGATTACCAATTTTCACTCGGAACAGCTTCCTGTTTTGTAAAGTGAAGGAGTTTTTCTCCGTTCCTCTCTCCTTATTTTTTATAGTTCAAAAGTGTAGTAATTTGGCTCTTAGATATTCATTATATGTATTTGATTAACAAAAGACTTCACATGAATCATAGATCTAGCAATTATTTACCATTTCATTACAGTGGATGGGTTCTGAACAGAAAGTCAGAAGACCTGGGTTCCCATTTTGACTGTGCTGATCGTCTGTTGTGTGACCTTTTGCAAGTTAACCAACCTCTCCAGTCCCTGGCAGCGTAGTGCAGTGTATGAGAGCTGAGCTTTACAGTCAGCCAGATCTGAATCTTAATTTCAGCTTGAGCAGTTATTGGCGTGTGGCCTCAAATGCATTATTAAACATCTCTAAGCTTCAATCTCTTCAGATGTAAAATGGAGATAATACCTAGTATTATCATTGGGTTGTTGTGAGAAAATACATGTAAATTGCTTATTACAGTGCTTAGCACGTAGTAACTGTTCAGATTTTTAGCTGTTATTTATTATCTTTATTCTCTATGTCATAAAATGCTCACCCTGCCCACTTCAGAGTTATTGAGTCAGATGAAATGATGTATGTAGAAGACATGTATTCAAAATGTAAGGCATTTAGTAGTTGTCATGATCACTGACTTGGGACACCCATTTTCCTGGAATTTTTTTAGGACATAACAATAGTATTGGCAATAGGTAAAACCTCCTACCTTGTGAATGGTAGTTGTTTGTAGTCCAGTTGGTTTGAAAGGAAATTATTTCATTGATACTGATTAGCCAGCCAAGTACTCTGCCAAACAGTGCTTCTAAAGGACCTTTTATGGAGAACGTGGTTATATCCCCATGGTCCTGGCCTCCTAAGGATGGTGTCCATCTGAAATGTCCCTGACGCTTTAGATATTTAATTAAGGACCCACCACTCATCAGTAGTTCTTCAAGTTTTCAAGGTTTGAATTCCTTTCCATTCCTCTTCATGACTGTGTAAGCTCTGATAACAACCTCTCTTAGGTTGAGGCTTGATGTCATATGAGTCCTCTGCTTTCAGTCTGTCTCTAGAACATTTCTGACATTTCTGCAGTATTCTTGAGGTGACATGGCCAACGTAATCTGGCAGTTAGAGCTCCTGACTCCCAGCCCAGTGCCCCCACTGTTCACCCAGTCCGATCTCTCATTTGCTGGTGTCCCCTGTGCTTTGTACCTGGCCTGGTTATGGCCTGCTCAGTAAGTAGAAGCACCTGGGCAGTGGCTGGGCACACAGGAAGCACAAGATGTGTATCAGTTTCTGTTGCCAGTCTGACAAGTGAGGGAAAACCGCAGGAAAGAAAGGAGCTTCACAAAAGAGGTCAGAGAGCACGGCGTAGGGAGCTTATCTTTCCAACCTAGGGACACTGCCTGCCTTCCTGCCTTCCTGCGCCCCTAGGTACTCAGGGTAGAGGAGTGAGCTACTAAGCTTTGGGACTTCCTTTCCCTGGGACCCTGTTTTCTTAAAGGAAGTGACCCTGTTGGTAACTAGCTTGAGGAACAACAAAGGTGGTTTTTGAGAAAAATTATTAACAAGCCTCCTTCCTGTCATCTGTGCATTCTCCTATCCTCCCTGCCCTGCACCGTTGTCCTTTAGCCACTCCCCTATTTCTTGTGTCTTCCCTGCTCACATCAAAACTTCCTTTCCCTTACTGCAAGCAATACCTTTCTGTGTTGGCTTAGGAGAATAATGAGCTAATGAAACTCATTTCCAGTAAATTATGAGTAATTAATAATATTGCTAAGCATTATTGTGTATTCACTGTGTGCCAGGTACTGTGCAAAATGCTTTAGAAATGTATTATCTCACCTAATTGTCATATGTTTTAAAAAACATATGAGATGGGTATTTTTGTGATTATTCCCATTTGACAAATGAGAAAACTAAGGCTCAGAGAAATAATTTACCTAGGGTCACGCTATTACCAAGTAGTGGTGGTGGTGGTGGTGGTGGTGGTACCTGAATCTGAACCAAGGTCTGGTACCATTGTCCGTATTCTTAACCACTGTATGGTTTTCCAGTCTCCCCTTCTTATCAGTCTCCTCTTGCCAGTTTGAAAATTAGGGCAAAGTTAATATTTACAAACCTTAAAATTGTAATTAGTAGAAACTGAAAATGTGTATGTGGGGCATATTTAATATTTCTAACTAGAGTAAAGGAGGAAACTTCATAGGTACTCCGTCACTTAGGGATATGCGATTGATGTGAAAAAGAGAGGAGCCTCGGTAATTTTTCATGCCACCCAGGCATCTTTTTCTCCCTCAGGCTGATCCCAGAATTGCTACCACCCTTTTTTCTGCCCTCTGCCTAAAGCTGGCCCTAAACCCATGACTCTCTTCCTGTGTGGACTGTGCTGTAGCTTGCTGAGGAAGGGCTGTGCTGAGGTGTCAGAAGCCTCCTTGCAGTGCTGGTCCTTAGGTATTGTGTCTATCGATAGAAGTAACCAATGAATAAGCCACTGCCAGAACTTATTTCTGCCTGCCCAGTTTTCGTGTGAATTTTCTAATGTAGCTTGCATGCCAACACCTTAATTTAAAAAAACAAAACAAAACACTTTGCCCAGAACTTTGTTTCTCACTCCTGTCCAAAATAGTCACCAGCCGCTGTTGACCACATGCCATCTGGGTGCCAAGGTAAGGAGAAGGCCCTCCAGTGTTCAATTAACTGTGAATTCTTTTCTTTTCTTCGGCAGGAAAAGGAAAAAGAAAAAGATAAGATTAAGGAGAAGGAAAAAGATTCTAAGGACAAGGAGAAAGATAAGAAGACTGTCAACGGACACACTTTCAGTTCCATTCCTGTTGTGGGTCCCATCAGCTGTAGCCAGTGTATGAAGCCCTTCACCAACAAAGATGCCTATACTTGTGCAAGTAAGAGACATGCTTCTTCCTCTTGTAAGATGGAACTCTGTTGGCTCAAGAAAGCTCATTTCTAGTTTCCTGTCCCTACTCCTTATCTGTTCCTCATTTATGTGGAGAAGTAACCCTTTTTATATCTCTCTTTAGACATGATAAAAGAAAGAAATTCTAGATATATAACATACAGCCTATATTTTTTTCAGACAGCCCCAATTTCAAATACAGTCAAGATGGTTCAGCTTAGTTTTTTAACTTTACAGTGGTTCAAAAGCAATACATATTCAGTAGTAACTGTACTTTGAGTACCTGTACACTCATTTTGTTTTTCACATTTAGTGCAGTGTTCAATAAATTACGTGAGATAGTCAACACTTTATCATACAACTGGCTTTGTGCTAGATAATTTTGGCCAACTATAGTCTAATATAAGTGTTTTGAGCATGTTTAAGATAGGCCAGGCTAAGCTATGATGTCCAGAATGTTAGGTGTATTTAAATGCATTTTTAACTTACAGTATTTTCAACTTACCGTGGGTTTATGTGGATGTAGTCTCATTGAAAGGATGAGGAGCATCTGCATTCTTTTCTATGATCTCTAAACCACTCCACATTTTAAAAGTCTGTGTCAGCATCAAAATTATCCATAGCCCCAAACCCTAAAGCTACTCAGTGGTCTTCTGTTAGATCGTATGTGCTCATTTTTATTCTATTACTTTGGTATATGCTTCAACCATTACCAACATTAAGCCATAGTGACGGCCAAGGGAGAGCACCTCCATGCTCAGAGACATTCTATGCTGACCTGCTGAAAGCCAAGTCTGCTAACTGAGCATTGTTCCTGGTTTTGATAAGACACTCTCAGGCAGGAGTTGCTTAACTTTTTCTGTACAAGACCAGATAAAAAGTATCTTAGGCGTCGTGACCCACATGGTCTCTGTCACAATTCTTGAACTCTGCAGTTGCAATGCAAAAGCAGCCATAGACAATACATAAACCAATGAGTGTGATTCCAATAAAACTTCCCTTATGGATAGTGAAATTTGAATTTCATAAAATTTTTGTTATGTAATAGTTTTTTGATTTTTAAAAACTATTTAAAATGTAAAAATTATTCTTAGCTCATGGGCTATACAAAAATAGGCTTCAAGCCACATTTAGCCCACAGACCATAATTTGCACGTTTTTGCTCTAAGGCAATGCATCTCAAAATTTTGTCAGTGCACAGATCAAAAGTAGTATTTGTAGAGCATACCAGGGTAAATCAAGGAGGCTGCTTGTGGTCAGAGGTGACAGTCTGGAGTCCCAGCCAGCCCAGTCACCCAGAAGGCTGAGGTAATTAACATGATATTATATCTATAACCAATTCAGACAAAATAGTGATGAATTCAGATGTCAAGGAGCAACTCTCAGACCATGATGTCCTGAAATCTTGTTTTCAGTCATTTATGTTGGATATCCCAAGTAATTTCTTACTAAAAATAGTTAACTTACTGAAATCTGATTTTTTTTTTTTTTTTTTTTTGAGACAGTGTCTCGCTAGTTCCCCAGGCTAAGTCTTGACCTCCTGACATCAGGTGATCTTCTGGCTCAGCCAGCCTCCTGAGTAGCTGGTACTAGGCATGCACCACTGTGCCTGGTAGAGATTTGAAATGTTTAAAAGTGTATTTGGGCCAGGTGTGGTGGCTCACGAATATAATCATAGCACTTTGGGAGGCCGAGGTGAGCGGATCACCTGAAGTCAGGAATTCGAAACCAGCCTGGCCAACATGGCGAAACCCCATCTCTACTAAAAATACAAAATTAGCTGGGCTTGGTGACACCTGCCTGTAACCTCAACTACTCGGGAGGCTGAGGCAGGAGAATCGCTTGAACTTGGGAGGGGGAGGTTGCAGTGAGCCGAGATCGTGCCATTGCACTCCAGCCTAGGCAACAGAGTGAGACTCCATCTCAAAAACAAAAACAAAACGTGTATTTGGACAGATTGGAAGTTACTTCTATGATGATTTCCACTCACTTTCTTGCATGGAAGAGAAGGAGTGGAGTTACAGCTAGCACACAGCCTGTCTAATCTGTGCTGCAGTTCCTGTCACTTTTTGATATGACTGACTTTATGACACACATTCATGTAAAATGATTTTTATGGATGTTATACCCCCAAAGTAGTCAGCAACACTATTTGTTTTACTGTCCTATTTTTTCAAAAGTAACAAAAAACCATGAGAGCTCTCACCCGAATCCTCATGCATCCCTGTGGGCAGAGATCACACGCATTAATGTCATCCTTCATTTGTGACTTACCAGACCGTTGAGAGCCACTGCCACGTAATAATTTCATGTAACCTCTAGGAAACAAGAGACTGTCACTGTTCAGTATTCCTCCAATGTTTATTTTGGAACCCAGGTTCTAATAGGACTCTTCTGGGACACCAGTCAAAGGTCTATAGTTTAGTTTTTTAGCCACTGGACACAGTTAGCTTCTTAGTACTGGAATAACCTGGTTGCCTAGAGCAGTAATCACCAAGCATTTTATAGCATGTTCACCTATTATTAAAACATTTTTAGCATACTCACATAGGATACATACATAACATAAAAATTACATACGAGTCCTACTGTGCCATACTTTCAAAGAGCTCATTCTAAAAATAAGAGAAGTCTCAGAATTACCATTTTCTTGTTTTCTGGTTAGTTATTAGTATGATTAATATTGTCTTTGATTCATTACTTCTTTGAAGGAATTTGTGTAACTCTCATCATTTTCATTTGATTTTAGTTGAAACCAGGTAATATAATCCATAAGCCCACTTTATTGGATACCTATATATTTCCATTCATCACAACATGTTGAAAGTAAACAAATGTGGATTATGCATGCCCAGCCCATCTCCTGAGTGAAGAACACCCCGCTCCCTTAAGAAACCTCTAGTGTCACATATAAAGTGAGGCTGCCTAACATAAAGACTGAGCGAGGCACCCGCGTATCAATTAGACGTTAACTCAGTTTTTCTTCTACGTTAAGAAGTCATTTTAAATAAGAGCTGTTAAATCTTCCTCCTGTGTTCCAAGGGATCATTTTTTACATCCCTCCTTGCAATGTGCCAGTTCTTCTTTGGAGAGCACTGATCTCAGAAAAACGGGAAGAGGCTATATTTCTTGATTGGCAGTATGAAATTAATATTCAGGGAACTTCGTCAGTAAAGCAGACTAGATACCTGCCTTCCGCTATAAAATATAAAATGCTAAATAAAATCTATTTTTTAAAAAATTAATACATAGCTGAACCTGCCAAATAGAAAATTCCTGAGGGAACTCAGAGCAGTAAAGAGCATGCCCCCTCATTTGGGGTCACGATGTGAGGCCTCAGGGTATGTAGTGGGAGCTGGGGCTGAGACCCCTGTATAAGAAATGCTGTTTTAAGACTAACGTCCATGATGAAGGGCCTTGAAAAATTCTACCCACTGGCCTTGAGAAGCAGAAAGGAACCTTGCAGTCTCCCCAGATCCCTGAGTGAGAATTGATGAATCTGGAGTCCAAGTTTACACCGTCTGTATGTGCTGGAACTTCAGGCTAAGAAACTTTCACAAGAGGTTTCATGAAATTCCAGTTTAGGAATGACAGATCCTTGAGGTACCCAGCCTGTAGCAGATGTAGAACTGCTCCATTGGGTTAGGTTGACAAATCAGTATACCCAAGGCTACTGCAGGAGGAAAAAAATCCTATGAAGCCGAGCTCACAATAAAAGATACATAGATGCTACATAAGGAAGTAAACCACCATGAGGAAGAATTAGGGGATGTACAAGCAAGAGATGTTGAAAATCACTAAAAGGGGCCGGGCGCAGTGGCTCACGCCTGTAATCCCAGCACTTTGGGAGGCTGAGGTGTGTGGATCACGAGGTCAGGAGTTCAAGACCAGCCTGACCAACATGGTGAAACCCCGTCTCAACTAAAAATACAAAAATTAGCCAGGCGTGGTGGCGTGCACCCTGTAATCCCAGCTACTCAGTAGGCTGAGGCAGGAGAATCTCTTGAACCCAGGAGGCAGAGGTTGCAGTGAGCTGAGGTCGCGCCACTGCACTCCAGTCTGGGCGACATAGCGAGACTCCATTTCAAAAAAAGAAAGAAAATTACTAAAAGGATGAAACGAATAGAATCTATAATGGAAGAAAAAGACGTAACACCTAATGGGTAGATTTAAAAACAACTGAGTAAAATTTAAAGCATGGAAATAGTCATTGAAAGGTATTCATGGATTTTTTCAAATGTTTCAGCATATTGTCCTGATTTATAATTGTTTATAGAGGAAGAAGATGGCTTCTACTCTGTTGTCTGCATTAGTAAGGGGAGAGCTTCAGTCTAGAAAATCTTAATGACTTCACACTGGATTTATTTTTTACATTTAATCATCAATAATTATACCCTTAAGTCCTTGATCTTATATGAAGTCAATCAACAAAGTTCATTTGACTGAATTCTGCAAGCTACTGTGTTTGATATGTGGTTCATTCAAAAGAGTTTGTCAACAAATATTTATTGAATATCAATATGAGCCAGCCACCCACAGTGGCTTAAAAAAAGGAATTCTAAAATGATCCTTGGTACTTATTTATTGTAACATTGTTTATATTCTGGAAAAATTGAAAGCAATTTAAATATCCATCCATAAAATATAGTATATTTTGTATAGTATATAGATGGATAGGCTGATACTGAAGAGCAAATATAAGGGCCAGGCACGGTGCCTCATGCCTGTAATCCCAGCACTTTAGGAGGCTGAGGCTGGCGGATCACTTGAGGTCAGGAGCTGGAAACCAGCAGAGATGGTTTCAACGTGGTGAAACCCCATCTCTACTAAAAATACAAAAACTAGTCGGGCATGGTGGCGATGCCTGTAGTCCCAGCTACTCGGGAAGCTGAGGCAGGAGAATTGCTTGAACTTGGGAGACAGAGGTTGCAGTGAGCCAAGATTGAGCCACTACACTCCAGTCTGGTGACAGAGCAAGACTCCGTCTCAAAAAAAAAAAAAAAAAAAGGGGGGAGAGAGAGAATATAGGACAAATCAGAGGTTGCCAAACTTTTTCTGCAAAGGAACCAATGGTATGTTAGGCTTTGCAGCCCATCAGGTCTTTGTCATGACTACTGGACTCTGTCCTTGGTAGCACAAAAGCAACCATAGACAATGGATGTGATTGTGTTCCAATAAAAATTTATTTACAGGCCTGGCACGGTGTCTCATGCCTGTAATCCCAGCACTTTGGGAGGCCTAGGCAGGTAGATCACTTGAGGTCAGGAGTTCAAGACCAGCCTGGCCAACATGGTGAAACCCCGTCTCTACTAAAAATACAAAAATTAGCCGGGAGGCTGAGGCAGGAGAACTGCTCGAACCCGGGAGGCGGAGGTTACAGTGAGCCAAAGATCGCACTGTTGCACTTCAGCCTGGGCGACAGAGCAAGACTCTGACACACACACACACACAAAGGAGTGAAAAGGATTGAAAGCAACAAAATAGTATGTAGTCATCTTCTCAAAGGAACCGAAGTAATGGGCTGATTATCTTCAGCTTCCTGAAGAAGCTGAATGTTTGTATGTATGAAGTCCCATGTGTTATCTTGGCAGGAAGTAGAAAATATGAGTAATTTGGGGACCTAGAATCTTTCGTCACTTCCCTCCATCGCGTCTCCTGTCCAGGATCTTCCCAGGAGTTGTAGGAAATGTAGCGCCCATGCAGTTAGTCATTTACCTCCTAGGAAACCTGTGTGCTCTTAGGAGACAGTGGCTTCCCATTGTGGTTAAGTGTAACCCTGTTTGGCTGATCCCTGGATAGAGCTTCATACCCTCAGCACTGCATAGTCACCTTTGACTTGTGGTTAGAAAGATCAGCCATATAGTCCATCATGATGATATATTATGATGGTTTATACAAGAAACTGGGACTTTTTATCTCAGCCAAAACTCTGCTCTTGCTTTAGGATTAGGTGACTTTAACAGGGTTGATAGAGGAATGTCTTTTCAACTCTTATTTCTCTATTATGTAAAGCTGTCCTTGAATAGTCAGCTGTTCTTTCCAGCTGCCACAAATAATTTGTTCTTTGAAAAGCTTAGTGACTTAGTGGGGTCTTTCAGAATAAGGAATTTGTTATGTTCGGGTTTTGGGGTCTTGCCAGTGGTTCTGTTTTGCTTGCTTTAAACAGATGTAAAATGATACTGAGATTATTGCTGATTTATTTTCTGTTGTGCTAGCAGCATTTCAGTACTTTTGTGGTAGGTTGTTTCTTTTACGTAAAAAATAAGTAAACCAGCTGCAATCTAAGTAGGAAACATAAGAATTTAGAATGTGTGTGATGGTTAGATTTTGCTTCTGATTTCATCAGGAAACGTTGCCCTCTAGACAGCCAGTTTTCTGGCATTTATAGTTCATTGCTTATATGAGAGAATAAAATACGTATAGTTGATTAAAGGAAGGAAGTTTATTACTTAGGGAAAAGGAAGGTAAAAAAAGACCCTAAGCAATAAAGGCAATTCTTTTTTAAGCAGAACACTTTCATTTTGTTCATTTTTGTTTACCAGTGTTGTTACGAAAACTGCTGCTGGGGCTACTTCAGCTGAGATGATTTGGCTCTTTTTTGCGGCTTTCCTCTTGTTCTGTACATCAGCACTGTGGTTATTACACCAGCTACCAAGAACATCTCACATGCCTTTTGCATATAAGCACTCTTAGTCCAGATAGGGCGATGTCTCAGATCCCCCAAAGATTTTATTTATTGGCCAGGCGCGGTGGCTCACGCCTGTGATCCCAGCACTTTGGAAGGCTGAGGCGGGTGGATCACCTGAGGTTAGGAGTTTGAGACCAGCCTGGCCAACATGGCGAAATACCATCTCCACTAAAAATACAAAAAATTAGTCAGGCGTAGTGGCATGGACCGGTAATCCCAGCTACTCAGGAGGCTGAGACAGCAGAATCGCTTGAACCCAGGAGGCAGAGGTTGCAGTGAGCCAAGATCGTACCACTGCACTCCAGCTTGGGTGACAGAGCAAGACTCCATCTCAAAAAAAAAAAAAATATATATATACACACACATATTTAATAATTTTTTTTTGAGAGACAGGGTCTCTGTTAAAGATTTTAAACAAGAAGTTTAAAGTTGCAGAAAGAATTTTGTAGCATGCATTTCTAAATTTGCTCATATTTAACTGTTTTTTGTTTTATTTTCATTTTCTTGGTTAGAGTTGAAATGATAGGAGAGAGCTGTACATTTCTATCCTTAAAAGTAATTCCTCAACTCGTGACCTGGAGAAGGATCAGGTCATTTTTCCCAGTTAGATTTTGCTGCTTACATCTGTAGGCAGAACAGTCAGAAGTCTTCAGCCTATTCCCAAGTGATGATCAGTGGACTGAAGTACTGGAAGACTTCTTTTGTCAGAGCCCTGGCTGCATATGACTCAGCTCACAAAGGTGGCTCGTTTCTGTGTAGGTAGTCCTTTGATATTGTGTCATTTCATTTCGGTTTGGCATGGCCACTCCTTTTATCGCTGTATAAAGTTAATTTTCTTAAGTTAGCTTTGCTAATGGTTTATTTTTCTTCCGAAAGATAAAAAACACACAGTATATAACCATTCGCCAAAGATCTGTGGTGGTTGGTGGCATGGGTTAAAAAAAAGATACAGCAATAGATAGATGATAGTTTCCAGTCATGTGGGTTTAACTTCATTTTCTTTGGTTTGATGCCTCCTTGTAGCAAAGAAAGAAGTTGGAAGGCTGGGCTGTTTGTTTTAAGTACAGAGGAATCCGATTAGGGATCAGCTCTGTTCCCATAAACCACTGTGCTGAGACCTTTTTGAAGAATTTTTAAAAATGAAAGCATATTGCCTACTGCTGTTAGGAAATCTATCAAATAAATAAATAAAAGACCAGATAATTATTCTCTGATCTTCATAACAACATGGTATGGTTTGTGGCAGAGAGCTTAAAAGTGTATTAGATTTGTCTTCAATTCTTGTGTTCTTGGTAATTTTCTGTTTTCCCAAACAGAGAGGTAAGATTTTAATCTCATGACTTTGGCTGATGTCAGTGGGGCTGAAGTTTCTAAATCACCCACGCACAGCACTAAAACTGTCACTGTGAATTGAGTCCAGGACAACTTGGAAACAAGCTGAGTGTTTTTCAAGTAGGTACTTCAGCATGTTAAGGAGATGTCCATGCAAACTATCACTAAGACAAGGCTCATGACCATAATATAGAGCATGTTAAACTTCCAGCTGGGTTGTGGGTTTGGGGACATGTTTCAATTAATTAAAAGTGAATTTATGTGGAAAGTTCTTTACTAGAAGCACATTTTAAATTATTTTTTTCTGCTTTTATGTTCATCTCAGACACTCAAACACTGGCCTGAGAGTTTGAATATTGCTGAAACCTTTTTAAGTGATAGTGCCACTCCCTTAAAAATCATCATTGCTTAAATCTATATAGGGTGTTGGAGCTGGTTGGGAAGAAAGGAACAGAAAGAACAGAACTTGGAAACAAATTCTGCCCATAGTGTTCTTGGTCACTTTTGCAGATCAGAATTAGTAGCTGGTTCTCCAGCAAATCTGCCACCTCCTGTGTTGCCCTTAGGTGCCTAAAATATTATAGATTTTCAATAAAACAAAAGAAAAAAATATACTTTTGTAACTGGATTATAAGACAATAAAATCTTATTTTTAAGTTATCACAAGATGTGATAAATGGATTATGCAACAGGATATGGAAATGTTTATAAGCAAATCCAAGGAACTTTGAACATTAGAGCGTGATGATTTTTTAAAAATTAAAATTTTTTAAAATGTTGTTATACATAGGTAATTTAACACATATGTGTCCATGATTCAAAATGAACACATAGTAACATTTTGTCAGACGGCTTCAGATTGTTTCACTTTTTAAGAAACCATTATGGTTAAGTTCAGATTCCCCTTTGTTTCCCTGCCCCATGCATCTTCCTTCCTCCCCAAGGTCAAGGACTGTCATGAATTCAGTGCATTTGTAGTCTGTGTTTTATAATTTATTTTCATACGTAAACAACATATAATTTGTTTTTATTTTTAGCCTACATAAATACTACCATACAGTACCTCTTTTTGTAATTTGCTTTATTCTCTTCAGCATTATATATTGAGGATTCAGCATGCTGAAAAACATAGATCTACTAATCATTGACTTTGCCTGCTCATAGTCTTTTTATACTTTTTCTGTAGAAGGGAAAGAGAAATGGGCTCTTAAAGATGATGTATTTGAAAGACTTTAGCTGAGTGGGGATTTGTGAAGAGAAAGGGTTTGGGTGGGGTGAGCTTTCAAGTCTGTGCATGGGAAGGAGATGATGGATCAACTAATGGGAGAGGAAGAAACCAGAAAGGAGCATGCCAGCTGCAAGTCCCAGGCATCTCTGTGGCAGAGGAGGGGAGGCGCACCATACACCCTGAGTAAGAATAGTGCTCCTGAGGATGGGCAGAAACACGTTTTGGCTTACTAGAAAATAAATAAAGCCGTTTGCCTCGACCACTTTGTTATGCTTCTTGCTGTGGGTCCAGCAGCCTGAAACTCACTTACCCATCTGATAGAATCACAGCAGAGGGAACCTGGGGGAAAATGTGATTCCTCCTTTTTAATTTTATAGATGAGGAAACGGGGGGGCTGTCGAGAAGGGACTAGGGTCATACTAGTACATACATACGTGCAGAGCCAGGACCTACGTCAAATTTAGTTTGACAGCTGTTTGTCCTTTTGTGTTATTAAATTGATGTTTGACATACTGTAATCAAGGCTGTGTCAGGGCATTCATCTAATTTTAGTTTAAATAGGCATAGTAGGGCCGACAGAGGGGCATCTGAATAGGATGCATGAGCTAGGCACTATGCTAGAGAGGCTTCATTGAAGATTCAGCAGTGGGTGAATGGTCCCTGCCCCAGAGAGGGGATAGAGAAAAACCTAAGGAGTCTCAATACACTGTGCTGGTGGTATTAAGGAGGAGACCTGTGAACCAAGTGGGTGTTAAAGGAAGTGTTACAAAAGGAATGGAAAAGGCCTTTGAGGTCTGGGATTCTAGCAGTCTCCTTTCTGGTTTCCTCCCCTCCCCATCATCACTCCAGTCCCCCACAAATCCATATGTCTGGGCTTTGGTGAGTTGATGTAGACAGGACCTGTGATGCTTCCTGAATCAGTCTGTGAGGCATTGCCTAGTGAATGGTATCTGTGGTTGATTTCCTGAGTGAGCCCTTCCCGTGAGAGTGTCTCCTCGAGTGTCGCCACAGACAGATCTTTCATTTGTTTCTGCTTTACCTCTGGCTTCCTGGAACAGTTCTGTTATGTGACTTTATAGCAGCGCTGAGAGCTGATGGTAAGCCTTCTGAGACACAGAGGCCTGGGTTTTTACATCAGTGGCCCTTGTAGGCCAAGGGAGTGAAAAGTAAAGGAATTGAGATAAAATGCTGTCCTTGCCAAATTGTGGTTTCTGCTTTATCTTTCAAGAAGTCTCCATTTTCTCTTAAGTCACAGTTCCCAGAGGTGCATGTGGGGGTTCCAGTGACCTTTCATGTGTGGTTCCTGTCTCAGAGAATGGGTTGCAAAAAGCCCAGCGTAGTTAAGCTTTTCAGATTTTATATTCTGTGCTTTATTACAGTCATACAAATTTTGTAACCCCTGTTAGGGGCTTTATTAATGTATTTATTTGTAATTTAGACTTACACATTGATGGCAGACACTTTCACTTTTAGTTTTGGTAGCCTCTCAGCTTCCTGTCTGAAAAGTTCCAGACTTACTAGTTTTTGTTAATTAGAAATCACATCTGTCGCTTCCTAAGGGCCAGGAAACTCACGCTTCCCATCAGATCACTTGAGTTGTTGTTCCTCTCATTAAGCTGTAATCTGTCTCCCAGTCTCTAAATAAAGACACGAACACCGAAAAAAAAAAATCACATCTGCTCGTGTTTTTCCTCCTCCAAATAACATCACAGACCTGTTTCCTAGAAGAGGACTGCAATCTGTAATTTCAGTTAGTCACATTCTCACATGTGAGTGACTTCACTTTGAAATTCAGAGGCCACTTGTGGCAGCAGTGGAAACTCAGAATCTGGGATCTGTTTGCTTTGTCCATGTGACCTTCGGTTTGCTTTCTTTTCAGATTGTAGTGCTTTTGTCCACAAAGGCTGCCGAGAAAGTCTAGCCTCCTGTGCAAAGGTCAAAATGAAGGTAAGACTTTCTGGCTAAAAGAAGGCTTAAAATAAAAGGGTTTAAACCAGCAAAATCCTCGGGAGTTGGGAGAGTTGAGGTTGTAGTGGATTTTGTTTATTTTAATCATTTGGTACCAGCTTTGAGAACAAATTATAACTAAAAAACATGTTTTCTCTTAAGCGATCAATCCTCTTCTTGAGTAACTCTGGGGAATTAGACTTTCAGAAAAGAAAATGCTTTCAGAACTTCTTCACGTTCTTGGTGATTTTAATATTTCTGTGTTGCTCTTAAAGTGGTTTTCTTCTTAACTATGTCTGCAGGCCTACCCTGCTGTTCATACACCTGTCTTCCTCCTTCAGGACCATCAGGGCAGCAGGTGGAGGTCAGGGCCATTGACCTGCTGGTGGGGGTGGGGAGGGTGTTATGGTTAGCCCCAGCCTGTCTGGTAGCACTTTTCTCCTCAGGTATGTAATACATGTGGCTCTGATCACATGACATAAGAATAGAAAGTGCCTGTTTTATGGTGGTATCTGCCCTGAGCATGTATGCTATGTAATCATGCTTTTCCAGTGGCCCTTAAAAAAAAAGTGTGGGTTAGGGGCCATACCTTTTAGGTAGCTTGTGAGGTTTTCAATGTTCTAGTCACATGTAAGTGTCTCCTCATTCCTTGTCAAAGGAGTGCTTTCCAACTATGTCGACACAGATGATTAATGAGCTGTGTGCTTCGTCAGTCACCAAACACAGTTATCTAGTGCTATGACCTCAATCTGGAATGTGCATCAGGATCAGCTCGAGGGCTTATTGAAAGACAGCTTACTGAGCCCCACTCCCAGAGTTTCAGATTCTAGGGGAGAGTCCAGGAGTTTGCATTTCTAGTAAGTTCCCAGATGATGCTGATAGTCCGAGGACCTCACTTTGAGAAGCACTAAAACTAGCATCAAAATGGCAAAAAATAGGATAGCCCAGATCTTCTTTAGCCCATGGACATATATTTTGTTTGGCTCATGTAGTATTTTTAAAATGTGAGTTAGTGCAACTCTTTCAAAATCATGTTTTATATCAGTTTGGATTCTTAAGTTCTCCTGAAAAAACTGGAAGATTTATAACCCTCGGCTCCCTGATATTTCCCTGTACCTAGCACTCCCAGTTTTTCCTTTTTTCCATAGTACTTATCACCTTCTTAGAGTCTGTATTTACCCATCTTTATTTATTATTATATAGAATTTTTATGGTCTGTATCTTCCCCCCACTAGAATATAAGCTCCAAACTCATTAAGCAGGCTGAGGGCAGGAGTCGGCTCCATCAGTGGAGCCTGAGCACCTCACAGGGAGGGAGGGATGGCTGGAGCTGAGTGGTGCTGCCTCCTTTAGACAGGATATGCCAGTTCCAGGCCACCACTGCCTTCCCACACCTCACCCCACCCCAGCTTGCTTCTGTCATTTGTTACCTGCCGGCACCATAGTCATTTGAGTTTGTGATCTCTGGTAAGACTCAATTGTTGTGAATGTACTAGTTTATACAGAATGATCATGATAGAGATATAGCATCTCCCGTATAAGAGAATATAACCTAAAAGGGGGAATTTTATTTTATTTTATTTTATTTTATTTTATTTTATTTTATTTTAGAGACAGAGTCTCACTGTGTCACCCAGGCTGGAGTGCAATGGCACAGTCTTGGCTCACTGCAACCTCCGCCTCCCGGGTTCAAGCAATTCTCTTGCCTCAGCCTCCCAAGTAGCTGAGATTACAGGCGCCTGTCACCATGCCCAGCTAATTTTTATATTTTTAGTTGAGACAGGGTTTCGTCATGTTGTTTGGGCTGGTCTCGAACTCCTGACCTCAGGTGATCCACCCGCCTCGGCCTCCCAAAGTGCTGGGATTACAGGTGTGAGTCACCGCACCCTGCTTGGAATTTCATTTTAAATAGGAAGTAACCTATTTCTTCTAATGATTTATCTCAGATTAATTGCTTCAATCTATAATTTCTCAAAGTATTTTTGCTACATGGCTACAACGAAAGTATTAACTAAAATTAGTATTTTACCCAATAATTTAGCACCTTATAAATGCTAGTTACTGGAAATGAAATGCAAAAGTCAAAAGATGCTGCCCTTAAGGCACCAGCAATCTACTGGGGAAGATGGACAGTTACTATAAATGAGAAAGGTGCCAGTCACTGCCTTGGGTGAGGAGAGGAGAGAAGCTATAGATGGCTTTACCAAGGAGGCAACACTTAAATCGTCTTGAAGGGGAAGAATGCCATGCTTCTGAAGGTGAGAAAAGCATTCCAGGCAGGACAGACAGCATCTACGGCATTGGAGTACGTGGCAGGCTTAGAGGATGGCAATTGGGGGCGACCGTGGCTGGGACACAGGGTGCTTAGGGCAGTGCGAAAAGCAGAGTGGGAAAGGAAGCTGAACTGCTTGCTCCTTCCCTACTCGGCTTCTCAGGGCTTGACAGAGGTGAATTGTCAATGGACTTACTTTCTTTCTCTTTAGCAGCCCAAAGGGAGCCTTCAGGCACATGACACATCATCACTGCCCACGGTCATTATGAGAAACAAGCGTAAGTAGCTCAGCCCACCTCTCAACTCCCTTTCTGACTTTCTGGTTCTGAATGTAAAAATGCTGTTGTAATATTCAGTTATTATTCATAGTCAAGATATGAATACCTATTTTGTGGTAAGTGAGAGAAGGCTGCTGTTTTATCCTGCAGATTCCTTGACCCATGCCTTAACATTATACCATCAAACCCTCTTGGAAGGTTTCTAAAACAGTCTGTGTATTAGCTTAAAGGCAGCACCTTTGCCCTGTGTGTTTAAGCAAGTGACCCCTGCGCATCTCAATTTCCTCTTTAATAATAGTTGAGAATTAAAAGATTTGTTTTTAGTGCCTTATAATCATACAAATCAAATGAGATCTGGCTTGTTAAACTTCTTTTTTTTTTTGAGACGGAGTCTCGCTCTGTCACCCAGGCTGGAGTGCAATAGCACAATCTTGGCTCACTGCAACCTCCGCCTCCCTGGTTCGAGCGATTCTCCTGCCTCAACCTCCCCAGTAGCTGGGATTACAGGCATGCACCACCATGCCCGGCCTAAACTTCTTTCTACACTGAGAAGTTATAGAAAATAGTTCTTTTTTTTATTATTTCTAAGGACCTCAAGTGTTACTCAGAACTGAGTAAATCACACTCTTCCATTCACATCAAACTGTTTTCAGCAGTGCATACAATACTCCACTTTGGTTTTACTGATACTTTTCCCTTTTCACTCCCCATTCCCTGTCTCATTCCCACTGTAGTATATTTAATGTATGTCTTTCTAACCTGCCATATTTTTAGACATATGTATACTTTGAAAAAAGTGTATTATTTTGTGTGAATTTAAATTAGATAATATGACTTATGCTTATATATTCTGCTTATTTTTTTCAGTCAGTATCGTTTTGAGATATGCATGTTATTGTACGCTATTGTTTCAGACTATGGCATGGTATTCTTTCATAAGCATATTTCACATTTTAAGTTCCCCTAGAGACAGAATATTTACATTGCTTCCAGCTACTACCATAAATAATGCAATGATTAATATCTTCTTAACTGGCTCCATGGGAGCCTCTGTGAGACTTTCCTCAGGCAATGTTCTTGAAAATGTAGTTTTTTAGAAGTAGAGATTCTTGGGCCCAACCCTGATCTGTGAATCACAAACCGTGGGATGGGGCCAGCATTCTGTGTTTTTTTTGTGGTGCGTGGGAGTGTGTTTAATAGAGACAGGGTCTTGCTTTGTCACCCAGGCTGGAGTGCAGTGGTGTGATCTTAGCTCACTGTAATCTCAAACTCCTGGGCTCAAGAAATCCTCTTACCTCAGACTCCTGAGTTGCTGGCACTCCAGGTGTGCGCTGCTATGCCTGGCTGATTTTTTAATTTTTTTGTAGAGACGGGGTCTCACTATGTTGCCCAGGCTCGTCTCAAACTCCTGGCCTCAAGCAATCCTCATGCTTCCCCACCTTGGCTTCCCAAAGTGCTGAGATAACAGGCATGAGCCACCGCACCCAGCCTGGTCTGTGTTTTAATAGATCCTCCAGGTGATTCTGATGCCCACTCAAGCTTGAAAACCACTGCTTTATGCCCAATTTCTCTGAGTACTTCCAGATAGCTCCTGAATGGCTGTACTAGTCTGCACTCCCAGAAGAGTATGATTCTCTTTAGATATATTTAATCTGGTTATTATCCATTTTCACATGTAGATGACTAGAAGAGGAGCTTCTCCAGGTTGATACCCACTTTAGTCTGTGATCTCACCCATTCCACATACTTATGTCTAGCTTCCTAAAATGTTTTTTTTCTTGTGACATTATCTGTTGTTTCAGAAGTCTGTTTTCTTTATTTTCATGTCTTTCTTAAAAACAAATGCCTATTATGTGCAAGGTTCATGAGTATTACCTTTGATCCCCACAAGTTTTTTTTTTTTTCCCCTTGAGACAGAGTCTTACTCTGTCACCCAGGCTGGAGTGCAGTGGCGCAATCTCTGCTCACTGCAACGTCCGCCTTCTGGGTTCAAGCAATTCTCCTGCCTCAGCCTCCCAAGTAGCTGGGATTACAGGTGCAAGCCACCACACCCAGCTACTTTTTGTATTTTTACTAGAGATAGGGTTTCACCATGTTGGCTAGGCTGGTCTCGAATTTTCGACCTCAAGGGATCTGTCTGCCTTGGCCTCCCAAAGTGCTGGGATTATAGGCGTGAGCCACTGTACCTGGCCCCCCCACAAATATTCTTATTCCTGTTGTACTCCACTGAGGCAACATAGTGGTCTAGAGTACAGATTGTGAATTCTGATTGTATGGATTCAAGTCTGACACCACTGCTTAAGAGCTGTGTAGCTGGACATTACCAAACCTCTCTGTGCCTCATTTTCTTCCTCTGTAAAAGGGGATGATAATAGTATCATAGGGTGGTAGTCAGGTTTGAATCAGATCATACCTATAAAGTACTTAGTAGTAAACATTCCTTAAGTGTTAGCTTTCACTGCTATAATCATCACAAATAAGGAAACAGCAATATTGAGTCACTTACTTGGGTAGAATATGGATTGGTTACAAATAAGGAAAGCTGTTATTTTCTTCCCCCATGCTGGCTTTTAGATACAAGTTATTATGAGCTCTACCTAACATCATTCTGCTTTTCCAGCCCTTTCACTGATTCCGTCTACCTGCTTCCTCTTCTACTCTGTGTCTCCCTTTTACATTAATACTACATAATTACTTCTGCCTTCATTTCCATGGTTCTTCTCATCAGAATTGTCCTCTCTTTTTCTTCTGACCCATCCACATCCTTGCAATTCTTCAAGAACTAGTGCTTTCTTCCTCCATCAGATTTTATCTGCTCACTGACCTCCCTTCAGAAGCATTCAGGTTATGCTCCAGGCCCTTTAACTCTTAAGCTCATTCTCTTTTCTACCCACTTGCTCTTTTTCTCTTGGGTGGGGGTGGGGGTGGGGGTGGGGGCAGAGGGGTAGGGCCACATCCCATAGTCCTTGTGTACTTCTGCAGCTAGAGTCTGGTCAGGTTGTAGGATGTCGGGTTTCTGCTATTTTATTGTGTCATCATCTTGTAAATAGAATTGGAATTGGAAATTAATGATTATATTAATGCTTATTGAGTCAAAGACATCCTGAAATACTGTGAAGTCATAACTACCGCCCTAGCCTTATTTCCTTCACCTCTTGACACTCCTGGGGATGGACAGATAATGCAACCTGTGAATGGGACAGCAAGTCAATTACCAAGGAAAAATGTTCCCAAGTGCCAGCGTGACCGCTTTAGCAAATTAGATCCCCAGTTTCCTCTTTAGTCATGTTAATGAGAAATATGCACTATGAGAACAAATTAGAATTGACCCTTGAATAACTCGGATGATAGGCGTGCCAGCCTCACCCCCATGCAGTCAGAAATCCACAGAAAACCTTTTGACTCCCCCAGAACTTACCTACTGATAGCCTATTGCTGACCAGAAGCCTTACCAGTAACATAAACAGTCAGTTAATGCATTTTGTTTCTTATGTGTATTATATACTGTATTCTTATAATAAATTAAGCCAAAGGAAAAAATGTTATTTTAAAAATCATAAGGAAGAGAAAATATATTTACTATTTGTTAAGTGGAAGTAGATCATCATAAAGGGCTTCATCCTTGTCGTTTTCACATTGAGTAGACCAAGAAGGAAGAGGAAGAAAAGAGGGGTTGGTCTTGCTGTCTCAGGAGTGGCAGAGGCAGAAGAAGTTCCGCATATAAGGGGATCTATGTAGTTCAAACCCATGTTGTTCAAGGGTCATCTGTAGTTACAGATGTTAAACAAGTGTTAAATTTTCCTCATCTGTAAATTAAAGGAAATCATCAAAATCTGTGCTTTCTGGCAGTGAGCAGAAGAATCACTTGAGCCTGTAAGATATGTAGACTCTTGGGTTCCACCCCTAGAAGACAAGGGGAGCTGAGATTCCATATCTAACAGGCACTCCAGATGTTTTCATGGTGAACGGTCCTAAAGAACGCTGCTCCCAGTTATCTCTAAGGTTCCTTTTACCCTTAAAATTCTTTCAATCTTGGGGCCAGGTGCAGTGGCTTATGCCTGTAATCCCAGCACTTTGGGAGGCCGAGGCGGGCGGATCATGAGGTCAGGAGTTTGAGACCAGTCTGGCCAATGTAGTGAAACCCCGTCTCTATTAAAAATACAAAAAATTAGCTGGGCATGGTGGTGGGCGCCTGTAATCCCAGCTACTCGGGAGGCTGAGGCAGGAGAATGGCATGAACCCAGGAGGCGGAGCTTGCAGTAAGCCAAGATCACGCCGCTGCACTCCAGCCTGGGCGACAGAACAAGACTCCATCTCAAAAAAAAAAAAAGAAATTCTTTCAATCTTATTTGCAGCTTAAATATTAACATACATAATAATCCCACAGGATTCTTTATCCCCATTGCCTGTCCCACCCCAGAGGTAACCACTCTTCTTAGTTTTTTTTATTTTCCTGGAGTTCGCTTGTTAAAGTAAATACAACTTGGATTATTTTTCTTTCTTTTAAGCATGAAAGATAGCCTGTTACATACTTTGTTCTGCACTTTGATTTTCCTCCCCTTAATAGATTTTGGAGATAGATCTATCTGTGTCAGTACTTGGAAAGTGTCCTCATTTTTTGTAAGTGGCATTGTATTCTGCTGTGTGGTTACTATAACTTATTCAGCAGTCTTCTTGTGATACTCACGTCATTTTCAGTCTTTTGCTTTTACCAATGGTGTTGCATTGAATAACTTTGGACATAACATCATTTCACGAATATGCAGGTATATATTGTAAAATAAACATAGCCTAAAAGTGAAATTGCTGGATCAAAGAATATAGGCATTTACAATTTCAATAGTTATCACCAAACTATCCTCCATGGAGTTTTTATACCAACTTACAGTTCCAGGGCAAATCCACTGTAAAGCACCTTACTTCTGTTATTTGTCAGATGGGTTAGTACCAGGTGGGACTGGATGGGTTATGCTTCAGTTAGTGTCCTCCTTTTGCAGCCTCACAGCCCAAGGAGCGTCCTCGGTCCGCAGTCCTCCTGGTGGATGAAACCACTACCACCCCGATATTTGCCAATAGACGATCCCAGCAGAGTGTCTCGCTCTCCAAAAGTGTCTCCATACAGAACATTACTGGGTAAGTGGAGATATTTAAAGATAGCACAGTTGGCATCTAGGTGACAAAAGCATAATAATCACATCATATGACAAAAAGCTTTTTTTTTTTTTTTTTAAGAAATCTATAAAGTCATGGGTTGATGCAGACAAGGACGATGGGGATTATGTTTCTGATGCATGTCATGATGGTCATTCTGTCGCAAGGATCTCCTTTAAATACCCTTAGCAGGCTGGTTGCTATAGGCTTTTGTATATCATCAGCCCTACTTTTGAAGAATCTGAGTTCTAAAAAGATGATTTTTTAGATCAAAATAAGTAGGAATAGGAAAAAGGGTGATTTAATTCAGAATTTTGGGTTGCAACCACTTACAGATGTCATGCTTTTCTGTTGTTCGGATAAACCTGGTTGTTTTGTTTCTTCTTACCTCTGTTTTACATCTTTGCCTTTTAAGACTTAAGTCAGTTTCATGGAGGTGAGTGCTGAGCCAATTATTACTATTAGGTTCTCACTCACTCGTTTGCACTGAGTTTCTTTTCTGGTCTCCTGGCCAGGCCTTGGCTGTCAAGTGGTTAGCAGGGGGCTGATAATGATGTTGCTGACTATTTTGGGTAAGATGCCTGCCTTCCCATCAGGTGAATAAGCCATTTCAAATGTAGGACTCAGAGTATCTCTTTAACCTATCTTGGAGCAAAATTCCTAACTAAAGGATGCAAAAGTCTCCTTTTGTTTGTAATTCCTAACCTCTGTGCTGGATTATGTTTTCTCCTCCTCTAAAAAGTTTCAGGTATTTTTGTTTTGTTTTGTTTTGTCTTTGTATTCTCATTATTTCCAAAAGTGTACTTTTTAAAAGTTGTAACGTTACTAAAATTTGTATGCATTGTAACTTTCAAAAGTTGGTCTTTAAAGTGTTCTTGCTTTTGTGTCTACTCACACATCAATTGGGTGCCTGCTGTGCTACCTGATGAGTTGGGATTGAGAAAGTCCAAAGAGAACATAGTTGATTGTAAGTGCTAGATCTGTAGTTATTTAGAGAACAGAAAAAACAGTGTACTGGTTAGGCAACAAGTTTTAAACAAAGTTTCTTATATAATGTGTACATGGTTTGATGGAAGAAAGTTTCCCTTGCTTTTTATCATTTTCTTTAAAAAGGCTCAAAAAGTCCTCACAGTTTGAGTCTACAGTGATACTAAATGCTCCCGACTTTGTTACCAGGCAATGTGCATGTTGCTGTGGCCCCGACATAAGCAATTTGTCTTCGGTCACTGAGTTCTTCCAGCCAGTTGTCATTCTAGAGTCTTCAGGTACTCATTTAAGAATGCAAGCCATAGGTTATCAGAATGTATTTGACAGTATGTATTTTTCTTTTGTCCCCAGAGTTGGCAATGATGAGAACATGTCAAACACCTGGAAATTCCTGTCTCATTCAACAGACTCACTAAATAAAATCAGCAAGGTCAATGAATCAACAGAATCACTTACTGATGAGGGTAAGAGGAAGTTATGGCCTATATTTTATGCCTCTGTAGGGACTGTGTGTGTGTCATTACCTAGAATATAAGTCTTAATGGAGTGATAGTGCCTGCCTCTTATGTATCCTGTGAAAATTCTCTAATTTAGTCAGTAAAGTGTCCAGTGCTTTGTAATGACTGGGTAATCAAACTCATCCAGCAGCTGTCAAGTGAAGGATGTCATTTATTTCAATGTGGGCATACTCTTTAGTACAAATCTTTTTCTTCCCTTAGACTTTTGTACATGTACAGTTCTAGCTCACAGAGCAATTGTAAGCCTGCTCTCTTAAATATGAAAAGGTACCAGGTCCCTTCCAATTCTTAATTTCGTGTAGATAGAAGTCATGTCTTAATCATGTTTGATTTATGTCATGTTTATTACTCTTAACCAAAGTCTCGAATGTAGAGTCTGTCACTCCTGAACAGGATATTGATTTTTTTCTGGTACTAAAATATGATCTCTGTGAATATCCCCTGTATTCATGCGTCTTATGAAATCAACTATCATCTCGAGGAAAGTCCAACATAGGCTTATTCTACAGGTCACAAACCTGATTCTGATATTGATTTTTTGATATATTGAGGAGTAGGTACAGACATGAATGAAGGACAACTACTGGGAGACTTTGAGATTGATTCCAAACAGCTGGAAGCAGAATCTTGGAGTCGGATAATAGACAGCAAGTTTCTAAAACAGCAAAAGAAAGATGTGGTCAAACGGCAAGAAGTAATATATGGTGAGATTCTTCATTTTGCTCTGATTATATTTGCATTTCCATTGTCCAGCATTTTTAAGCGGTAATTTGTTGGGCTGTGAAAAATCAGTTTTTTAGTATGTGACTTCTTGAAAGATTTCCTTTAAAAACTTTAAGGTACAGAGACATGATCCTGTTTGTATCCTGTCTCCTTTTTGCCCCACTCTTCTTTTTTCGATTCTACTGAACGTTGTACTTATATATGAGTGCTTATTTATACAGCAGTCCTAGAAAGAGATATCTCAGTTTTGTTCCTTACCTACACTAAAAACTAGACTAAACACAAGTCATTTCTGAGAACTGGGTATACGGTCAGTTACGACAGGTGCTGAATCCAGTGAAGACCTCTTTGGAAATCATAATTTAAGACTGATGGAATCCAACGTACCTATTATCAGAAAATAGGACACGTAAAAAATAGAGGAATAAGATGAAAACACTTGACCAGGCTCAGCGGCTCATACCTGTAATCCCAGCACTCTGGGAGGCTGAGGCGGGTGGATCACTTGAGCCCAGAGTTCAAGATCAGCTTGGGAACATAGTGAAACCGCATTTCTATAAAAAGTACAAAAATCAGCCAGGCGTGATGGCACGTACCTGTAGCCCCAGCTGCTCGAGAGGCTAAAGCAGGAAGATCGCTTGAGCCCAGGAGGTGGAGGCTGCAGTGAGCCGTGACTTCAGCCTGCACTTCAGCCTGGGTGACAGAGCCAGACCCTGTCTTAAAAAAAACAAAACAAACAAACAAAAAAAACGAGAACACTTTTAGGGGAAAGATAGCTATTGACCCAATTTTAAGGTTCATATGGGCTCTAAACTAGCTTTGGGACTGCAGCAGATGATCTTTGAGGGAGAATCCTTATAAAAGAGTGTTCCTGACACTTGATCTTTTTCCTCCTTTTAGAGCTGATGCAGACAGAGTTACATCATGTCCGCACTCTCAAAATCATGAGTGATGTGTACAGCCGGGGGATGATGATAGATCTGCTTTTTGAGCAGCAGATGGTAGAAAAGCTGTTCCCCTGTTTGGATGAGCTGATCAGTATCCATAGCCAATTCTTTCAGAGGATTCTGGAGCGGAAGAAGGAGTCTCTGGTGGATAAAAGTGAAAAGAACTTTCTCATCAAGAGGATAGGGGATGTGCTTGTAAATCAGGTGAGAATGGGAAGGATCTCAGGTTCTTATATACACTGGGAAAAAGGGAAGTTATGGGGTTCCATAGCCATGCATTCACATCTTCTTTCTACCATTTATTATCTGTGTAAGCTCAGGGAACTTATTTAATTTCTCTGGAGCCTTGATTTCCTTTTCTGTAAAATGCAGACAGTAGGGTTTCTCTCCTAATGTTATTTTGGAAAGTTAAAGGGAGGGTATATATAAAGTACCTAATGCATATGATAGATGCTCAGTAAAACTTAGTTTTTCTTCCTCAGCGTCTATGCCATCATCAGAAACAGTAGAGTTTAAGAAATCAATTAATATGGCCAGGCACAGTGGCTCATGCTGTAATCCCAGCACTTTGGGAGATGAGGAGGGTGGATCACTTGAGGTCAGGAGTTCAAGACCAGCCTGGCCAACATGATGAAACCCTGTCTCTACTAAAAATACAAAAATTAGCCAGGTGTGGTGGCGTATGGGAGGCTGAAGTATAAGAATCGCTTGAACCTGGGAGGCAGAAGTTGCAGTGAGCCGAGATCGTGCCACTGCACTCCAGCCCGGGAGACAGAGTGAGACTCTGTCTCAAAAAAAAAAAAAAAAATTGAAAATTATTTAAATATTTGGGGCTGGGCACAGTGGCTCACACCTGTAATCCCAACACTTTGGGAGGCTGAGGTGGATGGATTGCTTGAAGCCAGGTGTTCAAGACCAGCCTGGGCAACGTACCAAGGGCTGTCTCTACAAAAAAAAATGAGAAAATGAGCCAGGTGTGGTAGTGCACACTTGTGGTCCCAACCACTCAGGAGCCTGAGGTGGGAGGATCACTTGAGCCTAGGAGTTCAAAGTTGCAGCAAGCCATGGTGATGCTCGTGCCACTGTACTCTAGCCTGGGCAAGAGAATGAGACCCCAACTCAAAATTAAAAAAAAAAAAACTATATATATATATATGTGTGTGTGTGTGTGTGTGTATATATTTTATATATATATATATATGTTGGAAATCTTCACCTTTCCCCTCTGCCTCAAATCAGAAGGATCTCATGTGTCTAAAAACCAGCTAAAGCACAGAAAATTGAATAAGTGACTATCTGTAAAATGCTTAATAAAATATGTATTGTTGATACTTTCATCAAGGTGTGGTATGGTTTTAGTCATACTCCAAAAAATTCAGCTAAAGGTTACTTTGGTACTTGTAGATGTGATTGTCATAGACAGATTTTAATGTTTCTTTTTAAAATATTCTTCTTGAAAAACACATTGCCAGTATAACCTTTACAGGCAGAGGGGTATAACATGTACATCTGACTAGATATTTCCCCAAAGATGCAGATTCCCCAAAGATGCAAATTCCCCAAAGATTTTGGGCAAATATCTGCTGCTGTGTAGAAGCAGAGGCTTAATTGCTAGAACATTTGTCTGAGAATTGTAAATTTTGTCTTTCCTTTGTATTGTTGAGCCCATACCCCTCACTTCATTAATTTATTAGCACATTCATTCATTCATTTTTCAGGTATTTACTGAGCATCTATTAAATGCCAGGTGGAACTACATAGGGGGGATATGGCTTAGGCCTCTGCCTCAGGGAACTCCTATTCCAGGAGTAAAAGTAAGCATGTTATGAAATAAATGCAAATGCAGTGCAGTAAATGAACACAGATAGCTGTAACAGATAGAGCTCAAAATTAAGACCTACAAATGATGACTTTTCCTCCTGAAACATCCCCTTGGGCATTTTCATTTCTCCTCTCTGCCCCTCCTCTCTGGTTTCATCTAACTTTTACTTTATCTGACTTAGTACTTCATCAAACTTTGACTTGTATTACCGTTTGTACCTCCTTGTACTTGTGTACAACCCCCAGTAAGATCTTTGGTGCTAGAATTCACAGTTTAACTCATAGTATCCGTTTGCTCATTCTGTGTGCCAGTGGTAGGATCAATCTTTGGGGCATTTGCTTTGTCATATGAGCAGATAACTTACCGTCCCTCTGTCTCAGCTCCTCCATTGGTAAATGGTGAAGTGAAAATCTACCCTGATCCTTCTTTCCAGTTTTTTGGTAAGGATCAATTTGTGTTGCCTCTGGAGGTTTGTAGTACATGGAGATCAATGATTAGCATGTATTTTATGAACTGCATACAGAAATTCATTGATTTACTGCAAAGTGAACATACCTTTAGATGAATCATTGAGATTGCACACATTTGGGAATGATTTAAGGGCCTCGTAGAATTATTAGCACGGCTGGCCTGAAGTAAGTAGTACAAACAGATCCCTAGGTAATGATGGCTGTTTGTGATGTCTGTCTAACTTATCAAGGTCAGATATTTAAGATTGTCTCATGAAAAACTCCTAGTGAATCTCATTGTTTTATTACTCTGTTTATGACAAATAGAAGTTAGAATACATTTTGCATTTTCTGTGTGCACAGTACATAAAGTTTCTTTAATTTTTTGTTGTTTTTCAAATCTGTATAACAGCTTTATTGAGATTTAATCCATATGCCATATAGTCTACCCATTTAAAGTTGAACCTCTTGAGTAACTGCCAGACTGCTTTCCAAAGCTGCTGCACCATTTCATTCTTTTGGGAGAATTTATGAGGAAGCACTCTTGACTTTTATAAGTAGACTGGAAACATTTTACAAAATGAGTTTGGCGCCGCATGGCATAACTTCTGTTCTCTTTTCTCTGCAGTTTTCAGGTGAGAATGCAGAACGTTTAAAGGAGACATATGGCAAGTTTTGTGGGCAGCATAACCAGTCTGTAAACTACTTCAAAGACCTTTATGCCAAGGATAAGCGTTTTCAAGCCTTTGTAAAGGTATTGATAAGAAACATGAAAATCCCTGTCATTGTTGAGAGCCATGTGTCCCTGTCGGCTTTCACTAGAGCCTTTTTCATGTGATTCCTCACAGTCTGTTTACTCCCTTGCAGAAGAAGATGAGCAGTTCAGTTGTTAGAAGGCTTGGAATTCCAGAGTGCATATTGCTTGTAACTCAGCGGATTACCAAGTACCCAGTTTTATTCCAAAGAATATTGCAGTGTACCAAAGGTAAGTCTCTTTTATAACTCAGTCTTGTATGGCCATGGACTGTTTCCTCTGTGGCCAGTAGTAGATGCTCTCATATGTCTAAAAGAGACCTTGTGTTTTATCTTGAATTTTCTTGAATGAAAATTTGGACTGTTATGTTACCAGACTTAGGGTAAATGATAGCAAGAAGGAAAGGGACCACATTGATTCCATCCAGAGTTCAATGACCTGAACACTATTCTCTTATCACTAGGCTGGGAGATAATTTCCACCAGTTATTCCCAGAAGTGCTAGAATTGCTGCTGTTTTTCACTTAATCAGTAATTACTGGTTTCTCTCTCTTGGCTAATTCTGTTCCTAGGTAGTTATTTTAAAGATTACAAGGCAGTACATTAAAGATTAAGTAAAACAAAGATATAAATAAAATAAAACTTGGTTGCTCTTCCTGCTACTACTGCCCCTCCTAGAAGTCTTCAGTTCCTTTTATTTTAGAGCACAACATATGATTGCATATTATTTATATCATTGAAAACTTCTGACTTTTTTTAGAATCGAACTTATAAAAGCAAGAAGGATAGGCACATGATCTCTGACGTGTTGGCTTCCCTCTGATAGCATAGTCACAAAGGGAAAAAGATGATATGGAGTGAGAAGTCAGGATTCCCCTGCTTCTGCCCTTGTCCAAAAAGAGCCATAAAAAACAGAATTATTCTTTCCTTCCAAGACAATGAAGTGGAGCAGGAAGATCTAGCACAGTCCTTGAGCCTGGTGAAGGATGTGATTGGAGTTGTAGACAGCAAAGTGGCAAGTTATGAAAAGAAAGTGCGTCTCAATGAGATTTATACAAAGACAGATAGCAAGTCAATCATGAGGATGAAGAGTGGTCAGATGTTTGCCAAGGAGGATTTGAAACGGAAGAAGCTTGTACGTGATGGGAGTGTGTTTCTGAAGAATGCAGCAGGAAGGTTAAAAGGTAAGGCTTGGCTCTTTTGTCTAAGTGTGTGCCCAGGTAAAACAGGCAAAATCCAAGGGCTTTTGTTGGAAATTCACTACCAGATTTTTTTCCCAGAGAGCCCATCTCCAAACACCACCCAGGAGCAACAAGCATTTAGTTCTTCGTAATCTTATGTCAAAAATGGTTTGTGATGGCCTACAAAATCATACAAAATAGAGTAAGATGACAAAGAAATGATGCAGTCAGGGAAAATGGAAAATAAGATTTTAAAAAAACAAAGTAAAGCATAAGATGTGCAAGCTGTCAAGGAAGGTGTATTCCCCTACAAGAGATGGACAGCCAGGTTGGAGTTGGGATCTATGGCAAAACTCACAAGGAGGGAGACACAGTCAGCGAGTTTCACAGAATCTGTGAGTTCAAAACACATCACTTGTTCACAAGAGATGTTAGAGGAATTTGCAGCTCCAGACACCTAATAGAAAGTTAAGTTTAACCCACATCAATTAGATTTATTATTATATTTTATGATATTCATATATCTTTAAAGCAAAATAAATCATAAAGGATGCCCATTTTCCATTTGGTTTTAATTTTTACATTTCAAATAGTCAGCCGTATCAAGTTAATGAAGCTTTGAGGCTTGTTTTTTAATTTATGTGTACATTTGATTTTTTTTGTTTGTTTTCATAAACCTATACTCCATGGGCCTATATGTTACACCAATAGCCTTGAATTGTACCCACCCCTTCGCCCTGGCCTCAGTGAGCTGAGGACATTGAAGCAGGGTAGGCCAGTGCTGTCAGCCTCACTGGCATAGAAAGAAGGTGGAGGAAATGAGTGCTGCTTTCGTTTCTGAGGTGTAAGTGATGATGTAGATAACTGCTATAGGAAATACCCATGCTTAGAACAAATAGTAAAGAAGTTCCAGGCAATCAGCTGGTTTCAACAATGAATAAAAGCAGGACACCCTGCTTAGAAGTTGAAATCAAAATGAAGAGCCTTGGAAAGAGATACCTGCTCTACAGTGTGGCGAGTGCTGGAATGGAGGAGAAAGCAAGAGGAATAGCAATAGAGTCAAGTCTTGAAGGATGACAGCACATAAGGAGAAAGTGTTCCCCACACTAAGGAAGAGAAAGTGGAAGCACAGAGTTGAAAGGGTGTGGCACGTCCAGGGAAGAGTGGACACCTGGGACTCTCACACAAAGAGCAGAGTGAATGACAGGAGTGACGGGAAACCAGCCCAAAGAAACGGGAGGGGCCAGGTTGTAATGAGGTGCATTCTCCAGACTGAGGAGTTAACAGTTGATACTATTGATGAGGGAGGGGGGCAAAGAATGGGTTCAAAAACAAGAACTGCAAGCAGGAAAGGGATACATGAGGTGGTTTTTCAGTATGACGACTAGGGTCAGTTTAGAGTGCAGCTGGAGTGAAGAGAGACTGGTGACAGATAAGAGACTGTGCAGTGCTTTGGGGAAGAGCTCATCTGGGCCTGCATTGAAGCAGAAGGCATGAAAAAGAAGGGCAGAAAAGATTCAGAGAAAGAAATCTCCTTTCCCACCACCAGCTGGCCGTATATTTCATGGTTCTGTGATAAACTTGAACTAAGGCTCCTTCCCTCCAGTCCTAATATTCCGTGATGTTCTGAGAGCCCTAGCTCTCTTTGAGACTTTTAAGCAGGCTGGCAGTTCAGAAATACCTGCCCTTTCTTGTAAAGGCCTGAATTTCCTAGAGCTGCTGTTGCCTGGATCCAGCGCTTTATTCTTTCCTTTACATAGCAATTTATTTATTTCCAAAATAAAAACTAGTAGATCCCAGCTGTTGGAATAAAGTTGTGGTCAAGCCAGTGGCAAGAACGATAGGTTTTCTGGCCTAGAATGCCTCCTGTAGAGATAGGAGTTGGTGTTTAGTCATTTTCACCCCCAAGTGAATTCATGCCAAGAACAGCCAGTACTATGTTGGGTACTCTTTGAAAGGGGTGGGATTGTTTTTCTCTGATCCACCGACACTGACCATATAAACTTCAAGATTCAATGAAGTTAAAATTTGTGTCTCGCTTTTTTGGGGGGATAGGGAGGGTGCAGGCACCTGAATTATTTAAAAGTAAACTTTAAAAAAAAAAAAGGCTTTTTCATAACTGATGGCAGTACACAGAAAATTGCAGTAGTTTAGCCTAAAAAAATTAGACCTCCCTAGGAATCAGATGTCCTTGCTTCTGTTTTCTTCATAGCTTTGCAGTGAATTCCACAGAAAGGGGATTTCGGTTGCGGCAGAGGTAGAAGAAAAGGTGGGGCACGGACTGCATAAATCAGTTCCATCCTTTCCCAGGGAATTGTGGACTTCACTTTCCACAGTGAAGATGTTACATAGGGGCCAGCCTGCTAGCTCGAGATAGACTCAACTCCAGAGACATCAAACCATCCTCAGGAGACTAGTGGAAAATGTTACTACCTACTCCTAGAGGATTAGTCAGAGCAAGAGTTTAAGCTGACTATTGCATATGGAGCTGAGGAAAGAGCCCTATATTCACATGTACCTGTAAGACTGGAAGGCGTCTGCCTGTGTGGCCACTCTTTGTTCTTTTGAGGGCATGGAAGACGTCTTTTCATCAGACTTAGATATTTCTATACTTCATCTTTGGGCAGCATTCCTGTCTCCTGCTCCACACCTTTCCCATTACTGTAATTAGAAGTTGAAAAATATTGCAACCTGAGTATTTTTTGGAGTATCCTGCTATATGTTGCTGTTTAACATCTGTACAAGTCCAGCTTTTCAGCTTTATTCTTAAAAGTATTTTATTCTTAAAATCTTGTCTTATGGGATATATCTTTCTAGGACTGAGTACTTAAACTTTTCCAAAACAAGGCTTTGGTGATAAATCCCATTTTAAAATGCTGCTAAAAATCTGGTGACCAGATCTGAATCCTGGAGAACTGTAAAACTGTTGCTTTGGAGGAGTGTGATCTCAGATCATAGTTTGCCCTTATAGGGGTGTATGTATTGCTGGAACACCCTTCAATAAAAACCCTTCTGACTGTGGGTAACTATTAAGTAGTCATTGTTCTATCTTCCCTTCTCCCATTTCCATTTTCCAGAGGTTCAAGCAGTTCTTCTCACTGACATTTTAGTTTTCCTTCAAGAAAAAGACCAGAAGTACATCTTTGCATCATTGGTAAGCTGAATTGTTATTTTTTTAATAGTATTATAAGCAGCTAGTTTAGTTACGGAATGTAAGCACTATATTATTGCTCTCCCCCACCCTCTTAAAATTAAATGGCTCAGGACAAATTCCTCTGAGTAATTTCCCACATGCCCTCAGAATTTTCTGGCATCCCCCTTCCCAAAAAATTATTATTCTGTTTCATCACAGTCTTCTTTTAATGTCTTGGACATCTGACTATTTGATCTATGAAGAAACCTGTCACTGGAGTATTTCTCACATTTGAGCCCATAAATGGTGCTCATGTATAATACTGCTGACTGGATTCTTCGGGGAACCTGGAAAGATTCATCGTGTGGAAAACATGACTGGAACCTTCCGAGCCATAAATTACTATTTCCCTTTTGAAATCTTTTTATGTTAAAATCTGAATGAAATAAGGAGATACTTCTCTTTATCCTAAAGCAGTCATTGTTTTTCAAACTGCGTGCTTTTTTAACAGCATCTGGTCTTACCTTAGATTGAAGCTGTCCTTAAGAGTTAGAATATTGTATATGTATCTTTTATTTGCCCTCTTCCCTTTTTCCAGGACCAGAAGTCAACAGTGATCTCTTTAAAGAAGCTGATTGTGAGAGAAGTGGCACATGAGGAGAAAGGTTTATTCCTGATCAGCATGGGGATGAAAGATCCAGAAATGGTAGAAGTCCATGCCAGCTCCAAAGAGGAACGAAACAGCTGGATTCAGATCATTCAGGACACAATCAACACCCTGTAAGTTAACCACCAGGCCCCACCCTTCCCAGCCCTCCTGATGTCTCTGTGTGATTTCATAACAGGCTGGACTGTGACCAGAGTAATCGACATCTTAGGAACTTTTTGTTCTGTCTTGTTTGGGTTGTATTAGGAACAGAGATGAAGATGAAGGAATTCCTAGTGAGAATGAGGAAGAAAAGAAAATGTTGGACACCAAAGCCCGAGAATTAAAAGGTGAGGCATTGGGAGTGGTCTGAGCCCCTTGTCTGGAATGTCTGCAGTTGCAGAAGACTGCTGGTGGATTTTAGAGGTACGGGTTTGCCCTCAGTTCTAAAGCTGCCCCAGCAGGCACTTGAAAGCAGTGAAATGAATAGCTGTGTTAACAAAAGAGAAACCAAGGCCAGGCTGACATGGGTCCTGGTAAAGAATGGCTGTAAGGATGTGTCCAATACTGGATCAGGAGAATATTGATTCTCTTGACTGAGGATCAGTGTTCTCAAACCTCATGACATTCTCTGCACTTTGTCACAGGCGAATTTGCCAAAATTTGTAGTCACATCTAAGATTAAAACAAGGAGAGAAAGGAATTTGGGGAAAAGAATTCTCCAGTTAATCTGATTTAATCCTCCCCCAGTCCCTAGCGTTATCACTTACCTGCATGTTTACAAATGAGTTGTGAGGTGAAGTGTTGGGAGAAGGGTATGTATCGATCTATGTTTGACCCCTGTTTATTGAGTGCTGACTGTTTTGTGTAGTGTTTTCAGTATCCCTACAACACAGGCATTCTAATCCCCATTGTGCCGATGAGACAGTCAAGGCCCACAGAGGACAAGCTACCCGGGGTTACGTGTGTAGTTAGTGGCTAAGCCAGAATTCTGTTCCCTGTCTTAGCAAAGCCTGGTGCTCTTTTCTGTTTGCCAGTGGCTTATCGAATGTTTCAAAGTAAAGACTATGCTGGATAGAAATAAGGCTTAGCGTTAAATAAATGTAAGCACCTAAGGAGTTTGGTTAGGCCTTAAAGCCGTACAGATGATAGCATTCTGTCTCACTGAGAGGGAAATTAAAAATACGGACAGATTTAGACCAGAGCCAGAGTTACAGCAAATTTATTGGCCCATGATTAGGATGACAAGGATAAAAATCTTCCTTCTTTAAATTTTGTCAAGTACCTGGCTAGGCATACTGCTAGGTACAACAGATGCAAAGATTCCTTAAAAAGAGCCCTTGCCCTTGAGAAGCTCACACCCTAGCAGGGGAGACATACATCAATGATGGGCCACACAGTGATTTATTAGACCACAGGTACAATTAACATGTGTGGGATCTACTCATCCTGCCTCTAGTAAGTCTCACAGAGGAGCTGGTGCATGAGCTACATCTGAAAAAAATTATCTCAGCACACAAGAGTAGTTATGTGCAAAGGTGAAAAAGGACTTGACATGTCTGCCAAGGAATGACAGGTTCGGTGTGTCTGGAGGGTCAGGGTTAAGGGATGGGAGCTTAAGCTGGAAAAGCACCAGGTATTAAAAGGCAACAAGGGACTCATGTAATTTAAAAAAAGAAAAAAAATTTTTTTTTTTTTTTAACATGTTGAAGCCAGTTAGGAGAGTTGCTTGAGGGAATGGGAAGCCACTGGAAGTAGAAAGACCATTTGGAAGACTGTTAGGATAGATTACGTGAGAATGAGCTGGAGAGGGAACAGATGTGAGTAAGAAATAAGGTCATTAAAATCTGGTCAGTTGGCCAGGCTCGGTGGCTCACGCCTGTAATCCCAGCACTTTGGGAGGCCACGGTGGGTGGATCACAAGGTCAGGAGTTCGAGACCAGCCTGACCAACATGGTGAAACCCCATCTTTACTAAAAATACAAAAATTAGCCAGGCGTGGTGGCACGTGCCTGTAATTCCAGCTACTTGGGAGGCTGAGGCAGGAGAATCGCTTGAACCTGGGAGGCAGAGTGAGGTGGAGGTTTCAGTGAGCTGAGGTAGCGCCACTGCACTTCAGCCTGGGTGGCTGAGCGAGACTCTGTCTCAAAAAAAAGATCCTGGTCAGTTGGTGGTGGGACAGAGTGAGGAGACAGAATCTCTCACAGGTTTCCAAATCAGGTGACCTGGAAGATGAAGAGTTGTTGACTGAGAAGGAGATTCCACACTAAAGGGAGGAGGTAGTGGGCTGGAGAAAAGATTGGTTTCTCACATGCTGAGAACAAGGCATCTCAGTAGAGGTGGCCACTTGGGCGCCATGGTCTGCTGCTAAGAAAGGGGAAGATTTTTGTATGGTTTTTTATGAATTATCAGCATACAGAAGGTAATTGAAGCACGAGGATGAATGAGATCCTCAAGAGGAAAGTGGGTAAGGTAAAGAAGACAGCTCAGGCCAGGCGCGGTGGCTCACACCTGTAATCCCAGCACTGTGGGAGGCCAAGGCGGGCAGATCACCTGAGGTCGGGAGTTTGAGACCAGTCTGGCCAACATGGTGAAACACCGTCTCTACTAAAAATACAGAATTAGCCAGGCGTGGTAGCACATGCCTGTAATCCCAGCTCCTCAGGAGGCTGAGGCAGGAAAATCGCTTAATCGCTTGAACCCAGGAGGTGGAGGTTGCGGTGAGCCAAGAGTGCACCATTGTACTCCAGTCTAGGCAACAAGAGCGAAACTCCGTCTCAAAAAACAAAAACAAACAAAAAAAGAAGACAGCTCAGGATGGAGCTGAGACAGGAGCCCAAATAAGAGATTCCACTGCAGATGGCAGATCTGTAAAGTGTCCTGAGAAAGAATGGTAGGAAGAGAACCGGTGTCCTAAAAGTTAAAGAAGGAAACATGTTTTAAAGGAAGAAGTAATCATCAATGCTGGAAAAAACAACCTAAAAGACCTCATTGGATTCAGTTGAGCTGGGAAAGCAGTTGCAGAGTGGACAGAAGCTAGAGAGTAGTGGGCTGAGAAGTAAACAGGGGACAAAGGAGTGGAAGCAAAGTGCACACTTGCTATGTCACAATTTCCATGGTTCGCCAAAAAGATGCAGAATGGTTTTCCAGATAGAAATCACAGAACAGAAATAATATTGCTGTCTTGATGAAAAAGAAAAGGCAGTGTGGGTCGGGAGGGTGTCCTGTCTTGTCTCTTTCCAAAAATTACCACAAGGTGGTGCTCGTGTCTTAGTCATCTCATAATTACTAAACACCAATCAAATCACAGATCATTTTCTCCTTCCTGCAGAACAACTTCAACAGAAGGACCAACAAATCCTACTCTTGTTGGAAGAGAAGGAGATGATTTTCCGGGACATGGCTGAGTGCAGCACCCCTCTCCCAGAGGATTGCTCCCCAACACATAGCCCTAGAGTTCTCTTCCGCTCCAACACAGAGGAGGCTCTCAAAGGAGGACCTTTAATGAAAAGTGCAATAAATGAGGGTAATTAACATTCAGCATTGCCCCCTCTTCACCTACTCCCAGAGTGGTTTACACACTAATATTGCCTGCCAGTTTTTACTTTTTTACTTTAAAATAAAGCACAAATGCAGAAAATTACCCAAAACAAATATTTCACTATAGTAAATTATCAGGTGAATATCCTTTTAACCACTACTCACATCAAGAAATTAAACGTGGCCAGACACCCTGAAGCCCCTTCCTCCACATGCCCTGTCCCCATCACACCTCCCTCCCTCCAAAAGGAGCAGTTATTCTGACTTTTTTTAAATTAATCACTTATGCTTTTTTTTTTTTTTTTTGGCAGGATCTTGCTGCTCTGTTTCCCAGGCTGGAGTGCAGTGGTGCGATCTCGGCTCACTGCAACCTCCCCCTCCTGGGTTCAAGTGATTCTTTTGCCTCAGCCTCCCAAGTAGCTGGGACTACAGGTGTGCACCACCACACCCAGCTAATTTTTGTATTTTTCACAGAGACAGGGTTTTACCATGTGGGCCAAGCTGGTCTCAAACTCCTGACCTCAAGTTATCCACCCACCTTGGCCTCTCAAAATGCTGATATTAGAGGCGTGAGCCACCGCACCCGGCCATTAATCACTTACTTATATGTCTTTATGGCTTAAGTGCCTACTCCTAGACATTATAGTTTAATTTGCTTATGTTTTTTGATATGCATCTTAAAATTCTTAATTTACAGTTCCCCCCACCATCTTTTTTTTTTCCATATAATTTATCTTTGAACAATCTGAGCTTTTTGATTTAGAGAGTTTCCCACAGTTTGGATTTTATTCATACAGTCCTGTCGTCTGTTTCCTTCAGATTTGCAGCTGGATTCGGAGGCTTAATTAATTACTCAGACTTGATCTCTTTGGTAAATTGTGCCCTTATAGTGTTGTGTTCTTTCATTGAGGGGGCATAAATGTCTAGTTGTCTCTTTTTTTGTGACATATAAGAAAAGATAAAAGGATAAATGCTTGATTATTTTTCCCCTCCATTTATTTACCAGTTTTTAAGACCATGAACATCTTCTGAAAGTGACCCATAGTTTTTGTTATGGACTCATGAATTGAAACATGTTTGATGGGGCCAGGCGCAGTGGCTCATTTCTATAATCCCAGCACTTTGGGAGGCTGAGGCAGGTGGATCACCTGAGGTCAGGAGTTCAAGACCAGCGTGGCCCACATGGTGAAACTCCATCCCTACTAAAAATACAAAAATTAGCCGGGTGTGGTGACATTTGGCTGTAGTCCCAGCTCCTCAGGAGGCTGAGGCAGGAGAATCACTTGAACCCAGGAAGCAGAGGTTGCAGTGAGCTGAGATTGCACCACTGCCCTCCAGACTGGGCAACAGAGCGAGACTATGTCAAAAAAAACAAAAACAAAAAACATGTTTGATGGGTTTCAAGTCATTGCAATTCCTAACGTTATTAAAAGCTCAAAATGTTCCTTTTTTGAACACCTCTTTCTTTGGCTTCTAGTCCTGTGGACATGACCATAGTAGTCTTTGAGAGCTACTGGTGTAGTTAAGTTGTTCCAGGCTCATCTTAATTGTTTTCTGCCCCAGTCCTGGTATCAGCCGTTTCTCCAAGAGTTCTGGTTTCTTTTAGTGGGAAATTATATTTTCAGACCACAGTCTGGGTACTGGGGGTGGTCGTTGCTGCTAGGTTGTTGATTGTTACTAAGTTGGGTCTTTTCAGTGGACACAGCTTAGGGAAAAACATATATATAACATTATATATATGTTTTACATTTTATATATATGTAATTTAAATACCTATTGAACATATAATGTGTATATATATGAAAATTTATATTTACACACACTTTTGAATTCACATTGATATTCTTAAACTGTGGACTACAGTGTTTGTTCTTTTAACTAAACCTATTTAGTATTACATCTCTATTTCCTTTCTTTCACATTGTAAATCCTTGTTCTTAAGGATACATCATAGAATTAGAATATTATATATTTACTTTCTGGCTTTATCCAACCTATTACTCATAACTGTTAGTAATACTAATAGTATTACTAATTACTATTGCTAATACTGTTAGTAATACTAATAGTATTACTATTAATATTTACTAATACTAATTTACTATACTAATTACTATTGCTAATACTGTTAGTAATACTAATAGTATTACTAACACTATTTTGATACTAATATATTCTAATAGTAATGCTGCTACGACTACATACGACTTTTACTTGCTGTCCCCATCCTCCCGTTTTTGAAAAAATAGTTGCGCTGTGTCTACACTGTCAGTTTATAACTGTTACATGCCGTATGCTCTCCTTGTAAGCCTTGACCATAGTCTTTGTTCTGTAAGTGAACATAATTCATGCTTACCAGAAGTTCTTAGGTCAGTCACCCTCTAGTCATGTGGATATGTGAAGCTGATTCTTCAGCATGTGCCTCAGGAAAGGTTCATGAGAGTAATAGTCCCTGAGCTCTTGCATGCTGGTAATAATTTATGCCCTTTATACTTGAAAGCCTATTTTGCTGAATATAAAATTATTGGCTTGTTCATATTTTCTTCCCCAACATATTAATTACTCTCAAGTATGTTGTTTTATTTTTTTTTTGGCATAAAGCGTTGCCATCAGAGACTGATAATAATTTGATTTTCCCCATGTAGGTAACATGCTCTTTACCTAGATGCCCAAAGGATTTTTTTCTAAGTACAAGTAGTTTTACAAGAATTTTCCTTGAGATTTGTTACCCTAGGTTGATGCTGTCAGGTTCACAGTGTTCTGTTTTCATATGTGGTTTCAAATTTTTCAGATTTCAGGAAGTTATTTTTGAATTATAATTTGTACTATTTTCCCTGTTCCCTTTGCTTTGGTCTTGACTTCAAGATCTCCATTTATCCTTATGTTGGACCTTCTTTGTCTATCTTCAGTGTTTGTTGTCACTTTCTTTTAATACTTTTGATCTCTTCATCTGTTTAATGTTTAAATGGTCTTCCTTTCACCTTTTTTATTAAGCCATTTTCTGCTGGGTTAATTTGCTCTTATATTCTAGTTTAGTTTTTATTTCTATAATGATTTTCTTTTGTTTGTAGCTTTGCTATTTCATTTCTGTGTTTTCTAATTCTGACCTAAGTTAGTTCTTTCATGTCTTTTGTCATTTTCTTTTCTTTCCTTTCTTTTATTTATTTATTTTTTTTAAACAGAGTTTTGCTCCTGTTGCCCAGGCTGGAGTGCAATGGTGCGATCTTGGCTCAGCCTCAGCCTCCTGAGTAGCTGGGATTACGGGCATGCACCACCATGCCCGGCTAATTTTTTTTATTTTTAGTAGAGACAGGGTTTCTCCATGTTGGTCTTGAACTCCTGACCTCAGGTGATCCACCCACCTCGGCCTCCCAAAGTGCTGGGATTACAGGCATGAGCCACTGCACTCGGCTGTCTTTTGTCATTTTCTTAATGTGTTTTGGTCACCGATTTTATGGACATGTCTTTCTGATGTGCTTTTATTATCTGTAGAGAAGTTAGACCCTGTGTTCTCCCCACCATCACTCCCTGTTCTTAACTTTATATGGGATTTGACTTCAATATTTTCTATTGCTCATTTTTATGTGAAATTAGTGTCTTAAGTTTACAGGTTCAGATAGCTTTTCTCACACCATAGGACTTGTCTATCATTTTTGTGTAGTTTTTCTTTTTTAATATGGCTTGTCTTATCAGATTTTCTGCTATTGGTTCCCTCCCTTATTCCACCTGGCCCTTCTTTTTCTTTATCTCTTTATTTTTCTCCTGTTTAACTTTTATTCCATTTTCTCCACTTTCTTCTTTCTGTGAGCCATACCCTAGAAAAGAACCCTAGTGGGCCAGAGTTGAGATGCAAATTCTTAGACTACTCTAGCCCCTGGAACTCACTCCATATTGGTGAAGCCAGAAATCCTGACTGTTTTACTTGCTGTTCTCAAATCAGTCCATCTTACTTTCCAGGGTATATCTTCTGGCTGCTTTGGATATGATTCCAGAAGCCATGTCAGTTGTAGTAAATTACTCTGCCTTCCCTGTACACTTTCAAATTTCTTAGCCCTCTTGTATATAAAGTGGAAGGTCTCATCTCTAAATTTCTAGTAGAATCCAACTAAAACACATACCCTGAGCTGAGACCCTTCTCTGAGCAAAGGAACTCACCTAGTCACTCTTTGGAACTTTCCAATCATGCTCTTTGTACATATCATATGTACTATGAACTTGTTTTCTCCTCATTGAAAGGTAAGATGTCAGCTTTGCATGTTTCCTTTATTCCAGTGGAGATCCTTCAGGGTTTGGTGAGTGGAAATCTGGGAGGCACACTTGGGCCGACTGTCAGCAGCCCCATTGAGCAAGAAGGTGTGGTCAGTCCTGTTTCCCTGCCCCGGAGAGCGGAGACCTTTGGAGGATTTGACAGCCATCAGATGAATGCTTCAAAAGGTAAATGATGTGAAGTCATGAGCTTTTGTAGGCAATCCTTGACTATCCCACACAACTCAAAATGACTTGTACTTTAGTAGCTACATCTCTGCTCCCATTCAGTCGGTAAATTTCTTAGTGAGATCTTAAGACAGTCAAGAGCTTGTCAGTCAGACTCATATTCATTTTAACAAAAAAGATTTTCCTAAGGTCTCAGCTAAAAGAGTAATAATACATGTTCCTGCTTCCATTTCTTCTGCATCCGTAAAATTATTAATAATCACTTAGCTGCCACTAAGCAGCTCCCCCTTTTTGGGGGCATCAGTAGGTTTCAGACATACTACATCCCCAAGATACCTATATTATATTCTTTCCTTGGCTAATCTGTTTCACAGCTTTAAAAAAAACAAATACCTATTTTTTGTTTAGGAGGCGAGAAGGAAGAGGGAGATGATGGCCAAGATCTTAGGAGAACGGAATCAGACAGTGGCCTAAAAAAGGTATTTCTCTTTAAAATACACCATGAACCTCCTTGGCACTTTCCTCTGAATTCATAACCTTTGAAATTATTTCACTTTGATGTTATTTTCGATGCCTGAATTGCTGCTTTTAATAAAATTATTTTCAGGGAAAATCACATTTTTAAAACAAATAGTACAGTTAAGAGTTCCACATTATTGGCTGTTTGGCCTCACTGGCTTAGGGTGGTGTGTTTACATTCATAACTCTGCCATGGTCCTGGCAGGACCAGTTTCATTAGGAGGTTTGTTTCAGGTGCTCCAAACCGACCTGACCTCCTTACAAGGTATCAGTGATAAATAGTTCAACCTCTTAAACCTTCACTACCTTAGTGAGAGGCTGTGGTAGAAAAGGAAGAAAATGGAAAGCTACAGCCTAACACAGAAACACACTGAATGTCATTTTTGCATCAAGATCTTCATTTTTTTATATGTATGTTTTTTGTTTTATAGGGTGGAAATGCTAACCTGGTATTTATGCTTAAAAGAAACAGTGAGGTAAGGACATTATGAACTATTTAAGAAAATATGTGTTTGTTGTCATTGTCAAGTTAGGGACATTGTTTTTTCCTTTTTTTTTTTTTTTTTTCTTTTTGCTGTTACAAAGAGGCTAACTGCTGGCTATCATCTCTACGTGTAAACAATACAGTTGTCAGTTTCCTTGACCTTTCCCCTTTCTTTGGTCCTAGGGGCACCATCTTGGAATTTTGCCAGTTAGATAATTGCCTGCTAAGATGGCCTTTGATTTGTTCTTTGATTCTCTGTCCTTAAGGAAGCCTCTTGCTGCCCTTTTTTTTTTTTTTCTGAGATGGGGTCTCACTCTATCGCCCAGCTCGCTGCAACCTCTACCTCCCAGGCTCAGGCAATCCTCCAGAGTAGCTGGGACTACAGGCATGCCTGCCACCATGCCCGGCTAACTTCTGTATTTTTGGTAGAGACAGGGCTTTGCCATGTTGCCCAGGCTGGTCTCAAACTCCTGGACACAGACAGTCCACCTGCCTCAGCCTCCCAAGGTGCTGGGATGACAGACATAAGCCACCTTATCCAGCGCTTCTTGCTTTTAATGAGCTTTCTCTAAATAGGGCCTGTGAAATCCCTGTGGTGGTTTCCTTTGGTCTAAGCACACTGAGTAGAATTCATAGCCTTTTCTCTATCACAAGCCTGATACTAAGAGCCACAGGTCTGGAACATGGGCATTTAACTTGTAGGTAATTTGACACAGTAATTTCTTATCCTTCAAGTACTCAAGTTATATCATCATCTTTTTTTTTTTTTCTTTTTTTTGAGATGGATCTTGCTCTATTGTCCAGGCTGGAGTACAGTGGTGCGATCTCAGCTCACTGCAACCTCCATCTCCCGGATTCAAGCAATTACCCTGCCTCTGCCTCCCGAGTAGCTGGGATTACAGGCATACGCCACTACGCCTAATTTTTTGTATTTTTAGTAGAGACGAGTTTTCATCATGTTGTCCGGGCTGATCTTGAACTCCTGACCTCAGGCAATCTGCCCATCTGGGCCTCCCAAGGTGCTAGGATTACAGGCATGAGCCACCGCGCCCAGACATATCTTCTTCTTTGAGTATTGCTTTAGACTTAATATGTGTTTTATCTGTGAAGTAGCCTTGGTGTCCTTCTGGAAAGATGCCCATCCCCCATCCCACCCCCTGGACCCCTTGTTGTGACATAATCTTCAGATTACTGCCATCTCCAAAATTAATTCTGAGTATTTGACTTTGTAAGCAGAATAGAAGCCGATACATGATAGTTGCTTTTTAGAGTATACTTCTCAAGGATGTTGATTGTGTTTCATCTTTTTCTCGTTCTTGCTTTTAATGTAAGTTAAAAGTCTCCAAGGAACTTTATTTTGAAATTTTAAGGGGAATCTCCTTTTTCCCCCTAAAATACAGAAGGATATTGTTTTATATTTCTGGCCACAAAAGCCTAAATACAGTGGAGACCTGAAGGAATCCTTCAGTGTGCTTATCTTTAATGACAAACCTGAGCTTATGGAAGCTACTTGCTCTCTGGATCTGCTGCTTGAAAATTAGCTCACTGCAGCCTCCGCCTCCCAGGTTCAAGCAATTTTCCTGCCTTGGCCTCCAGAGTAGCTGGGACTACAGGCCCACACTACCACACCCGGCTAATTTTTTTGTATTTTAGTAGAGATTGGGTTTCACCATGTTGCCTAGGCTGGTCTCGAACTCCTGACCTCAGGTGATCTGCCCACCTCAGCCTCCCAAAGTGCTGGGGTTACAGGCGTGAGTCACTGCTCCTGGCCTTGATTTTTCTTTATGGCCACTTTTTCCCCTATATTTAGTTAGAAGAATCAGGGTAAGAAATAATACAAGACCTGTTTGTTTTTCAGACATTCCAGTATGGATTAGACACTACAAATGCTTAGCTAGAGTCGGCAGTTTCTTCTGTTACTTCTCTCTGTTTATTAAGAATAAAATAAGAGGGGCCAGGCTTGGTGGCTCACGCCTGTAATCCCAACACTTTGGGAGGCCAAGGCGGGTGGATCACTTGAGGTCAGGAGTTCAAAACCAGCCTGGCTAACATGGTGAAACCCTGTCTCTACTAAAAATACAAAAAATTAGCCAGGCATGGTGGTGGATGCCTGTAATCCCAGCTACTCAGGAGGCTGAGGCAAGAGAATTGCTTGAACCCAGGAGGCGGAGGTTGCAGTGGGCCGAGATCGCACCACTGCACTCCAGCCTGGACAAGAGTGAAACTCCATATCCGTCTCAAAAAAAAAAAAGAAGAAGGGGTAAAAAATTTTCTCAGAAGAGCTAAGCCTGGTAATTAAGATTTTTGTGTTTTGTTTTTAAATGATTTAAGTATTATAAAAGGAATACATGTTCATGGTAGATAAGTAACATAAGTTACTTGATAATAAACATAATCCCACCACTGAAAAATAGCTATCGTTAAATGTTTGGTGTTTATATTTCCAGCCTTCTACATAACATCCGAGTTGTATATGTGTGAATGGTATAAAAATAGTTTTACATAATTCGTATCAATACTTCCTAGAGCTTCATATCTTGCTTTTTTTCCTCTTAATATGCATTAAAAACATTTCCCCAAGGCATATTTTTACAAAGCATGCTGTTGAACAGCTTCATATTATTGTGTACCATAATTTACTTAATCTTTGTGATAGTTAACTGTTTTTCTACGTTTTGCTTTTAAAGCAGTGGGCCAAGAAAATCTTTGTACATACGTTGTTTTTTCACAGCTCTCTGATTATTTCCCGAATATGCCAAAATGCTATTGAAAGGAGGTTTTGCAGTGCTTGGTACTACCCATTAGACATACAAATGCTCATTTTCATCTTTTACCAACATCGAGTATTATCATTCTTATTAAGTTTTTGTTCGTTTGATAAGTTTGGGTCATTTATTTTATTTTGCATTTATTTGATTTCAAATAAGGTTGAGTCATTTTTAATATGTTATGCTATTGGCCATTTATATTTCTAATGTAAATTGCTGGTTTGTGTTCCTGGCCTATTTTTCTACTAGGGTATTTTTTTTGTCATAATGTTCTATGAGAGCCTTTTTTAAATGAAAGATTTTTCCATTTGAATTTCTATTAGTTTGTTCTTTGCCTTTTAATTTTAATTTTACATTTTTACATAGAAATTTTTGAAAAAATCGTGTGGTTTCTTCCATTACTTCTCTGTTTGCAAAGCCTTCCCTGTTTCAAGATTAGAAAACGGTTCTAGTTCCTTCCAGCTTTTTTTTCTTTTTGAAATAGGATCTCGCTGTCTTGCCCTGGCTGGACATAAATATGGTTTATTTTTTACCGTTAACATTTTCAGATATTTGATCCTTTTTTTGTATCTGAGCTAAGATCTCAACTCAATTTTTTTCAGAAATTTAGCCAATTTTCTCAGAACAATTAATTGAATATTCTTTTCTTTCCATTGATTTGAAATGCTACTTACATGCTAAATTGTTATGGGAAGTTTCTGGAATTTCTGTTCTGTTGCGTTGATATGTATGCTGTTTTTATTCTAGTCATTTTAAGTAATGGAAGCTTTCTAATACATTTTAACTTGTGCTGATGTTCCTCCTACACATAGGTCACTTTGGTCTTTTGTTTTTCTTGGCTGCTGGTGCTCACTTAGTTTCTTTGGTGCTTTCAATTTGAAAATATTTCATAAAGATACAGGCACTTAGTTGTATCTTAAAGAAGCCATCTATCAGGTAAACATTAGTGTGACGGATTCTGAGATTCATAAAGCCCTGAAACGAATGTTTTCCATTTTGTTCCTTTGGCAGCAGGTTGTCGAGAGCGTCGTTCATCTCCATGGGCTCCTCAGCACTCTGCAGGTGCGCACCTTCATCTTCCATCCCTGCATTTATTTGTCTAGAGAACAGCAGCTTGGAGCTGTTGTTGACTTGGATCTTTGAGGTTTGCTGGCTGTTCATGGGTAAATGGGGCCCTCAATTTGGGGAAGACTGGCTCTCGTGGTGAGAAAGTTAACAGAATGCATCAACCTTCCAGGACTAGAATTAGTGAAGAGCTGGTGTGCTGTAGGCATGGCTTGATAACCATGCTACAAATCACATAGCGTGCTAACATGCATTTGGGAGATTACTTCACTTTAGAAAGCCTTAAGTATGATTACAAGTTTCTGTATTCTGTATCTCTGTGTGGTATTTGAATAGAGTGGCCTTCCTAATACAGCTTCTGTTTCGGACTTCCCAGGAACATCCTCAAATTCTGTTCATTTCCTTTCTTGAAGATCGAACCTATCTCATTCCTAGTTTCTCCCACTTCCAACACACACACACGCACACGGACTTCCCAGGAACATCCTCAAATTCTGTTCATTTCCTTTCTTGAAGATCGAACCTATCTCATTCCTAGTTTTTCCCACTTCCAACACACATACACACACATACACACCCCCCCCAGGTAATACCAGTGACTGCAAACAGCATGCGACCAGATTTGACAAAAACCTGTGAGTTCCTGCACCTTTGAGGTTCTTGTGTGATAAACGTCTGCAATTATTCTGGAGCATTTTTATTAGAGGGGCTTGAAAAATGAGGGGAGAGTTCTAGTCCATCATAGTGCCTGGTGCCCCCTACTGTGGGGTCAGGAGGGATCCAGAAGTTCGCTGTCGTCCTGGCCAGAGTTGCAGGGCTCTCCTCTGTGTGCCTCCTCAGGGTGTGGTGCTGCAGCAGGACAGCTACATTGAGGACCAGAAACTGGTGCTGAGCGAGAGGGCGCTCACTCGCAGCTTGTCTCGCCCGAGCTCCCTCATTGAGCAAGAGAAGCAGCGCAGCCTGGAGAAGCAGCGCCAGGACCTGGCCAACCTGCAGAAGCAGCAAGCCCAGTACCTTGAGGAGAAGCGCAGGCGCGAGCGTGAGTGGGAAGCTCGTGAGAGGGAGCTGCGGGAGCGGGAGGCCCTCCTGGCCCAGCGCGAGGAGAAGGTGCAGCAGGGGCAGCAGGACCTGGAAAAGGAGCGGGAGGAGCTCCAGCAGAAGAAGGGCACATACCAGCATGACCTGGAGCGACTGCGTGCTGCCCAGAAACAGCTCGAGAGGGAACAGGAACAGCTGCGCCGGGAGGCAGAGCGGCTCAGCCAGAGGCAGACAGAACGGGACCTGTGTCAGGTAATGGGACTCCCTGCCGAGAGCAACCTAATGATGGTATTAATTAAGACCCCCTGTGTACTAAGCAAGGTAAGAAAGTGAGCAGAGGTATAGAGCCTGTTTTTGGGTAGATGCGCATGCCTGTGATTCCAGCACTTTAGGAGGCTGAGGTGAGAGGGTAGCTTGACCAGCCTGGGCAACAGAGGGAGACTCTGTCTCTCCTTAAAAACAAAACAAAACAAAACAAAAAAACAGTTTTTAAGAATCTTTGTAGCTGGACACAGTGGCTCACGCCTGTAATCTCAGCACCTTGGGAGGCTGAGGCAGGTGGATCTCTTGAGGCCAGGTGTTTGAGACCAGCCTGGTCAACATGGCGAAACTGCGTCTCTACTAAAAATACAGAAATTAGCTGGGTGTGGTGGCAGGCGCCTATAATCCCAGCTGCTTGGGAGTCTGAGGCATGAGAATTGCTTGAACCAGGGAGGTGGGGATTGCAGTGAGCCGAGATCTCACCACTGCACTCCAGCCTGAGCAACTCCGTCTCAAAAACACACACAAGAAAACAAAAAGAATCTTTGTTTTACCCTGAAAGAGAGGCAGAGGGAGAAAGTCTTTTTCTGCTTTTTGCATCTCTAAGAGGCTGAAAAAGAGAATGGAAGGGCTAGGGCATTTTGGCCGGGGCAGTGATGGGTATTTGGAGTTGGCACTTCCTTCAGTTGGAGGAGTCTCAGTGAGACTCAGTGAGAAAATGGCAGTCAGCCATCCAGGATTTTAGGAGCAATGCCACTGCTCTGTGCCGCATCAGAAATAAGGCATGGCCCCAACCTGAAGGAACTTGTAGCTTAATGGGGAAGCACACCAAGAATAAAACAGCCTCCAGAACATGTGGTGCCTGTGGTCCTGAGACAGCAGGAAATGGCTCTCAGGCCAGAGTTGCTGGAAGAACCCATGTGGCAGGATCGGTGGGAGGCAGTTACAGAGGGAAACGCCCATCGCAGCAACTAGGGGAGGCGGCCACTCCTCTTGTGGACGGATGATATTCTTGCTTGGGGATGTTGAGACAGCTGCACTCTGCATAGTTCCTGATTTGCCTCTCTACTGCTGATGAAAAACCTTTCTTTCTCTATAGCTGCTGCTTATATTGGAAGGCTTTTGGTTACTCAGCACACTCACTCCTGAGCTTATTTCAGTGATATTCCTTGGTTATTCCGAAACATGGATGCTTGTGGCAGATGGAGAGCCTGGGTGTACACAGATCTGCGTGTGTTTGGAAATGCATATCATGTTGCCGTTTGTTTGATTGATTGACCTTGGACCATGAAAGAAAATTATACTGACAGCTTCCAGAGTAGGGGGCAGTTGTAGCTTTTTGCAGATGTTGCCAAATATATGGGGGTGGGGGGGAGCAGCAAATGCCGTGTGTTGCTTTTTATGACATAAGGAGGGATTCCACCCCCATCCCAATAAAATTGGTGCTTTGACAAAGGAGGGTTCCCAGGCAGCTAAGAGAACCCAGAGTAGATGATCCTCTTTATCTCTAGTTTAACCTTTGACTAGGATTCTTGGTGTAAGCTCAGCTTTTCCACTTATCCTCTAACCTGAACAGACTTCTGTAATCTCTTTGCCTTAAAATAATTATCTGCATCCCTGTGTAGAGCAATCTTAAGCAGCTCTCCTTGTTTCTTCAGGGAATGGGAATTCTTTTCTAAGTCGCCCCATCAAAGGTACTATTGGTTTTTTACAACGCCGGCATTTGTGTATGTAGTAAAAGTATTAACAGTATTAAAGGTGGTATTTTTAACATGTTTATAGATACTGGTTGGGGGAGGGCAGCTAATGAAACCTTCAAGCTCTATGCAGCCCACAGAAGTGAGCTCTGTAGAGTTCACAGGTGGGTAAGTGCCCAGCCAGCACACCCAGTTGAATTCAGCCAGGATTTATTGAGTGGGCATCACGGACGCTGACAGCCTCCAAGTGAAAACCCTTCTCTTGAATATGTACAGGTTTCCCATCCACATACCAAGCTGATGAGGATCCCATCATTCTTCCCCAGTCCTGAGGAGCCCCCCTCACCATCTGCACCTTCCATAGCCAAATCAGGGTCATTGGACTCAGAACTTTCAGTATCCCCAAAAAGGAACAGCATCTCTCGGACACACAAAGATAAGGGGCCTTTTCACATACTGAGTTCAACCAGCCAGACAAACAAAGGACCAGAAGGGCAGAGCCAGGCCCCTACATCCACCTCTGCCTCTACCCGCCTGTTTGGGTTAACGAAGCCAAAAGAAAAGAAGGAGAAAAAAAAGAAGAACAAAACCAGCCGCTCTCAGCCCGGTGGTGAGTCACGCACACCTGCTCTCCCTGTGGCCGTAGTGTCTGTGCATTTTGAGAGAGGGTAGATTTTAGTGGCATGGGGCGGGGTTGAAAAGGGGACAGTTCAGATGCTCCAAAGTCAAACTGCCATCCTTCTCACCAGCTCCGCTTGCTAAGAGCGCTCATGCAGCGAACATTAAGAACCCACTCTGTGTGGCACGTGTGCAGAAGCAGAGAGCATGGGTTTCATTTTCAAGGCATTATCCGATTGAGGAACTGCAGCTCACCTCTCAGTGAAGTAATTCAAGTCCTCCTTGCCTTTCTGGGCGTAGAGTAGTCATTGGTAACAGTTAGTGTTTGGTGATTTAACCCTCAAATGACTGTATGAAGTTGGCACTGCTAACCCCAAGAGAAGTGAGGAAACTGAAGCTCACAGAGGCTAACTAATGTGCCAGCGGCCACAGAGCCTGCGGCTGAATTCCACTAAATGCCTCCCCGTTCATGTGCCACTTTTTCCCCTGAATCCTTCTCTTTAGGATTGATCTCTCCTTTCCGTGTGGGAGGTTAAAGAAAAAGTACATTTTCCTGGCCTCTTCATAAATTCTAGTGCTTATTTAAAAGTTAAAGGGAGCATTAGACAGTGAAGGATATCACTCAAGAACCTTATTAACCAAATTTGTTCAGAACCCCAGTGTGCAGAGAGTTAATTGCCCATAAGCCCCAGTCACCTATTTGCATTACAGAAGACTTTGGGTTGGGGAGGACGTTCAATGAAAGGAGCAGTTTTTCTGAATTTTTTTCATTCTTGGTTTTCACATTTCCAGATGGTCCCGCGTCAGAAGTATCAGCAGAGGGTGAGGAGATCTTCTGCTGACCCTCTTCTTCTCTGCGGAGGCAGCTGCCTCCTGATCCTGGCCAGCCCCCATCTCCTGCTGTCTCCGCGTGCACAAGTCTCTTACACTGGACGCCCCCTGCTCCTCAGCGTCCAGTCCTCCTGGGCGGCCCCAGGTCCTGGACAATAAGGAACAGATGATCTTGAGTGTCGGGTGGGGAAGGAGGCCCAGACTCTGCTTCGGCCATGATTTGTGACTGCCCAGGACTCTCAGGTTGGGCTGGCCCTACTCAGGATTACACTGAAAGTAATGGCCTCGTAAGTACAGGTGATGGTTTGGGACACGTCAGGAATTCCTAAAGGCTGAAAGTGTATCCAAGTAAGGTCTGAACCTCCGACTGCCTTTTATTTGGGGGAACACAAAACCAAATAGCAGATGTTTTGGACTTGATCAGTGTACATAACGTGGGGACTTGTCTGCATATACACACAGGGAATGCTAGAAGAAGGCCCAGTCTGCACCAGGCGTCTGGTCAACTTAGCTCAGCACAAGCGCAGTGCCTGGACGGACCCGGAGCCCCTGCATATCAGCAGTTCACCCAGTACTCCTCAGAGAATGGTTTCCCTCTAAACCCATCCCGTGCACATACCACCCGTTTTGCATGTATTTCTCATTTCATTTTAGGGATGACAAACATTTGTGAAACCAGTGAGAGAAGGCTTGATGTGTGTAAAAGACGTGATCTGCACCACCTTGATCTCGGTGTTTCAGGCACTAAAGCAACAAAACAACCCATAGTATCTCATTTTGTCATCAAATCCAGAAGAAATATCCTGGTTTTCCAGCATGTTTACCCACATGTTTTGGGCGCGGATAAAGTGAAGCGGCCTACTCACCATTATCCCTGCAGCGTGACACATTTTGATTGTCACTGACCACTCAGAAGTGGCCACGGCCTCCTGGCTGTGTTCCTGAGCCCCCGTCGTGCCTCTCCCAGACAGCAGCTGTCTGGCCCTTACTGGGTGAGGGCACGCCCTGTGGGCACACCACCGCCAGGGGTCAGCCTCCCACCCAGGCCAGGCAGAAGCTGTGCTCCGAAGCTAGGACAGCTGGCTGAGAAGTGAGTTCAGGCGAAGGGTGAAGCCATGTGTAGCAGTTCCTGCCAGTGCAGATCTGGAGAGGAGCTGGCCCGGAAGGCGTGGTTGTGAAAGCGCCCTTCTTATGTTAGGAGGCCTTGGCAAAATTGGATTTCTTCAAAAATATATCTAAAGGTCTGTTGTTGAACTGTACTCTGCCCCTGGAAGTGGATACAGATGGCTGCCTGCTGCTTGGCTTTGCTTTCGCTTTTCCCACCGTGTTTTGATCTTTGTTCACTTGAGGTTTTCCCCAGCTGGTGTGTGCAGGACAGTTCATGGTAATGTTGCCCTCTGAGGCCCCGTACACCAGAAGGGAGGCCCTGGAAAATTTTGTGCTTCCAACGTGGCCTTCAATTCTTGCTTTCTTGCCCCTTAGAAGCATGGGGCTTTGAGCACACTTAAAAAAAGAAAAATCTGTAACTTGGTGCTTATTGATGAATTGCAAGCTGGCCTTGCAGATGGAGATATTTATCTTTCAGTTTATTTGAAAGAGGTCTGGTTTAAAATTTGTAGCCTAGATTTGTTTTATTTATTGTATTTGTGTGTTTGTGTTTGTTTTTCTTTTTTAAGGGTGAGCCAGGTCTAGCCCAACAGTCTAAACTATCCAGTCAATACTGAGTGAAGTGGCAGCCAGCACCGCTCACTCTGTGTCTTTTGAAGTGCCTTGAAGGCCCAGATGAAATTTTAAAGGGAGGGGTCCATGTCCTTCCCTCCCCCACCCCACCTCATTCTTTAATCAAAGGATGTCTTCTCCCTTGTTTGAGAACGAAGAAACTCGCCACCTCTGAGCTACCTTTGCCTTTTTCTGTCATGGAGAATACCCACCCTTCAGAAACAGACCAAAGGCCAAAACCTGCTGATTTTTCTATTGAAAATATGTCCCCTTGCAAAGACCCTAAACAAAAAGTTAAGTTGCTTTCTTTCACCAATCCGTACAACTCCAAGTTACAGCTGAATCTGTCGTGACTTTCCTGAGATCTACCCCGGGGCTTGGCTGTCTGTTCTGGTCACTGGCTCCGAGTTCCCCTCCTGGGATTTGCAGGAGGGCAGTACTGAACCTGCATTCTTCTCCTTGTAAATGTAGGCCGGGTGCCCCTGTTCTCCGGGTTTGGGACAGTAAGAGGTTGGTGCTGATTGGATTTACTTGCGTGCATGCTCTTCACAAAAACACCGTGGATGCTGAAGTTAGAGCACGTCGCCACAGAGCTTGACATCGATGTTAGAGTGTCTCTTAACCCCCCCCAGCTGTGATGTTTCACCTGCTTTGGTTGTTTTGGTGGTCTTTTTTAAAAATGGAGATTTCACATCTGCCCAGACCCCACTCAAAACGATTTGGTCAGGTTCTGGTTGGACAAGTTTAAAATCAAAGTAGTGCCCGGAATTCCCTCAAACCACCCGACTTCATCCAGGAATACAGTCTGCAGTGCAGAAAGAGAACCACTTACCAAGAACTGTGCTTACATACCTTTGTCATCTCTCTTCCCCCTTGGAAGTTATCCTCAAGGGGATTTGTTCCTGTCCTAGGGATTCACCTGGGATGGTGGCTGCCTGTGCTTTTGCTCGTGGCCTTGACGGTGCTCTGGTTGCTGGATCTAATGGCCTGTCTTGGTTTCTGTCACATGAGAAGGGGTCGTTTTCTGGGGTGACTCGGACTGAATTCCCCATACTGTTTCCACACCAGGACACCATGTTCTCCATCAAGCTAAAGAAATCAGGTGCCTGAAATTGTGCTTAAGTTTTGGGGGAAAGATGGAGTTCCTATCCAGAGCCCCCAGATTTCCAGAATCGAGTGAGCTTCCTGGAAGGACACTGTATCTTCTCTCAATTCCAGTCATCTCAGTCGTTGTCATTCCGGTTAGGTGACATGTGCACTTTAAATGCTGTCATCAGTTGGCTTCATTTTCAAGACAATCAAATGTATTGACTGTGTTTTCTTCTTAGAAAATGGATAGGTTTAAAAACATGCAAACTGCCACTTTCAACCTTTGCCAGTATTCCCTCTACCCCCGTGAGAGCTATCTTGGGGGAAGAATCCTTACCAAGGTTTTTTTGGAAAGGTACGAATCTTACCTTTTTTCCCCTTCTGTGTCTCAGGGTAATACTATTCAGAGTCGCCCCTTTGCTCATTTTCTCCCGTATTTGTTACCTTCCTGAGGCCTCAGTATTAGTCGTGAGCACAAAGTTTTGAGACCCTTGGCGTTGTTTCTTGATGTGGGAGGGGAGGTGTTAGTGTGTGCAAGGGTTGAACTAGATAGACCCTGCCTTAGTAGAGGGTGGGACCATAACCTTAGAGGCCAGAACTTGATCCAGAAGTTGCTGTCCACAGAAGTGCTTTCTATTTCATCATTTTTGTCTCTAGGGCTCTTTTTCTGTAGCCAGGTCTTCCCAAGGATTTTAGTATTTGCATTGGAGTTGAGGTTTACTCTAATGATGGTGGCCCAACTGTGCCCAGAGGACAGCCAGGCCCTGGGAGGGGGGTTTAGAAAGACAGTCCTGGTGAATGGGCTTCAGTGGTCACAAAGAGGGTGGCTGTGAGGTGACCCCAGACACTGCAGAACAATGTGCACCCCCTTTGTTTGGATGTCCTTGGAATGTGGGAGCCTAGAAATAACCCTGTGGATGGAATTGGGGGCGGCGGCTGCTGGAGATCTGTGTGCCTTGCCTTCCTTCAGCAGGACCGTCTAGGTGCGCAGCCACCTACGGATGTGTCCCAGCCAGCCCCGTCGCTCTCGTCCATCCTCAGAGACAAAGAAGAGGGCAGGGAGTTTGGGCTTGGTTTTGAACTTTCCTTTCAATGTAGCAAAGCATTCCTAGTTAACCAGAGCCTTGGAATCTACTGCCTGCTGGCCAGGCTTTAAAATGAAAAGTGTTTTAATGCTGCCATAAAAGGGGGGGCGGGGGGAGGAAGGGAAAATAAAGGTATCTTTCCAAGTACTCATCTAATTTAATTGTCAAAAGATTGATAGGCCATGAATTACTTCTCCATCTCACTAAGGGTTAAAGGCGGGCAACCCCCCCCCCCACACTGGTTGTGTCCCCTGCCACCGAAGTGGGTGACCTGCCCTACAACCAGGTGGGACCACCTGTGCTGCAGTCCGGAGGGGCTTCTGCAGGAAGCACCCATCCCCACACCTTCCCCGGCCTGAGCTTCCCCTACCTTTCGTCACCACCTGAGGGCATGAGCACAGGCCACGGGGCGTGCCTGGTGAGTTTGCCTGTGGTTCAAGCTTAGCCTGTGGTCTCCTGTGTGCTGCTGCCTGCGTGGGATGCACAGGGGAGGTGCGGGGATCCGCAGGAGGGTGGTTGGGATACACCGGATACCTCTGCTCTCATTGCTTGTTTCCAAATGCTCTATGGACATTTCTGTGCTAAATCCTATTAAATAAAAAAGACGGGTTAAAACCCAGATGCTGTATATTAATTTGTAATTATGTATAAAGTGAAGCAGTTTTAAACTGTAAAGGTTTTTTTCAGTGTGTTTTCTCGAATTTTGCCACAACATACTGGCTTCGTATTTTATTTATCTTTCTTTCTAGTTACCAGCTTCAGACCCTTGTAAAGTCTCCCTCAGCCCTTTCAAAAAAAAAAAATAATAATAAATTTCCTGTGAAGTCCTGGTTGGTGCTGTGATTTATTCCTATTCCTGGTTCCTGTAGAAGGGATACTCCTCATCCATCCCCAGAGCTCTTGAGGAGAGGCCTTCTGCACCGAGCAGCAGCTGGGGACCCGTTCACTCTCTCTTGGAATGGGACCCAAACCCAGAGAGTGACTGATCAGCCCTAAAGTCAAACAGTTTATGCCAAGAGCCAAAACTTCGTATTTCCAGATAAATCAATACAGTGAACAGGAACTTTGCTATAGAGCCTGCGACTTCCCTTAATGTTTGTTAGTTTCTCTTCCTTCACTAACATTCTCCACCCCATCCCACCCCCAAACTAAAGCAACTGCCAGAAACTAATTCAAGAAAAAAAGATCCTCTCTGCTTGTAGCTCCCGGGTGATTCATTGGGTTTGATCCCGGAATGTTGGGGCTCCCCCCTGGAGACACACAGGGCTCCAGCTGTCACTGGCTCCACCAGCACAGCCTGTGCCTTCCATTTTTAGATTACTGGCTTCCTACTCTTCCAGGTCTGCGCTTTCTGGACCTACAGGAAGACCCTCAAGTCCAGCTGCGCCTTGGAGAACTGTGCCGCTCGCAGTAATGCAGAGAACCTGGGCAAAGCCGCCCGGAGTCCCCGCTCTGCCACTTCCCAGCTCCCTGCCCCTCCCTGACAGTCACCAAAAAGAAAGTCCTGGCCGGGCGTGGTGGCTCACGCCTGTAATCCCAGCACTTTGGGAGGCCAAGGCGGTCAGGTCACTTGAGCTCAGGGGTTCGAGAGGTGGGTGAAGCCCCGCCTCTAGTAAAAATAGAAGAATTAGCTAGGCGTGGTGAAACCCTGTATCCACTAAAAATATAAAAATTAGCCAGGTGTGGTGGCACATACCTGTAATCCCAGCTACTCGGGAGGTTGAGGCAGGAGAATTGCTTGAACCCGGGAGGCGGAGGTTGCACTGAGCCGAGATCGTGCCACTGCACTCCAGCCTGGCAACAGAGCGAGACTCCGTCTTAAAAAAAAAAAAAAAAAAAAGTCCTGCCCAGCTGCCAAGTGTCTTTCCTTTCACCACGAACTTGGAAGTGCACGGGTTTCTTTGCAGAGTCTTGTAGCCCTGGTGATAGCTGCCTCCCCGTGAGCCAGTAAAACACTGGTCTTTTTTTTCTCACTCGCTGCTCTTGGCTGTCACTGCTGCCCCGGCGGTCTCCTCCCCCACAGCAGCCATCCTGGCCTGGGTCCGCGGTGGCCCTCATCCACCCAGACACCCTCAGCAGGGCAAGAGGAGTGGCTCCCATGGCCTCCCTCCGCTCTCCACCGCAGTTGGTTCTGAGCCAGGGACAGTCTCTGTCTGGGAGGCAAGAAGAGCGAGAAGATTCCATTCTTCTCTTCCAGAACAGCAGAGACACAAAGCGCAGAGGGCCCCAAGAACACTAGACAGCCATTCAATAGGGGCTTAAGTCTCTGCCCACTCCTAACAGATGCTGCTGTGCCCAGAGCCTCTGCCACAGCACAGCCTTGACCGCCAAGTGGCTCCTATGAAAGTGGCCATTTTCCGTTTGAAGGTCCCTCATCCCCAGGGAAAGCCCGTGGCCTAGGGGCGGCCACCTGTGAACTAGCAGGAGATGCTCTCTCCAGCCACAGCCCTGCTGGAAAAGAAGTGGGAGTCGCTGATGCTGCAAGACAGAGATCTAAACCGAAGTGTGGGGAGAACACTAGGAGGCCCCGAAAACCAAAAGGCCAGGGAGGAGCTTGGGAGGAGAGGAGGCATGCAGCGTGCAAGCCTTGCCATTTCCTTGGAAGCAGCCACGGAAGCAGAGGCAGGCAAGCTGAGCTGCAGATTGTTAGACCTCAGACCTGGAACTCCCTGAACTCCCTGCCTGGGGGTGACAACCCCCTCATCCAGCCTCTGCACAGCAAGAAGTGCCTCCCCAAGCCCCCCACCTCCCCATCCCTGCCACAGTTCCTGTTCTTTGGAGTCTTCGGAGACTCCTTTGTCCTTAAAATTTGACTCTATTTCTTCAGGGGCACAGTGGCAGGGTCACCCAGAGGGTCCTGGAGCAGTCCAGTTCCAGCACCATCCTGCCACCCCTGTGGGTGTCCCCCCAGGCCAGAGAGGAGTCACAAATGGGAGGAAGTGGCGTTTGCCCTAAATGGGGAGGACGCGGGTCCCAGGGCCCCAGCAGCCTACCCGCTCCTCCCCAGTTTGGGGCCCTCCCTCGCTGCCTCCCCGCCCCTGCCCCCTCCGCCATCCCCAGCTGCCTTTGGTATCCAAGTGACAGCCCTGGCCCTTCCCACCCCCGCTAAGGCATCCTCCTTTCATATGGTAATGGCTTGCTCTACACAGCCCTAGTCCCACAGATGTGTGGGCTACCCCTCTCTCCCCATGCCTTTGGGAAACTTTCTTCTTCCTGGGAAACAGAATCTGGACCCTGCTGGGGATAAGGACCCCGGGGGCCTCAGTGGGAGAGTTGTGGGGAGGGGGTCATAACGGGGCTCCTTGGAATGGACCAGCTGGAAGCCAGCCTGCTTTTCTCTCCCTTCCTCCCTGGTCACCGCTTCCCTTTGAGCTGTCCCTGGACTTCCCACCCCACCCCCAGCTTCGGAGTTTGAGGTGGCGGTTGCCTGGACAACCTCGGTTCTTCTCTGCGGTCCAAAGGAGAGGGCTGCCGGGCAAGTGAACCAGGGCTGCCTGCCCTGAGGAGCCTGGAAGAGGGCCACACTGGGGTCCCCTCTATCGGGGAGGGCTATGGACAGGGGCTGAGGGGGCCCTGCGGAGGCCCCAGGATGGGCACAGACTCCAGGACTGCCGCTCGTAGCCGAGTGGCCGAGCTATTAAACCTCTGTCTCCATTTCCTCTTTCAGAAGGGTCTGCAGAGGTGGCGCGCACATTCGTCATGATGCTGAAGAGATGAGCAGAGTGCTTAGTCTGGGGCCCAGCACACTCATCTGGAAGCATGGAGCCGCGGGACAGCTGCCACGGACGGCAGTGGCCCTGGATTCATGTCCCGAGTCTGAAGAGAGCTCCTCCCTGGCCTTTTGGTTTTCGGGGCCTCCTAGTGTCCTCCCCACACGGTTTAGACCTCTGTCTTGCAGCATCAGCAACTCCCACTTCTTTTCCGGCAGGGCTGTGGCTGCAGACAGCATCTCCTGCTAGTTCACAGGTGGCCGCCCCTAGGCCACGGGCTTTCCCTGGGGATGAGGAACCTTCAAACGGAAAATGGCCACTTTCGTAGGAGTATTTCAGGTTACAGGGTCACCCCTTCCTGTCCCTACCTTAGACTCCCAACCCCATCGCTGCACCTGGCCTGGCCTCCTCTGGAAGGAACCTCAGATTTGGAGCCTCTGCCAGGGCAGGGAGCCTGTTGGAACCAGCCCAGGGCTAGCCGGCTCATTCCTGGAATTCCTACCTCCTCTCACTGCCCTGGGTTGGCACCAGGTGCTGAGTGGGCCTCAGGCCAACTGTGGGCATGGGCTCGATGCCGCTGCTTCCTCCTCCATATCAAGGCATCAGCCATATCTCGCCCCAAAAGGCAGAGAGGAAATCCAGCTAAGTCCCACACCCAGCTCTGTGCTGGCTTCTGAAGGGAAGACACAGCCACTCATCGGCACTTTTGGCTCATGTGTCCTCCCACAACAAATGCGAACAACCATGTACCTTTCACATGGCTTTATGTCTAGCTCTCAAATGGTATCACAAGTGTAACTGTTACAAAGTATATAATCTGGGGCATTATTTTCATGCTTCAGATATATTTAGGGCTAAAGGCTTAAGTTGTTCAACTTACAGAAAATGCCCACCATGTGACCTCATTAGCAAAGCCAGTACTTCTTGGCAAACTGATTGGCCAATTCAGAATTCAATTTCCATTAAAAGTTTGATTGCTTTTAAATTTAAATCAAAATGTTATTTAGTTGACAACTAAAAATGTTTAGTGACAACTATCTCACTTCTGAATTATGACTTAATAATAGGGAGGGAGGGAGGTAAGATGAATGAGTAGATGGGATGGATGGATGGATGGGTGGATGGATGGATGGATGGACAAGTGGATGGGTGGATGAATGAATGGTGGGTAGGTTGATGAGTGGGTTGCGTGGGCAGGTGGATGGGTGAGTGGATGGGTGGGTAGGTGGGTGGATGCATGGGTGGATGGACAGGCAGGTGAGCAGATGGACACACAAAGATATGGAATCTTGTCATGTGCTTGTCAATTGAATTCCAAAAGGCACTGCCCTGTTTAACAACCATATGCTTTGCAATCCACCTTTCCCTCGTGCTGCCCAACCTTAACACGTCCATTTGGTGCCCCAGATGTTTTTACACCCTGAGCAATGCACCATAATGAGTTTCAGGAGGGGCGAGAGATAACTTTCTTTTGTGAAATGAAAGAAGGGTGATTGAGGAAGAAAGGTGGGAAGCGGGGAACAGGCATGGGCAGAGGCACGGTTCTGGGAAAGTGCATCCCCAGATCCCAGAGGAGTTCCTCAGGACTCGCCCAGCCTGGGGCCCATCACAAAGCTCCTCTCTGTGGTGGAAGCCCTGTGTGCCAGACCACTTCCCCCCAAGGAAGGTGGGCCCTGCTGTCTTCCTGCTCTTTCTCCAGCACCACAAGCATTTGAAGCCCTGGCTTTTACCTGGGAAGAGAGAGAAACACCTCCTCACCCGCTAGCCCTGACTCCAGCTCAGACAAGCCTGGACAAACCCAGCTCATGCCTAGTGACATTCTAGGTCGCCTGGGGAAGATCTGCCAAGCCACGGCCTGACCCTCCGGGTTCAGCATGCGCTGAGCAAAGCACCCGACCAGAACACTCTTCTTTCAGTCATCACACTGAGGCTTGGACCTGGGGGTGACTGTCCCCACCAACAACACAGGAGATCAGTCCTCCTGGAGGTGATCAGCCTCCCGAAGAGAAAAGTCTGAAAATCAGGAAGTCACAGAAAGTTTTTAAGACTCTGCACACTTTCCAAGCAGAAGTTGAGGCCCTTTGAACCCTGTGATTGCAGTAACCATTTCTCCGGGGTGGCTCGTACAATTCCAGGCCATGGAAGGACAAAGCACTTGTGCCAACAGGAGGGACAACCCGCCTCTGTGAGGAACCTCCTGGTGGGCTCTGGGCTTCCTGGCAGCCACAGCTAAAAGGGAAACTTTTTGTTGTTGTTTATTGTTTTGAGACAGAGTCAAACTCTGTCACCCTGGCTGGAGGGGCAGTGGTGCAATCTCGGCTCACTACGACCTCTGCCTCCTGGGTTCAAGCGATTTTCCTGCCTCAGCCTCCTGAGTAGCTGGGGATACAAGCGCCTGCCACCGCGGGGGTTTCACCATGTTGGCCAGGCTGGTCTCGAACTCCTGACCTCCAGTGATCCACTTGCCTTAGCCTCCCAAACTGCTGGGATTACAGGTATGAGCCACCGTGCCCGGCCGGAAACATGTATTTTTATTGAAATTGCCTTCAACTCCCCAGAAAAGCTGGAATGCTTTCTTCTTTCTAGTTAATTTTCTCACACACACACACACACACACACACACACACACACACACACACACAACTTTACTCAAACTGGAAACGTATATGGGGCAAAAGAAATGGACATCATTGACGGAAATCTAGTAGCCTCTTTACCCAATTTAGTTCAATCCTTAAAACGGGCAATATGATCTGTTTTTTTCTTTGTTATGAATGAGGAAATGGAGTTACAGGAGCAGAGGGACCTTCCCAAGGAGGACCACCAAGTAGAAGAAAAGCTGCTGTTTGCACCCAGCTGGCTTGACTGCAGTGTGGCCCCTCACGCTGCACGGTGCAAACTGAGGACCCACGTCCTGAGGCTCAGCTGAGGGAGCCAAGCACATGGGCCGCAAAGGTCTGGCCTTGATCCCAGAGCACAGCTCACACTCCTGCTGGGAGGAGGAGACAGGCATGGCAGGGACCTTGCAGGCCTACAGGAAAGAGGCAGCCACAGCTGGCAACACCAGCTTGGAGGGCAGACTGGGAGCTGAAACCCATCCCCCGCCACCCCCCCGGCCACCTCTCTCAGGCAAATGTCACAGCTGCATTGAACAGTGCTGGCTTTTCGGTGTGGCTTCAACTCCCATTTAAAAAGTCTCACTATTTTCCATGGGAAGTGGGGAGATGGAGAGAGGGAGAGACAGGACCTGCTCCTCGACAGTCTTTGATGAAGCCCTAGTTAGGGTTGTACAGATGAGAGAAACAGAGTACCTCAATGTTCACTCTGCAGAGTGGACAGAAGCGGGGCCAGCTTCGAAAGCTTTGAGGAAGCTCACAGGAGCCAATGTGAAGAAAGTGCGGCCGTGGAGGAGTCATCCGTGGCACTCGCTCTCGGAGCCTGCATTTATGCTGAGTGCACGTGTCAGGATGAGACGGTGCCATCCTGTTCCCTCTGCGGTCCCGACGCTGGTGGAGCCACCACAGGGTGGGCTTGGCGGGATGTGTCTCTCTCGCTTCCATCTTCCCTGGTTCCCCGTCATCCCTGCAGGCTGAATGGGGAAGCTGTGATGAGTCTACCTGGAAATGGCTTTGGAGCCCTGGGTCCTGGCATGGAGCTGGTGCCCATCAATAGAATTAATCTATCGTGCAACCCAGGAGTGTCTGGAAGCTTCTCTGGGTACCAGAGCGATGCTGCTCGTCTCCTTTACCTGCAGAAAGGACAGGAAAGGAGTCCAGCCCTACTCAATTCAACTCAAAAAAGCCACTGCTCCCCTACTGCAAACCCTCAGGGGCCCGAGTGCCAGGTGCCAAACCCAGGCCAACCCCAGGGCCAGAGCAAGGCCCCTTGGGTTCAGGGGGCCTGGGCAGCTGGGGCCAGACACACAGAAACCACGAGAGCTTCTGCTGCCATGCTGAGCGTGTTTCCTCAGCTTTAAAATGGTGACCTCAACAGTGACCTGGGGCTAGGCAAGGTGGCTCTCACCTGTAATCCCAGCACTTTGGGAGGCCGAGGTGGGCGGATCACTTGATCACTAACCTCAGTCAGAGGTTAGTGAAAACAAAGGTGTCATTCTTCTCCCACCCAAGTGCATGGACCCCCTGAATTTGATCCCAAATCCCAAGTTAAGAAGCCTGCGGCCTATTCTAGGCTTTTCCTTGACCCTTAATGAGGCAGAGCCACATCCCAAAGCCCAACAAGGCAAGGGAAAATGCAGGACAATACTGTGCCCGTCCTGGGAAATTCACCCAAATCACCCTGGCTCCCTGGGCAGGGCCTGAACCTCTGCAGGTGCCATGGGCGGGCCAAGCTGCAGGTCAGGTAGGGCTGGGCCTGAGGGAAGAAGAGCAGCTGGGGGGCCGATCACCTTCATGGCCTCTTCAAGTTGGAAGAGACCATTCCCACCTCCTGAAGGAGACAGGCTGGGCAGATCCATCGGTGCTGGGCCTGGGGCCGGGGCTGGGACATGATGGATGGGGCATGCAAGTTTCTTACTCTGCGAAATATCCCCCCCAGTGATGATCCAGAAGAACCAAGGCTCTTTCCAAGCTGCGCTCATTACACAACTGCTTCTGAAGAGGTTGCTTCTATCCCCACTAATTCACAGCCTTCGGTGTTGAGCAAGGGATGGCTGCCACACACCCTTGGGGTGGATGACTCTGGGCTCATTCTTGTCAGTTCCTGACCAAAGATATGTCCTTTGAAGGCAGGGAGACCTGGCAGAGCAGCCAGGTGGAGGAGGCAGTTGGCTACCCTCTCCTTGCCCTTGGCAACCCGACAGTCCCCCCAGGCAGGCTCTCAGGATGCCAGAGCCTCCAAGATGGCCCGTTTTCTCTCCTGCATCGGGCACAACCCAGGAAAGCTCCACTGGCCATCTTGGGACCGAGGTTTCCAGGGAGACCTTGCCCCATCACTGATGGGGAAGGCGCCTTCTCCCTTCCCCAAGCCCCATCCCACACTCAGTCTGACCCCTGGGAGGCCAAGGAACATGGAGCTAGGCCTGCTGGGCAATGACTTGGTTTCAAATCCCAGTTCCACTGCTGCAATGTGGCGGCCATTCTCCCCCTGTAAAGGGCTATCTGGGCATTAGTCATGGTGTTTAGTGCTTTATAGAACTTGACCTCAACTCTTAACCCTGCTATCATTAAGCCTGTATCTGAGAATCAAGTGGTTTAACCAAGCTTGTACATACCTGAGAGCCACACATGAGAGAGCTTGAACCCAAACCCAGGTGGGCCTAGCTCCAAGTCCACATTCTGTCAGTTGCAACCGTGTTGCCTCCTCCTCCTCCTCCCAGCATGAGACCTTGGGCAAGTTACTGTGACCTCTGGACGCATTTCTTCATCAGCAAGAAGAGGACAAGAATGTCTACCTCCGGGGGTCATTGCGAGGGTTAAAGGAGGTAATTATGCGAAGCACTGGCCAGTGGGCAGCACACAGTCGGGGCTTGACAATTGCTTGACAAGAAGGGTTTGACAAGAGCCAGGATCTTGGCAGATGACGGCTCTGCATGCTCCCAGAGAAGCGGGAGGCAGGGCGGTGTGCCCAGGTTCCTTCCAACCCCTGACCCAGCATGTAGAGGAAGAGGCTGCTACCTGTCTAATATCTGTGCTCCCTTTGCTTGGCGTTGGAGTCCTGGAGTTTCCCCGGGGCACCTTCCAGTCCCGCCCGCAGTCAGGCGTGGATGTGACTGAGTTCCAGCTGTTGGGAAAATGCAGAAGTTATGGTGCAACTTCTGGGTCATGCCCTTAAAACAGGCTTGCCCATCACTTTCTCTCCTCCCCTTTCCACTGGCTGGAATGCAGATGGGATGGCTGGGGCTGGGATGGCCAGGGTGGACCAGGAAACCGCTGCCTTGCATGGAAGACAGCAGGGCAGGGAGAGAGGGGGTGGGAGTTGGAGAGAGAGGGGGAGAGAGTTGGAGCCCTGTGGGCCGCAGCCGGCTCACACTCACCCTGTGACTGCGTGACAGGGAACTTCACCTCTGCGCTGCTGTCTGGGCTGTACTCACAGGACTCTAGCTGGAGCCAACTCCTGGCTTTGGATGCCCAGAGTGAAGTGCTCAGGCCTGTGTGGAAGTGGTTCACCTGTGGTCCCCACCACTGCTACAGGAGCAGACAGTTCGAGGCAGAGTCCCAGGATGCCCCTCCCAGGACTGCGCCTCTGGGCAGGGGGAGGGACGAGGCCCTCTCTGCTCTTGGCCCATCTACACGCACCATACTTACCTCTGAGACACACCCACTCAAGATCATTCCATTTTGTAAGGAATGTGGCGTCATGCCCCTACGCCAGCATCGGCAGCACTTCTTACACTGTGAAGGCGCCATTTGGATTTTGTGGGCCAGCACACCACTGAGCACCACGGAAGCCACTGCTGAGAGCCACCATGCTGGGGCACCTCCAGGTTCCTGTTCACAGCACAGCCACCCCGCACGCAGGCTGCGCCACGGCATGACCTTCTCAGGCTGCCCGCTGTCTGAGGGGTGCCTGAAGGTGAGCTCACAAAACACAGAACACGATGTTTACCTGCGAGCATACTCTTGAGCTCATGAGGTTCATGGTGACTATGAAAACGCACGAGGAGGGTAGGTAGCCCAGGGCCCACGGTGCCATGAGCTGGCGCTGCGGCCGCGAAGCTGCCTCCTGGAGCCATTTCGCCCCTCTGAATGGCGCTCGGGTTATTTTCAGACAAAGGAGCATCAGCTGGAGGTTCTGCCTTTTCGAATGGATGGAATTACATTCCCAGCTTCTATTTACCAGAGTTTCCAGGAGAGAATCGCTCTCAGGAGGGGCAGACAGGATCAGGACTCTCCATGGAATCAACTTCATGGCTTCTAAAGCAACTTCAGGAGGCACAGGAATGGGGAGACCTCTTATCTGGGTGGGTTCCCCCTTCCCAGCTCATGAGAGGGGCAGATGCCAGCAGGCAGGCCTTGAGCCTTGGCTGGTGAGACAGGACCGAAGTCAGCCACCAGCAATGTCTCCAAGACTGATCCCAGCACAACAAGACAGGCAAAGAATTTTCTCAACTCTTTTTATTAAGTTAGAAAACTGATAAAAGCAACACAACTTTCGGGGAAAGCACCATGGCACGTCCTTTGTGCTATGTGGTAAGTGTGCTTTATCTCAGTGAAGCAACCCCACCGGTCCAGGCGCCCTCCCTGCAGTCCCCGCAGCTGGGCTCCTGAGTGCGCCAGCAGAGCCATCCCCTGGGACCACAGCCAAGTGCCTTCGGGCAGCCGGCCTGACACAGGCGGGGCCTGCTGGGTCTATAGGGCCCAAGGAGCCCCATGCAGCCAGTGCCCCATGGCGGGCACGCATCAGTGGGTAAACCCTGCCCAAAGGTCCCACCCCCAAGAGGCCTCCAGGACCCGCACCAAGGCATGGGGAACACTCGGGGCTGCTTAAGTAACTGGTATGTGGCACAGCCCCCTCCGCGGCCCTAATCTTGAGCAAGCCAAACAGTGTTCACACTGCAGGTGCCTGGGAAGCCACAAGTTTGGACACCCTGCCCAGCCCCTGTCAGGGCACCAACACCCCTCCCTCTAAAATGGCGGCTTGGGAGTGAGCAAGAGGCATTACGATGGTCACTGACAGGTGCCAACCTCTCCATAGCCCAGGTGTCAGGGAGGTGCTGATGAGGGACCCCAGTGACTCAGGAGGTGACAGCAATGAACAAATGTTCAGCAGTTCTCTCGGGGCCATTCTTATCTTGGAGCTCAGGGAGCAAATGGGGGCCAAGACGCAAGATGGTGAGGACCCCGTCAGTCCTCCACACTGAGATGGATGCGGCCCTGGTGGGGTCTGCAGGGGACACCCTGGGGTCCCTCTACTGTCTCCAGCTCACAGCTGCTCCTTGTCTTGGAGGGCAGTGCGGTCTCCTGGGGAGAAGCCCCCAGTGCTGTTGGCAGGTGTGTGACATGGGGGTCACTGCTGCCTCTCAGGGTGGGCTCTGAGGAGGGGAGGGGAGGGGTGACCCCCAGGGCACTTGGAGCCTTGAGTTTGCTGCAGGCCCAGCTCCACTGAGTGGCCACTAGCAACTGTGTCTCCACTGGACCACAGCACTGAGCAAGGCCCTGAGTAGGTGGGCTGGGACTTACAGATTTGTGAAAGGGGCCCACAAACCTTGGAGGTCTGGGTGTCCTTTGCTAATAAGGCCTCATGGATGTCACTGAGGCCCCCCTGCAGTTTCTGCACCTTATAAAATCTGTCCTGGTCACCTTTCTGGTCTCAACCCCTGGGAACCTGGTTTCCCAGACCTGGGACACCATCTATAGATGGCAGTAGAGCCCCAGCAGGGCGGGCCAGGAGGGAAAGGATGTGTGGCAGTGCTGCAGCCCCGAAGCCCACCGGGGGCTCCTCCCTGCCCCTGCCTGCCCGGCCCCAGTCCAGGACCTGCCAAACAGGTGATCTCAAGGCTCTGCAAGTGTCCTTCTTCCCGACGCCAGGGTCAGTCCTGGTGGCAGTCCATGCCCCTCTGGGTGTGTCTTCCCACAAACCACTGCAAAGCTGAAGAGGCCCCCGGGGGCACAGATGCAAGAAATGCTTCTCTTCTCTTGCCTAAAGCTCAGAACAGCCCAAGGCTGCTGCTCCCCAGAGCTGGCGGGGCCCCTTCCACCTCTCGGAGTGCTGGCCCAGGGCCGGCTTAGCTCCCGCTGTGGCAGACAAGCCAAGGCCACGCTGTGACACTGAAGGCCGCGGTCTGTGGAGGGAGGAGAGGAAGAAAAAATCAATCAGTGGCCACATTGTTCTGTTCTGACCTGATCTGGAACAAAATGACAATGACACGGCTGCCCATGAGGCTCGGGCGTGAGAACGCCGGATCCACCATTCGCCGGCAGCGCAGTCTGGTGATTCAGGCACCCCAGACCTGCTTTCCCCACTGAGTGTGGCAGATGACTCAGGTGTCAACTTGATTGGATTCGGGGATACCCAGATGCCCGGGGACACATTACGTATTCTCAGTGCTGGAAGGGAAACCCAGGCAGCTTGGTACTTGATTCGAATGGCCGGGCCGCCCCAGTGAGTCTGTGCTTCCAGAGGCGACCAGCCTGAGAGCTGTGGCGCGGGTAGGGAAGATCTGCCCTTAGTGCGGGCGAGCACCATCGGACGGGCGGGGGCCCTGGTGGAATAAAAAGCTAAGGAAACGGGAACTCAGGTTTCTTTCTTCTGGAGCTAGGTTGCTCTTTTCCTGCCACCGGGCATCAGAGCTCCAGGTTCTCTGGCCTCTGGGACTTGCTGCCCACCACCCCACCCCCACCCCAGGCTCTTGGTTCTTTGTCCTTGGGCTGAGGTCTGTCCCCGGCTCTCCTGGTTCTGCAGCTTGCAGCCTATCATGGGACTTCTCAGCCTCTATCACCAAGTGAGCCAATTCCCCTAACAGAATAAGTTCCCTCTCACATACCACTCCGAGGCCCTGAAAGGAAAAAGGTGAGCCCTCTCGCACAGCGGGGCACAGGCAGGCGGAGCGCTCTAGCAGCCCTGCGTGTTCATCCACTCCACGAGGCAAGGAGCCTCAGCAAAGCAGTGATTAATGGTGGCGCTGTCCGGGGTTTTCGGCTTTGGTTGTATTTAAGCTGTACGTGTTAGTTTTAATTGTGTGAGAACAAGAACATAAGGGGCTTTCTAGTTGTATGCTTGTGTGTATTAAGTAACGTTAGTAACATTTCAATTAAACACTGAAGCCAGCACTGAGGCTCCACGGGACTGTCCCCTTTAAGTGGGGTCACCTCTCCATCCCGCACAGTGCTGGGCCCTCTGCTCTCTGAAGGCTGCTTTGCAGGAATTCTGCCCTCCCCACGTGGGCAAGTTGTTTCCAGATACAGAGGCTGGGTTGGGCGACTGAGAAGGCCCCCAAATCCCTTCAAACTCCTCACAAGTGAGAAGCTGGGGTCACAGGGGCCCTAACCATCCTGAGATGCTCTAAGACGGCAAACCTGAACCTCTGGGGCCTGGTTGCCAGGTCTAGGCCCCGTCCCAGCACGCCACATGCTGACATGTGGTCCCTTCAGGGCAAGGCCTCACTGCTACCTGGAACTAAACAGCCACGCTACCTACCTGGGGGTGTCCCCCAAGGCACCCTGAGTTGCTGAGAGGAATACAGATGACAGCTAAAGGCACAGGGGTTGGGGAGCCTTGGGGCCAGGCTCCTGTGTTCCCTCTCAGGCTGGGTCCCTTTAATTTTTGGCAGGTGCTCCCTGGGGCCTGGCTCCCTCATCTGTGAAATGGGCTAATCCTCCAGCTTGCAGAGTGGACAAGGGTCAGCGGCCACCCTGCACTTCCTGTGTGCAGCAGGCCTTGGCCAACGTGTATCCTGTGGGTTGTTGGTGTAGGGCCTGCCCCGCTAGACTCAGCCTGCCCCATTGAGGGTGGGATGGTGCTCTATCTCCCAGCCTGGCACAGGAACAAATGACTGCTGATGCCTGGATGGATGGACTCCATCCTGGGCACTCGCTTAGCCAGGCCCAACCCTCCAGGCTAGCAGAAACCCTCAGGCGTGTGCTCTGGGATTTCCCATCTGTAGCAACTTCTTTTAAGACAGGAGAGAATGTGCTGCACTGTCCCTCCTGCAGCAATGACGGAGCCCACAGTGGATTAATGAGCTCGGCCCTTCCCAGAGCCAGGACTGGAGCCCTGCCCTGCACCCCAGTGGCTAGGCCCAGCAATGCCCGTGAAGAGAAGACAAGCTGTCGGCAGCTGGATGCCTGCCTTGCATTAGGCAGCCCCCCATGCTGGAGGCGGGTGGGAAAGAAGGGTTGGGGGTCTGCGCCTTAAAGGGCCTGGAGTAGGGGGTGCCCAGGGGAAAGAAAGAGAGAAAAGGAGAGAATGTTCACAGCAAGATCACCCTTAGTGGGTAACTGGGGGCCTCCTGCAGCCGCTGGCTGCTATCCCCAGGCTGTGGATCCAACCGCAACACTGGAGCAAGGGGCTGCCCTGGAGGTCGCTCAGGTTCCAGCTCAGCAATTCCCCGCTGCTTTTGGGCGGCTGCTGGCCAAGCCTGTGCTCTGTGCCAGGGGCACAGACGTGAGGATGCCCATGGCCAGCTCCCCAGAGGCGCCTGCAGGCAGGCAGCACACTCAAGGCTCAAGTCCTGCTCCAGCCCTGACTCGCCGTTCATGTGATGCAACTGTCTCACCTCTCAGAGTCCTAGTGGGCGCCCTCCAACAGCAGGACCTATGACAAACAGCTCTGGAGAATGACAGGGGACTCGATGCAGATGCTCACACCTATGAAGAGCTCCAACAGGTGGCCAGGACGGGGGAAAAAATGCTTGTGGACAAACAGGGGTGATGATCTGGGGTGCAGAGGCCACAGTGTGGAGGGGACCTCCTGGTGGCTCTTGCAGGATGGATGGAAAGGGGCCTCCAGGGACAGGGGCAGTTGGGCCCAGCATGGAGGCAGGAGACTCAGCCATGCTCTTGGGGACTAGCGAGAACTGGACTTCTCACCAGCACCCCTGGCCTGATCCCCGCTGCTGCCTGGGAGAGCAGGGTGGGAAGCCATCTCGGGCCCAGGCACTGCCAGAGGACACTCTAGGTGGCCGATGCACTGGTTGGGGCTGCGGGCAGCCAAGTTCAGTGGGAAGTGCCATGGTCACCAGGGGCACCCACCGCGGAGGAGGTGGCAGGAGTGCTTTGTTTCCACCCTTCCTGGCCCCATCCTTGTCAAGGGCACCCCACCCAGCTCCCCGTGAGCCTTGTCTGGTTCCAGGGCTGGGCCCCTGCCACTCAGAGCCACAGCACAGGCCCCGGTCTGTGGCTGCCTGAGTTGGGGGCTCTCCTCTGGCTCAGCCCTGACAGCTCCACAGTGGCCGCCTGAGCAGCGAGAGCTCCGCTTGCAACCACTGTGGCTCCATTTCCTGGGGACCCGGGGAAGGCCAGGCATGCCCGGGCATCGGCTTCTGGGCTGCAGGCCCTTCTATGGAGAGCCTGGCTCACTCCCCGCCTTTGAAGAGAACTTAGACACTGAGCTGTCCAGGCAGAAGCTGGACAGGAGGAGCTTTGCAGAGCACGGGAACAACCCAGGGTCATAGTGACGGGACAGAAGCCACAGGACTGGGGCGGCCTCAGGCGGAGGAGGGGCTGCGCGGAGGGTCTCTGGATGGCTGCCAGGCCCATGAGAAGGAAGCAGCTGGAACGCAGGGCAATGGCAGAAGCTTAAGAGCAACCCGGACTCAGCGCAGCAGCCGAGGAAGCACATAGCCCAGAACGCCTTGGGGACATGGCTTTGGGATGACAGGGTCTGGAAGTAGCTTCCCCATCAGATCTGGGACTGGCTCAGTCTTGTGTGTCCGCTTCCTCATCCCTAAATGGAGCTGATGACAGCAATCCCATTACAGACTGAGGAGAACTCCAGTGGGTACAGGGCAAGTGCCTGCCGAGGAACAGCAGTCATGGGTGGACAGGCCTTTCAGAGGGAGAGGCTAAGCAGGGACATCTAGAGGCCCTTGCAGCCCACAGCACCCCAAAACCATCATCATCAGCATCTGCCTGTCCTCCATCGCTACCCTTTTAAAGCTGCTTCTGAAACTGGCAATCATTTGATCTCTATCTATTCAAGTGCTATGAGTAATACGATTTCCACTCCCGTTGTCCAGATGGGGAAGCTGAGCCTCAGGGGAATCAAGTAGCCAGTCCAGGGTGAAGCAGCCAAAAAGTCACAGCCAAGACACCATGCATGCTCCCCTTCCAGGGTCCCAGGGATCAGAGCAATTCCTGGGAGAGTACATGGTTCACCAGGTCCAGCTGACAGGGCAGGGACAGGTGAGACAGAGCCTCCGATCTGGAGGGTAGGCAGGGGGCAGCCTCTGGTCTGGAGGCTCAGACCAGAGATGGTCTTAGCTGCCTGAGGCCAGCAGCATGGGCCCCCTCACCCTGCCCAGTCCAGCTGGCCTGGGGTGGGAGGGGCCTCCATTTCCCACAGGTGACATTCCCCAGGTTTCTAAATGACCTAGAGGATAGCAACAGGGAATTAATGAGGAAATGCCAGTATCCTCTTGGAATCTCACTTCTCAGTGAATCAAGAAATTTGGCAGGTCTGATTTTTCTCCAAAGAGAGCAGATTAAAAAAAAAGAAGACGACCAGGTGCAGTGGCTCACACCTGTAATCCCAGCACTTTGGAAGGCCAAGGCGGGTGGATCACCTGAGGTCAGGAGTTTGAGACCAGCCTGGCCAACACGGTGAAACCCCATCTTTATACAAATATAAAAGTTAGCTGGGCGTGGTGGCAGGCACCTGTAATCCCAGCTACTCAGGAGGCTGAGGCAGGAGAATCACTTGAACCCAGGAGGCAGAGGTTGCAGTGAGCTGAGATCGCGCCATTACACTCCAGCCTGGGGGAGAAGAGCGAGACTCTGTCTCAAAAAAAAAAAAAAAAAAAAAAAGAAGAAAACAGAAAAGCTGTAAAAGAAAAAAGCGAGCCAGATGCGGTGGCATACACCTGTAATCCCAGCTACTCAAGAGCCTGAGGAACGAGAATTGCTTGAACCTGGGAGGCAGAGGTTGCAGTAAGCCGAGATCATATCCTGCACTCCAGCCTGGGTGACAGAGCGAGACTGTCTCAAAAAAAAAAAGAAAAAAAAGAAAAGCGGTGTTCCTATTCAGGCTGGCCTCTGTGAGCCCAAACACCCTGTGTTCACCAATTTGATGCTTATGCTTGGGCCCTCCTTGCCTGCCACCATGTCCCTTTAAGGGACTCGAAGGCTTGGCTGGGTCTGAGTTAGAGGCTGAGTCATCAGCTTCCATTGAGAAGCAATCCCAGCTAAGAATGACTGCCTTCACTGGGTAGAGCTTTCAGCATTTGTATCAGCAGCTGCTGGCTCACTGAGGAAATTAATTTTTCAGCTCGAGCCAGCTCCTGACAGGGTTCCTATGATCTGAAGCTGAGCCCACACACAGGGATCAGTGCCACCACCCAGCGCTGCAGGATCATGGGAAGTGGCTCGGCTCCCTCCGGCAGGACAGCTCATCTTCCACAGTCTCGTCCTGTGCTGGAGGCAGAGTGCACCCAGGGATCTCCTGCCCCTATCCCAGGGGTGAGGGGCCCAGGAGAGCATGAGCCGGGAGAATGGCCAAGGGCTAGTGGCACGCACCCTGGCCTTTCCCAGGCCCTAAACACAGAGGGCGTGTTGGGCACAAAGCCCTTCTCTGGCATCTACCCCAGTACCCTGCCAGGCTGGCCGGGATACCCTCTCTCGTGGCAGGACCTCACGCCGATCCTGCCCCTATTTGCTGCGGGAAGACCCTGCCCCCAGCTCAGCTTCTCAGGAGATTAAACCAGCACCAGATGAGACGCTCCTCCCGCCCGTTCCTTCCCTTCACTGCAGGGTCTGCAGGGCCTGGCTCAAACTGCTCCCAGTGTCTCTGTCCCACCATCACCTGCCACAGAGTGCCTTCCGTGTCACCTGTTTTCATAGCGATTCCACACAATGACAGTGTGGCAGCAACCCACGGACACTCGCTCTGCAGGAAGCCCTGCTCCAAGGCCCTCAAGGATGACCTCACTTAAGCTAGACACCTGCCGGCTTTGAGGAAAGACTTCTCCCCAACCCTTGCACGCTGGTGAGCACACAGCTGCCTCCAGGAGAAACAGGACTCAAACCAAGGCTGTCTGTTCCCACCATGCAGGCTTTGGTGTTTACAGTTAACAGTTTTTTGGGGTACTCCACCATTTAGACATGGATGTCATGCCTGGTTGGCAATCTTTTTTTTTTTTTTTTTGAGACGGAGTCTCACTCTGTCGCCCAGGCTGGAGTGCAGTGGCATGATCTTGGCTCACTGCAGCCTCCGCCTCCCAGGTTCAACTGATCCTCCTACCTCAGCCTCCCAAGTAGCTGGGATTACAGGTGTGCACCACCATGCTTGGCTCATTTTTTGTATTTTTAGTAGGGATGGTGTTTCACCTGTTAGCCAGGATGGTCTCGATCTCCTGACCTCGTGATCTGCCCGCCTCGGCCTCCCAAAGTGCTGGGGTTACAGGCATGAGCCACTGCACCCGGTCAGGACTGATTTTCACGTTGCCCAGGCTGGTCTTGAACTGGGCTCAAGCCATCTGCCCACCTCAACCCTCCTAAAGTGCTGGGATTATAGGCATGAGCCACCATGCCCGGGCCTGGTTGGCAATCTTCATACCTATCATCACTCATCAGTGCCAGGAGAGTAACACTGTCCTGATTCCATGGGGAGGGGGCCATTCTTCTGGAATCTGCCTTAGTACATGTCTCTTCCCTTGGCTTATCTTAATCTGTAACTTTCCCCTGTAATAAACTGTAACTGTGAGCGTAACAGCCTTCGGTGACTTCTATAAGTCTTTCTGGCAAAATTGACCGAGGGTGGTTTGGGAGGCCCCCTTTGTTGCACCTGGTGTCAAAAGTAAAAGCAGGCTGTGTGGAGACTGCACCCTCAGACTCTGCAGGTTGACCTGTGCTCCACACAGCACTGTCAAAAGGTCCCTGGTTGATTCTGAAGTGTAGCCATGTTTGGGAACCACCATGTTGGTCTAACTACGGTTACTGTCCCCATTTTGCAGACTGGTTCAATAATTTGCTCCAGGTTAACTGCAAATAGAAGGCACAGCCAGGAGTTGACTCCAGAGCACACCAGCCACCTGCTGCCCACCCAGACTTCCCTGGAAGACACGGTGACCTTCACCCAGAGTGGGAAGAGGTGGGACTGCATTCCCCCATGACCTTTCCAGACTCAGAGTGGCCGTGGGCTGCCAGGGACTCACCTGGCTGGGCTCGGCAGGTGCTCCTCACGCAGGCAGGTGCTTCCAGGTGCTGACAAAGGCCGTGGGGATAAGTGAGTAAGGCACCGTGGTGATGCAGTTCCATGTATCTGAAGTGGGGTCATAGCAGTCCAGAGTCTTACACCTCTGGGTCCCAAAGTAGCCCCCGACCACATAGAGCTTGTTGCCGGAAGCCAGGGCATGGCAGGACATGCGCTTGGCAGTCATGTCCCCAATCCGTGTCCACTGGTTGGTCTCACAGTCAAAGCGGTAGGCTGAGGCGGCCGTGAATTCCGTGTCACCTCCCATGATGAAGATCTGGCTGCCCAGGACGGCAGCAGCTGTGTACCGCCAAGGCTGGGGGCACTCGGCCTTGATCGTCCACCTGTTCTCCGAGGGGTCATAGCACTGGACCTTGGACACCATGTCCCGGTGGATGCTGGTTCCTCCGAAAACAAAGAGCTTCAGCTTGGCGCTCACCACCGCGGCATTGCTGACGCCGTCCCTCAAGGGGGCCACCATCATCCACTTGTTGGCCCCAGGGTCATATTTCTCCACTTGTTTCAGGGAGACAGAAGGTGAGGCTGGGAAGACCCCTGCCAGGGACGTGTGTCCCCCCACCACATAGAGGCAGTTCTCCAGCTCAGCTGAGCCATGGCCAAAGCGGGCAATCAGCATGGGCGCCGCCTTGGACCATTCTTCATGTACGGTGTCGTACACCCAGACGTCCTTGGAGACCCCGTTCTCGGAGCCCCTGCCCCCTGTCACATAGACCTTGCAGCCGATCGCTGAGGCGCTGAACTCCTTCCGGGGGCTGGGCAGGTCGGCCTTGGGGATGATCTCCTTGGCTTTGTGGTCCACCTGGTAGATCTTGTCACACATGAAGGTCTGGCCCCCCAGGATGAGTAGCGTGTGGCCCGCCTTGCGTGGCCGGGCACAGGGGCTGGTGACCACGCCGTCATTCTGCAGGATCCTGGTCTTGCAGCGCAGGGCCTCATCTATGATAAGCTTGGTGCGCTCGTCTGCCATGAGCAGGGCCTCGCTGGAGACGGCCTCCTGCAGGCAGTCGGACGGCAGCAAGGCCAGACGCACGCTGCGGAGGAGCTCGGGCAAGTGGACCTTCCGCGGCTCCAGGTCGTGCTTCACCCACTGGAGGATGGCCTCGAAGACCACCCGCTCATCCTCGGTCTCCAGCTCATCACTCGAGATGAGGTCCAGCAGCGTGTCCTTGGACAGGCTGTTGAAGTCCTCGCTCTGCCTCACCGTCTCAAAGTGCACCAGGCACATGCGCCAGGAGAACTCGTACAGCCGGCGGCACTGGTGGGCGTCCGAAAGCAGCATCATGCCCAGGCAGTTGGAGGGGAAAAGGTTCTTCTCCAGGAACTCGGCGGCGGCGTCCCGCACGTCGTGGAACTGCAGCATGTCGCCTGCCTCCAGCAGTGACTCAGCGTTCTCCTCGTTGATGGCGATGCGTGAGGAGTAGGCAAAGTCCAGCAGCAGCTCCAGCACCTCCGGGTGCAGGTTGTCCTGGAAGTTGACAGTGTCGTCCCGGCTCTCCCGCAGGCCATGGCTGAACATGGCCTCAAAGTAGCGGCTAGAGGCGGCCAGCACGGCACGGTGACAGGGGAAGGCACGGTCGCCAGCCCAGAGCGTGACGTCGGTGAACATGCAGTGCTTGCGAAGCGTGTTGAGGTGGGCCAGCACACAGTCCGGGTGGGAGGCCTTGTGGAAGAGGGTGACGTTCATGGACCCCGTGCTGCTCCGCGACTTGCGGGTCTCATGGACACTGACCGACATGGTGCGCCAGCCTGTGGGGGAACAAGCCCACAGGTCAGAGGAGCCCCTCCTGTCCATCTGCCCTCTCAGGGCTCACTCTTCAGCACAGGCCCCCTTGCCCCCTCCCACCCACTCTCTGCTCACCTCTGCTAAACCAAGCCCCTCTCCCGCAACCACGTCGCCAAGGACAACACAGGCAAGAGTGGCTGGGTCTCACCCTGCCCTGCAGAAACTGGTTTTGTTCTCAGGGTATGGGCCAGCTCTGGGACAAACATCTTTGGCCCGCAGATGAGCCACCCCCTACACAAGCTCCAGTTGAGGCTGCCTCCCATGGTTAAGAGAACACGCAAACAGGGTTCCTGACTCAGGCAGTGCTAAGTAACTGGTGCCTTTGACCACATTCCACGCTCATGACAGTCCTCTGCAGAAGCTTCTCTTGTAAGTCCCATTTTAGAGCTAGGGAAGCCACAGCTCAGAGAGGCAAAGAAACTACCCAAACCGCCACAGCCAGGATTCTCACATGGGCTGTCCGGCTCTGGAGCCTGATCTCTGCTCAAGGTGACTAATCCCTGCAGGGTTTGCTGTGGACGCCCAAGCGGAGCCTCACGTACCCACTTCCCTGCTCCCAGCAGGCTCTGCCCTGGGCTGGGCTCCAAGCGGTACTGGCTAGACATCCCCCTTGCCTTGGAACAAGAGCTGTCATCAAGGCCCCAGTGCTCAGTGGAGACATGTTCCCTGAATCCAGGTGTCTCCACAGGGCTCTTCACCTAGCTGCGGCAAGTGATGGCCTGGAGGTGGGGCTGCCAGTGACTCACCCTCGAGACCAAGGCAGAGGCCCAAGATGACAGCAGGACATGCTGAACCCTAACGGAAGTGATCCAGATTTGCCTCAGCCAAAGCGGAGAAACATGCAGCCAGAGCTTCCCACGTCCCCCAGTTGACTCCAGGATCCTGGGCCAATGCGACACCTCCCCTGCCTCCCTTGTCTGCCCTTCTCCACCAGGCCTGGGGACCTGGCGCTCAGAGTGATGGAGTGATGGCCAAGAAACAGGTTCAGTGCTTGCTCGATCTAGGGGAATTCCAAAGCACTGTCATTAATGTCCAGTGAATGGCATTACCCAAGGCCCCAGTTCAGTACTGTGAACTCAAGACTCAGCCAATATGCAGCAAAACTCATATACCTAGAGAAAACACGGCCAACACCTTTGAGGCCATCTCGAAGACCACAGCTACCTGCCCCCCTGACCTGTGGAAGGAGACTGTATTCACCAAGTTTCCCAATCAGGAATTCACTGACCACCTTGTCAAGACCCTCACCAGAGTCTCCATGCAGAGGACCCAGGCTCCAGCTATGGCTACAACAGGCTTGTTACACAAGAAAAATAAAGTGAATTAAGCCTGAAAAAAGAAAAGAAAAGAAAAGAAAACATGGCCAAAAAGCAAACTGCATTCCAGTATCTTGACCCCCTAAAAACCTGTGCTGCTGTCTTCCTGCTGGTAATGGGGCCAAGAAAAACAAAAAACCCTAAACAACAAAGTTTCTCATTCTTAATTTTCAAAAGTATGTAACTCTCCTGCCGCCTCCCACTCCAAGTCAATTTTCTACTTCGGTAATAATCTGGTAAAGGTAGGAAACGATTTCATGCTTCAGTGAGATTGTAAATGAGTGTCCGACTACATGGCTCTCTCTTGCTCACTCCTCCTCTGGCAAACAGGCAGAGAAGCCACAAACTGACGAGATTAGAGCTAGCAAGGTCCCTGCTTTTGGGCTTAGGCAGAGAGGGCACAGGAGCTGGAACGGCCTTGCTGCTTAGACCCCCAAGCTCCAGGTAGACTGTACACCAAGGACCTGCCTAAGACACTGCTGTCCAAACCTGTAGCCCACAGGCCACAGGGCTCCGAGGCTATATGAGGTTAGCCCTTCTAGGGGTTGGGGCGAGAGCACTGGACGCAGGTCCAGGCTGTATCCTGGCTCCACCTCCATCCTGTACCCTACTATTATTTTCTCGAAAAGTGAGATCCCCATCCTACTCAGGCCTCCACAACTCATTTGTTGGCAACTATTTCCTGAGCGCATCCTCGAAGCTGGGCCCTCAGATGCAGTGGCATGGAGCCTGAGAGGCTGCGCTGACCTGGTCTGAGGGAAGCTTTGCAAACAGCTTGGCCTGTGACTGATCGGAATTGCCCAATCTGAATTCCAGACCCTGTGACATTTCCCCAAATCTTGCTGTGATTGCTAAACTCTCACTCCAGTTTCCTCACTCCAGACCACCCCCTTGGTGATCAGACAATTTCCCAAACGTGGCTCTGTCCCCTCCTGCCCCACCCCACAGTGTCAGGACATTTTAAGAGTCATTTGTTGCCTCTGGTCTGCAGACCGTGCTCGGGGAAACATGGAGAGCCAAGGACCAGGAAGAATTCTAGTTCAAACCCTGGGACTCCTAAGCCCAAGCCCTCTCCACTGAGGTCACGTTCAAGGGCCCTGATGCTGAGGTTTGGCTTCAGTTCCACTATCAACACACCTGTGCTTCCAAGGACCTCCCTGCTCTAGAATCCCTAGGCACCTCACCGCACCTGCCCCCTGCCCCACCCTGGCCCTGCCAGCGGGGAGGCTGGTTCTGAGCTTGGGCTGAACGGCAGCTTGAATGCTTGGGCTTGGACACTCCAAGTGTCGGGCGAGCCCCTGTGGGATTCTTCTTACAGACAGCCCCAGCTGGAATCCCAGCTCCTCACTTAGTAACTACGGCCCTGGAACCAACACACCTAGAACTAACTCCACTCTAGGGCACTGTGTTAATTGGGCTGCCTGTGAGGGTACCCAGACAGAGACTCCCTTTGGAGGGGGTTATGGGCAGGACAAAGCAAGACTCAAAAGACCAAGAAAGCCAAAAAGCAGGGCAAATTGAAACAGAGCAGCCACAATGGTCCAGAGAAGGAGGCAGAGCAGTGACCTCTCCAAGCCAACAGTGAGCGGCAACCCAGGGTCCCAGAGCTGACAGATATCCTGCCAAAGTCGGCGCCAAGAATGCCTGCCTGCTGACGCAGATGCTGGCAACTCACGTACATACCCAGGCAGGTTCCCACCCCCGTAGACAGCCGCCAGCCTGGGGCACCTCTGTGCCAAGGGCAGAAGCACCTGCCTAGTTGTTTCCCCGGTTTGTCCCATCTCCTTCTGGGCAGCGCCTGCCCCTGAGCCAATCTTCCACTGATGGCAGCCACTCACTCACCGACTCAGCCTGATCCCAAGTGAGGCACTGGAGCCCCACTTTACAGGCAAGGATGCTGAGGCCTACACAGCTTCTGGGCATGTTATTTGTGTACTGTCTCCCCAACTGCACAGGAGGCCCAGAAAGGCAGGGACCATGTATGGGGCTCACTGATGTGACCTCAACACCCAGGACAGATACCAGCACAGAGGTCACTTGACTTGATGGCATGGACCCGTCCATCTCTTCCTATGCCCATGATGAAGCCCTGAGACACAGCATACGAAACTCATTCACATCAACTCCACCATGACTACCAGCCCAGCCACTTTCAAGACCCAGAGGAGAGGAAGGCCGAGGCAGTGGTGAATGCTGCCCAGGCAGCTGCGACACCTGACATGTGGTAGACACGTGTCATTTTACTCGCACCAGCACAATGCCGCCTCCTCCTCACACTCACACCCTGACTGTTCTCTGGGAACCACCTGCCTCCAGGCAGCTCAGCGGATGGGATCCCGGGATGGGCACTGGGCCCCGGGTGCTGCACATCACTGGGCCCTGGGGATCAGGTGGGGAGTGGATGCGTGCCAGGCCTGGCTGATCAGCTAGTGTCATCCTCCCAACCGCTGTGATGGGGCCTACACCCAGGACAGACCAGTGGGACTCTATACTAAGACGTTCACTGGAACTTTGAGGAACGAAGCAGGCCCTTTCCCTAGGACTGCTGACCGGACTGTACCAGGGCTGGAAGTGGGAAGGGGTGACAGCCGTGTTGCCACCTACCCAAGATGGAAGCCTGCGCAGAGGGCCAAGTGGAGCCCTGTGGTCCTCTGGTCCTCCCCCTTTTGCTGAGGCCTGTCACTTAAGGACTCACAGGGTCATCAGTGACCTGAATTGGTGATCAGGGGCTGCTTGTCTCAGTAAGGAGTCTTAGCTGTATGTCCCTCCACCCCTTCCATCCAGCACCCAGAAGAATGGTTGTGTGTGATTATTTTCAGTTGCTCAAGATATATGTGTTCAGTACCAGTGACGTACCCAGCCTCATAGCAGGGCCTGGGGATGCAAAAGCAGCCTAAGCCAGAGGCTCCCAGTGGCGGGGGGTGGGGAGCATGTGAGAGGGCCCAAAAGCAGGCCCCGGGAAGCCTCCCTGTGCCCACGGCTCGCGTCTTTGGGGCCATAATCAATCAGACACTCTCACTCTGCACATATCACAGAATTGTTCTGATGACCTAAGCGTCGTCCTGAGCTTTGATGGATTTAAGGCACATAGTGTAACTACAATGCCACAAACCAGCAACTCTTTCTTCACCCTGCTACGAGGGGTGGATCCACCTTGGACAGCGCTGCTCTCCAGGCAATCCTTACCTACAGACTCAGCTAAAATGTACCAGGTAACAATGTGCCCAGCATCCTTCTCCAGGACATCTTTGGAAAGATAAATGCACGAAGAAACAAACTAGCCAAGGGGTGAGACTTTCTGAAGAAAACTTGCCACACTCACAGAAGATTCCAGTGACCGAAAGCGAAAGGCCTATCCTGAGAGAAATAGAACCCAGATGCCATCAAAGCTGCTTTTTCCATGTCAGTCTCAGGAAGACCTGACTTAGTATGGCTGCAGCACTAACCCCTTCACACCCGCCTCCACTAACCAAGAGTTAGCAAGCCTCAAAACGAGGGTGTCAGCTCCATCATTCTTCACTAGAGGATGGGGAAACGAGAGAGGCACAGGGCTCAGCCCGCATAGTCCCCAGGCATGAACAGCTCAAATTATCTCCGGAGCTTAGGGCCACGGCCAATCCATATGGCCCCTGGTACAAACTGAAAACCCCTCCCCACTCCCACAGTGCGATTCTTTTTTCTTTTCTTTTTTGAGACGGCGTCTTGCTCTGTCTCCCAGGCTGGAGTGCAATGGTGCAATCTCAGCTCACTGCAACCTCCAACTCCCAGGTTCAAGCAATTCTCCTGCCTCAGCCTCCCGAGTAGCTGGGATTACAGGCGCCCGCCACCACACCTGGCTAATTTTTGTATTTTTACTAGAGACGAGGTTTCACCATGTTGGCCAGGCTGGTCTCGAACTCCTGACCTCAGGTGATCCGCCTGTCTTAGCCTCCCAAAGTGCTGGGATTACAGGCATGAGCCACCGCGCCTGGCCAGGGTGATTATTTTCGGTTTGCCAGTGTACCTGCAGTGTACCAGTCTCTGGGTTAGCAGGAAAGCACCTTTGGAAACTCGGAAAAGTCAAACCTGGCTTTTGGGCTTTTTGACAGATGTGGCTCTGGGCCCAAGCACAAGACTTAGAGAGGAAAATGCAGCTGAAATTCAGGTTGCATGAGGCTGGGTGCCCTTATGCAGTGAACAACCTGCACAGTGGTTCATGGCCACCCTGCAGGAGCCGACGCTGACAGAAACCCAAGACATGGCCCTTCCTGGCACCAAGTATGCACTGGGTGCATTGGAGTCAGGATTCCACCAACAATGACTTCATGAAAACACAGAGCTGCAAGGACCTCAACATGTCCCTTTGCCAGGACTTCCATCATTCACATTTTATTGACAAGGAAACAGACTCAAGGCTACATTCTTGGAACTTGGGCCTGACTGCAGACTCTGAGCTCCTAATTCCTCAGGAAGGCGGAGGTGTTCAGTAAGCAGTGGCAGGAAAGGAGATGGAAAGATGAACTCCTTGTTCTCCTGTCCCCTCCTGAGGGCTGGCAGCGCAAGCTAGCTAGGATGCACCAGCCGCCCGGCCTGAGGTCCCCTGCCTAGGTTTCAGAGGCTGTGGGGGTAGCAACCATGCATGAGGGCGCCCAGCCAGGTTGCTGCCTTTCAATGGCCCGTTTAAAAAAAAAAAAAAAAAAGCGGCCAGGCGTGGTGGCTCACGCCTGCAATCCCAGCACTTTGGGAGGCCAAGGTGGGCGGATCACAAGATGTGGAGCTCGAGACCAGCCTGGCCAACATGGTGAAACCCCGTCTCGACTAAAAATACAGAAAATTAGCCCGGCATGTTGGCGCGTGCCTGTAGTCCCAGCTACTCGGGAGGCTATAGCATGAGAATTGCTTGAACCTGGCAGGTGGAGGTTGCAGTGGGCCGAGATCACGCCACTGCACTCCAGCTGGGTGACAGAGCGAGGCTCTATCTCCAAAAAAAAAAAAAATGCCAGCAGGGCACAGTGGCTCATGCCTGTAATCCCAGCACTTTGGGAGGCTAAAATGGGCAGATCACCTGAGGTCAGGAGTTAAGAGACCAGCCTGGCCAATATGGTGAAACCCCATCTCTACTAAAAGTATAAAAATTAGCTGAGGATGGTGGCACGCACCTATAGTCCCAGCTACTTGGGAGGCTGAGGCAGGAGAATTGCTCAAACCTGGGAGGTGAAGGTTGCAGTGAGCTGAGATTGTGCCACTCTAGCCTAGGCGACAAAGCAAGACTCCATCTCAGGGAAAAAAAAAAAGTGCAGGGCACGGTGGCTCATGCCTGTAATCCCAGCGCTTTGGGAGGATGAGGCAGGCCTATCACCTGAGGTCAGGAGTTCTAGACCAGCCTGGCCAACATGGTGAAACCCCATCTCTACTAAAAGTATAAAAATTAGCTGGGCATGGTGGCACGTGCCTGTAGTCCCAGCTACTTGAGAGGCTGAGGCAGAAGAATTGCTTGAACCCAGGAGGCGGAGGTTGCAGTGAGCCAAGATCGTGCCACTGCACTCCAGCCTGGGCGACAGAGAGACTCCATCTCAGTCAATCAATCAATAGCAAAAAAAACCTTTATGCATATTTATTCAATATTGTATAGATCTTGTTATTTAAACTGTAACTGATCTGAATTATATTTTTCAATGTGCATATTTATTTAGTTTGGTTTTGTTTCATCTTTTTATTGTGAGAAGATCTGAGGCCGGGCACGGTGGCTCACGCCTGTAATTCCAGCACTTTGGGAGGCTAAGACGGGCGGATCATGAGGTCAGGAGATCAAGACCATCCTGGCTAACACAGTGAAACCCTGCCTCTACTAAAAATACAAAATATTAGCCGGGTGTGGTGGCGGGTGCCTACAGTCCCAGCTACTCGGGAGGCTGAGGCAGGAGAATGGCCTGAACTCAGGAGGCGGAGGTTGCAGTGAGCCGAGATGCCACCATTGCACTCCAGCCTGGGCGACAGAGCAAGACTCCATCTCAAAAAAAAAAAAAAAAAAAAAAAAAAAGATCTGAAACCCGCAGTGAAGTCACAAGAATTGTGAAATGGCACCTTCTGGTCTCAGGTGGACAGTTTGCTGGGCAGTACTTAGACCTCCCAGCCCTCAGCCTCACCCCAGCTTCCTTGCCTCACTTTGGCCCCCACGCCTCCTGCACAGGAATGGGCTGCCCATGGGGCAGTTCTAGAATGGAGCAAGGATCAGGGAAAGGCTGAGGATGTCTGCTTCAGACAATGCTTGGTAATAAACGGGCTTCCCCTTCAGGCAATCCCATGAGGTCCCTGTATCAAATAGCTCCCAGCCAATGCCCACCCCAATAGCACAGAACCACAGCCCTTCCGCAGCCTCTGACAGTGCACGCAGTGAGACCACCTGGCTTCACCTGCTTTCCTGAGATCAAGATCAACAGTGCCACCAACCAATGCTCTCAAACTTGTGTCTCCTTCCCCACCCAGACACAGACACAGTGTCCCTTGTGGACAATGAATCAGAGGACTACTCTACACATGGCCGTACCCGTCAGCCTGCAGCCAAAGCCTGGAAAGTGAAGGGAGGTCCCGACAGACCCAGAGGGCCGGCCGATGTTTCAGTGCCTTCTCCACATGCACCCAAACATTAAGCACACTTGAAGGGCAGCCACTTTAACTTCCAGGATTGACCGCCGAGTCCCAGGGTGACTGCAGCCTCTGGTCACCAGAGAGTGGGAGCTGTGATTACAAGTTGAGAGGGACGCCTTCTCCACTCCAGAGGAACGGGTCGGGCGGTGCACCATGCTGGGCCCTACCCAGTTTGGTGAAGCTCTTCTTCACAAAGAAGGCACAGAACAGGAGGTAAGGGGTCAAGGCCTGTGAAATTCTGCTGAAAGATGAAGCAACACGTGCTGCTAAAAGTCAGTAGGGGATTCTGGCCAGGAAGGGAGCCAAATCAAATGCACGACTATCATGTACCTGATACTGTGCTAGGCATTTTACATACAAAATTTAATCCTCACAACCAAGCTCAACATGGTTATGACTTTCTGTCTTAATCAGGACGGATGAGGTTCTGCCACAGCAAGGAACAACCCCCAAATCTTAGCAGCTGTACAGGAGAAAGATTTTATTTCTTGCTCATACTATTAACACATGCATCATGGTTCAGGCGGTGGTGAGTGTTCTCATCAATCCCACTCCTAGGAACCCAGATGACAGAGCTGCCACCATGTCACCAGTCACTATGCCAAAGGGCGGAGAGAGAGCTCTGGAAAGCATAGCACTGACAATTAAATGCTTGGCCTGGAAAGACACACAGCACTTCTATTCACATCTCACTGGCCAAATCCAGCTATACGCCTTCACTCACCCACCAGAGCGCCAGAAAGTCCAATCCTGCCATATGTCATACTATTTCTGTAAAAAATTTACCGATAAGAAAATAGAAGCTTGCAGGTTAATGATAATGGCAACAACAGTACTAATCACAGTTGCTTAGTACGATATGCTGGGCACCGTCTCAGCACTTCATGTGTTAACTCACCTCATCCCTACTCAGCCTTAGATATAATCATCTGCATCTCACAGCTTAGGAAACTGGGCAGGGAGGTGTTAGGCAATTTGCCCAAAGGAGTGGGGTACAAGGAGTGGGGGCAGAGCCCAGGGCTCTGTCTTATTGAGTCTGTTCCCACAACTACACTATGTGAGCTCACTGACCCAAGACTGGGGAAGGGGCAGTGTTCAAACCCAGGCCATCCCTCTCTTTGCTGAGCACCAAAGGGGAAAGAAGAGAGGTCTGTGGGGCCTCAGCCCTGTGTCCACCAGCAGGTCCCAGCACCAGGACAGTGTCCTCTCTGTCTACCCCTTAAGCAGTCCTTCTCCATCAGCTTCTGTGCAACCAGGACAGAGGGATCCCGAAGAGGATTAAGCTCCCAGGCCCCATGATACCCACTTCTCTCCTATGGGTCACTGGTCCTAGCAGGGAGCAGCCTCTGTGATCAGACAGGGAATGATTGAGAAAGTTCACCTTAGAGAAAGGACCTATCCAGGACTTGCCCAGCTACTCAAAGGCAACGTATGGATTTGGCCAGCTCCTCACCCACAATTTTTTTTTTTTTTAAAGAGAAGCCATCTTGCTAAGAAGAGAAGCCAGCCAAACCCTCCCATGGGAGGAACTGTCCAGGCCACACATCCAGCCCGGGGCAGGTGCAGATAGATGCAGCCATGGATGGGCAGCACCCGCCTTTCTGCCCAGCGTCCTGTCTTTCTGAGTGGGAGCTCCACAGACCAAGTGAGAGAGGCCAAAAGCCACACCCAGGAGCTCCACTACGTTGTCTTTTACTGACGTAACAGTGAGGAGCAAGACAGAAAAGACACTAATGCCCTAGAACCACACTGCCTGACCAGGGTGAGCAGGGAGGAGGCAGTGGATGGGGACACACAGCTTGGTTTTTGGGGAATGAAAAACTCTTCTTCATCATATGTATAAGGCATAGATATACATGTGGTATTAAAATGCAACGAGGAGGGTGGGTGCAATTAGGAAAGAACATCTAAAATGGCTTAGGGATAGGGAGGTGCCAACAAGATTGAGAAACACTGCAAACACAACTACTATTTTCACTTTGGCTTATTATTTTCAGCTTTTATCCCAAAACAAACACTTTTAAATTATTGCAGTTACAGAATACTATTTTACACTGGTTTTACCTCAACTTTTCAGAGTTGCCATTTTCCTATTCTTCCCTCACTACTGAACAAAGACTGATTAAGGGCCTGCCAAGTGCAGGCACTGGGGACCCAGCCTTCTGGAGCCCTCAGGAACCTTAGTCTAGTGTGTTTGTGGTTATCAACTGTAAATTGTAATGTCTGTGGAAACACATCACTATGGTTTACGAATCCATTCACCCACAATTTTCTGAATTTGTATCCAAGGAAAAACTAATGCCTTTGCTTCTGTTGGTTCACTGTATTCTCTTGAGATAAATCCTTTTGAGAAAAAATGTTTTATGTCATACCATCCTAAAAGTTCTATTTACCAGGTAGGCCACCCGCAGGCCACACTTAAACCACCCTGCAATGAAGAGGCTTCTTTCAGCTCAGGGACGGGTGGCAGCCCCTCTAAATCTGTCAAGGCAGATGGAAGGTGCCGCCTGGCTTCTACCTGCCGCATCCCAACCCCCTCAGCTTGGGGGCACTGCCCAGACTTTCTCTGGACCCTAGAGCTGGGAGTCATCTGCAAGCCCAGCTTCTCTCCAGATGGGAGTAATGCCAATAAAATGGACTCCACTGCTCTCACCACAGAGGGGACAAAGAACTCAGCACTCAGGTTCACCCATCTGGTGAAGTAACTCGTTTCCTTCCACTTATCCAGAGCAAGCCAGAGAGAGAAACAAAGAGGGGCAGCGAGACTGACTCCCTCCAAAGCAAACGTGGCCTCCTGAGGAGGATTCTCCCTCTACAGCAGGACTGGCCTGGCCCTTTGCAAACAGATGCAGTCTGAGGACCTGGAGGGAGGCTGTCTCTCCTCCTGTCTGGTCCCACAGATGGAGCCATTAAAAGCACTCTGGCCTAGATATCACTTTCAATGAACCACCAGGAGTGACAGTCTTGGAGGAACACAAACATGCAGAACAGAACAAAAAAAGAACAAAAGCCAAGCACTGGCCACTTACTGTTAGTGAATTTCTTTCTCCCTGTTCTCCAGAAGCTCTGTTCTTCTCCAGGCTGTCAACGCTGATGCTGAATCAGAATGAGAATGCCTCTCAATTCCCAAAGCCCAAGACACAACTCTTTCTTTACCCGCTGAGAGAGATGAGAGCAGGGGGAGCATAGTTGGCACAATCTCTTCAGACAACAATTGGGCAACATCTTACAAAATGACAAATGCATGTGCCCTCTGCCCCCGCATTTCCACTCCTAAAAATTTCCCTTCCATCGTGCCTGCACATGGGTACAAAATGGTTACACACCACAGCATGGTTACAAAAGGAAGGGCTGCGAACAACTACAACGTTCACGAATAAGAGGCCTGGTGAGATAAACCTGGGTACATGCACAGAGTGGAGTACCACACAGCTATCTAAAAAAACCAAAGGGGCCGGGCGCAGTGGCTCATGCTTGTAATCCTAGTACTACTTTGGGAGGCCGAGGTGGGTGGATCACATGAGGTCAGAAGTTCCAGACAAGCCTGGCCAACATGGTGGTGGCGGGCACCTGTAATCCCAGCTACTCAGGAGGCTGAGGCAGGAGAACCGCTTGAACCCAGGAGGCGGAGGTTGCAGTGAGCCAAAATCGCACCATTGCACTCCAGCCTGGGCGACAAGAGCAAGACTTCGTCTTAAAAACAAAAACAAAAACTAAAGGACTGGCTTTCTGCACTAAAATGAAAGAGCTGTGTATCAGATGTTACTTTTTTTTTTTTAATGAGATGGAGTTTCACTCTTGTTGCCTAGGCTGGAGTGCAATGTTGCAATCTCGGCTCACTGCAACCTCCGTATCCCCAGTTCTAGCGATTCTCCTGCCTCAGCCTCCCAAGTAGCTGGGATTACAAGCATGTGCCACCATGCCCAGCTAATTTTGTATTTTTAGTAGAGACAGAGTTTCTCCATGTTGGTCAGGCTAGTCTCGAACTCCCAACCTCAGGTGATCTGCCCGCCTTGGTCTCCCAAAGTGCTGGGATTACAGGTGTGAGCCACCATGCCCGGCTCAGATGTTACCTTTGATATGTGTTAAAAACCAGACTATTCATACACACACACGTATATAATATAGACACGCCTACTGGCATGTGCACAAACTATCTCTGGCAGGCTGTGTAAGAAATCGGTTACTGCTAGCTATGGTGGAGACGAGAGCAGGGGAGACTGTTTTCACTGCACACCCTTTTGACCTACTGAACTCTGTCGAAAGTAGTAGTATCTTCAAGCACCTTGCTGTATGTGAGCCTTTGTGCAGGAGCCCTATCTACATTCTCTCATTCAATCCTTTCGACATCTTCACAAGGTCTCACTGTCCTGGCTGTACAGGTGAGCAAACTGAGGCTCTGAGAAGATAGGCAATGCGCACACATCCTTAGTTTGGCTGAAGCCAGTATTCAAAGCTTTCACTCCAAAACAGCAAAATGTGGGATATTTATGAAGACGAAGCACACCAACACTGCGTGTGCCTGAACAGGGGCATGCTATTACAAACTCTTGATTTCCCAAGCCTCCCGCTGCCACAGCAAACCTATGCCTGTCTTCCCGGGCCTCAGGAAAGGAGACAGCACATGGAGATACACCTCCCTGCCAGGCTGAGCACTGCGTACTAGGTGGAGGACTAGAGCATACAGAGCAGGCTCCCCCTGTCCCACCCCCCGACATCTGCCTTCCTCTCTACCTGGGACATCCCCACGTGCTGGCACTCCCACCTCTGCCCTGTGAGACCTGTGCCCGGTATTCATTCTCAGTGCCTCAGTTTCCTCACTTGTGAAACAGACATGAAAATAATTAGACCAACCCCAAAGGACTGGTGAGGGACCGAAGAGGGAAGATGATGTTCAGAGCCAGGCACAGGGTCCAACACCTAGCTCCCGGTTTTCAGGGACTTTAGGTAGTACAGCTGTTCTCAAACTGTTTGGTCTCAGGATCTTTTTACAACTGAAAAATGACTGAGGACCCTAAAGGGCTTCTGTTTATGTGGTTTTGCCTATTGGTATTTACCAGAGTTGAAATTAAAACTGAGCAAAAAATTACGTTAATTTAAAATAATAAATCCATCACATGTTAACATAAATAAGAAATGTTTTTCTGCTGCCCAGGCTGGAGTACAATGGCACGATCTCAGCTCACTGCAACCTCCACCTCCCAGGTTCAAGCAATTCTCCTGCCTCAGCCTCCCAGGTAGCTGGGACTACAGGCATGTGCCACCACACCCAGCTAAGTTTTCTGTATTTTTAGTAGAGATGGGGTTTCACCATGTTGGCCAAGCTGGTTTCAAATTCCTGACCTCAAATGATCCGCCTGCCTCGGTCTCCCGAAGTGCTGGGATTACAGGCATGAGCCACTGTGCCCAGCAGTAACAGGTGTTTTTCATAAATCAATTTCCCAAGAAAAGATAAATGTTTCAGGTGATGGGTATCCCAGTTACCTGACTGGATCATTACACACTATATGCTGTGTATGAAAATATCACAGGTGTCCCCAAAATATGTGCAACTGTTACATGTCATTTTTAAAAATTATTTTTTGACCAAAAAAATCAATTAAAACAGTTTTTTAATTGAAGATAGTGGCTGGATTCTCATATCTGCTTTTGCACGCAATCTGTTGAAATGCATTGTTTTGACTATCCAGTATAAAGAAAATCCAACCTTACACAGATAGTTGGAAAAGGGAGATTTCATTTTCAGATAATTGTGGATACTCTTCTTTGATACTACATTGAGACCTGACAAGTATAGTGCCTTAAAGGTTAGCTGCAATGTGAAATCTGAGCCCGTATCAATGAACTTTTGTACTCAGTGGCATTCCCATCTGACAGCCTGTCCTGCACTTTGAATGGATTGTTTACCCATGCGTGATTTTGTATCATCAGGCATCGGCCATTTGGAAAACATCGGTTCACTGAGTTATGCACTCTGGAGAGAATGAGTGAAAAAGGCAAATAATGTTTTAGTATTACCACGAAAATAGTTTTGACCTTGTGGACTCTCCACCAAGAGAATCTCAGGGACACCCAGACCACACTTTGAGAACATTGCGGTAGCGGATTTTTCTTTTTTCTTTCTTTTTTTTTTTTTTTGAGACAGAGTTTTGTTCTTTTTGCCCAGGCTGGAGTGCAATAGCGTGATGTTGGCTCACTGCAACCTCCACCTCCTGGGTTCAAGCAATTCTCCTGCCTCAGCCTCCCAAGTAGCTGGGATTATAGGTACATATCACCATGCCGGCTAATTTTTTGTATTTTTAGTAGAGACGGGGTTTCACCATCTTGGCCAGGCTGGTCTTGATCTCCTAATCTCCAGTAATCCACCCGCCTCGGCCTCCCAAAGTGTTGGGATTACAGGTGTGAGCCACCGTGCCTGGCCAGAAGATTTTTCTTATCCTCCACACTAACCACTGTTTTTGTTTAAGAACTAAGAAAAAGAAAATTCTGTAGGAAGCATGGGGGCCTATGCAGGGGGTCTCCATCCCGTTTGTACTATGATGCAGGCACTAGAGCCTGCTGTCACCGGAGACAGCTGGACCCAGTACCCTCTCACCCACTGTTGGCTGCCTCCCTCTAATGACCTGGCCCTGCCTGCTCCTCCCTTCATTATCAAAAGCCTTCTCTCACCCACAGGACCACCTCATCCTTCTCCAAAAAAAACAGACCTCGGGTTTGCAGAGGGCAGGCCCTCCAGTAGCAAAGTACAGGGGCCGTGAGTAGACTGCCACACTTGGGCTTTGCAGTTGATAATTCTCGGTCTCTTGAAATTACATATGTACGTATATTTATAGCAAAAACATGGGTGCCCATAAATAGCCAGTCATTCATATACACATTTTTAGCATATTGTTTAGCCACCAAGTTCCACTGCATCCTCCTTCCCGGGACCTTGCACTGGGGTTTTCCTTCCCAGTCTTGTGTCACCACTGCAGGCCAGGTTATGGCCAGGCCCCTGAACCCTCTCTTCCCACACCTACCAACCCAGTGCAAAATTGTGAGCGCTCCTGCTCAAAAGACTTCAACGAGGCTTTCACATCCAAGCCCTGTTCAATCGGTTCCCTTTCCAGCTTTGTCCCACCCCCAGCCCCTCTTCCTCCCTCTCTCGGCTTTAGCTCTCCCCATCCCTTCCCCTCATTCTCCCTGCTCAGCCCCACACCCTCCCCTCCATAATCTCTCCTTTCATAGCTGCACCCCACTCTGGATTTTACATTTGTCGGGCATGTGGATGGCCTTGTCCATAGTACATGCTCAGAAAATGAATGCAGTAAATACACTGAAATCTGAGCACCTACAATGCGGTGCCCCGTGCAACGCACAGGGCATATGGCATGCAGTAAATAACATAATTTTGTCTTGTCTCCTAGAATGAACGTTCTTCTGCCCTCTGTGTCTTTGCTGCAGCACGGCAGTCTTTCTTCTACTGCTGGACAGCACTGTTCACCCCTCAGGTCACTGCGTATTGTGCCCTTCTCTGTACTGGCAGCTCAAGGACAGTGTTCTGTGTCATCTTTGCTACCTAGAATCGATTAGTTGCTCAATAAATACTGCTGAATGAAACGGGGATTAGCCACAATACCCATGGGAGAAAGAATCAAAATGATCCAGAGATCTGTTAGACCCACCTGAGAGTTCCCTGGTGCCTGCCTGGTACCTGCCGTATTATTTGCAATATAATCAACATACACCATATTTAAACATTTTATTTATTATTTATTTTGAGACATAGTCTCGCTCTATCGCCCAAGCTGGAGTGCAGCGATGCGACCTCGGCTCACTGCAATCCTCCACCTCCTGGGTTCAAGCTATTCTGCTGCTTCAGCCTCCCAAGTAGCTGGGATTACCACGGCCGGCTAATTTTTGTATGTTTTTTTTTTGGTAGAGATGAGGTTTTGCCATGTTGGCCAGGCTGGTCTCGAACTCCTGACCTCAGGTGATCCAACTGCCTTGGCCTCCCAAAGTGCTGGGATTACAGGCGTGAGCCACTGTGCCCAGCCATATTTAAACATCTTAGGCCAGGAGTGATGGTTCATGCCTATAATCACAGTACTTTGGGAGGCTGAGGTGGGTGGATCACCTGAGGTCAGGAATTCAAGACTAGCCTGGTCAACATGGTGAAAGCCCCTCTCTACTAAAAATAGAAATATTAGCCAGGCGTGGTGGCAGGCATCTGTAATCCAAGCTATTCAGGAGGCTGAGACAGGAGAATCGCTTGAACCCGGGAGGCGCAGGTTGCAGTGAGCCGAGATCGCACCACTGCACTCCAGCCTGGGTGACAGAGCAAGACTCCAACTCAAAAAAAAATTTTAAATGCTAGATGGGAAAGAGCAAACCTTAACTCTTTTCTGGATGGTGTTCCATAAATCATACAAAGCGAATCGCAGATACCGACCTTGGGCAGCCTACCAGGAAGGTTAGATGCTAAGAGTCCCTGGTTTCAAATCCCAGCACTGCCATTGCTACCTGTAAAACTGGTCCAAGATACTGAAATTCTCTGAGACTCAGTTTTCTCATCTGAAAAACGGGTGAAAATAACTGTCCCGACCTCGAGGTACCATCCTCAGAATTGAGAGAGAATACACGTAAAGAGTGTAGCATGGTGGGACACAAATTTTGCTTGATTCATGACAGCTGCTGTTATTAATAATATTGTTATTGATGCAGGTCCATGGATGTGGACCTGATTCCTGTGATCATGACGGAGATTTTCAAATCTAATTAATGTGTGCTACATAGGTAATTAATGTGTGCTACATAGGTAATTAATGTGTGCTACACAGGTAATTAATGTGTGCTACACAGGTAATTAATGTGTGCTACATAGGTAATTAATGTGTGCTACATAGGTAATTAATGGTGTTACTGATCAATTGGTCGACCTTAAAGAAGGGAGATTATCCGGGTGAGCCTGATCTAGTCAATAAGCCCCTTAAAAGCAGAGTTGGCTGGGCACGGTGGCTCATGCCTGTAATCCCTGCACTTTGGGAGGCCAAGGCAGGCGGATCACTGGAGGTCAGGAGTTCGAGACCAGCCTGGCCAACATGATGAAACCCCCGTATCTACTAAAAATATAAAAAATTAGCCAGGCTTGGTGGCACACATCTGTAATCCCAGCTACTCAGGAGGCTGAGGCGGAAGAATTGCTTGAACCTGGGAGGCAGAGGTTGCAGTGAGCTGAGGTTGTGCCATTGCACTCAGCCCAGGCAACAACAGTGAAACTCCGTCTCAAAAAAAAAAATAAAATAAAAAATAAAAAAAGCAGAGTTTTCTCCAGCTGGTCCCAAAAGTAAAAGAGTCAGAGATTCAAAGCAAGAAAGGATCTGACACATCACTGCAGGTTTGAAGATGGAGGGCATTGAGACTGGAACCCGGCTGCAGCCAGCAAGGAAATGGGGACTGACCTCAGTCCTACGACCGTAAGGAACTCGATTCTGCCAAAAACCTGAGCCTGGAAGCAGATTCTTCACCAGAGCCTCAAGAGCCCAGTCCAGCTGCACCTTGATTTTGGACTTCTGAGACCCTAAGTAGAGAACCCAGTCAGGCCAGCCCAGACTTCCAGCCTACAGAACTGTGCACTAATCGATAGGTACTGATTAAGCCACTAAGCCTGTGATGATGTGTTATGCTGAAATAGAAACCAATATAAGCCCCACCTGGCCTCTAGTCATAATGTATAGATATTAAAAACACACCAGGTAATCATCCAAAAGGTGCAGAGACAACTCACGCTTTCTGCATTTTCAATTCCTGGACATGTGATGCTAGAGAGCACAGACTGATGTATTTCTTTTTTTTTTTTTTTTTTTTTTCTGAGACAGTGTCTCGCTCTGTCACCCAGGTTGGAGTGCAGTGGTATGATCTCGGCTCACTGCCAGCTCCGCCTCCCAGGTTCACACCATTCTCCTGCCTCAGCCTCCTGAGTAGCTGGAACTACAGGCGCCCACCACGACGCCTGGCTAATGTTTTGTATTTTTAGTAGAAACGAGGTTTCTACTAAACCTCGATGGTCTCGATCTCCTGACCTCCTGATCTGCCTGCCTCAGCCTCCCAAAGTGCTGGGATTACAGGCGTGAGCCACCGTGCCCGGCCGACTGATGTATTTTTATATCCTGGTCCTTAGCAGAGTGGATAGTATAGAGTAGGTTCTCAATTTTATTTAACAAAGTTTCAGCCTTCTGGGCAGTCAGAACTACAATGCTTACAGCTTTGGAGCTGCCCTGGCAGCCAGGTACAATTATCTGAGCAAAACTCAGCAAAGTCCTTTTTTTTTTTCCACCTAGAGGAAACTCCAGGCACAGGAAGTGGTTCAGACAAAGCCACCCAGCAACCAGGATAGGTGTGTGTCCACACGCAAACGTGTCTTGCTTTGTACAACACCCAGAAAAGGACCATGTGCAGTGGCCCCTGCCTCAACCCGCAGCAGCCTCCCGGGGCTTAGCTAACCAGCCAAACCCCGGCATTTTGCTTGTAATTGTACCTCCCAGTAAAAAGTCCTGGTTGGAGTGGTAAAAATAGCAACTGCAACTTCCTGCAACACAGATATACCAGTTGATGCCTGAAAAGAAACCCGGTGATTCGACCTCACTTCAACTCAGTGAAATGCCTTCAAGCTACGCTCACAATGGCAGTGGGACAGGAGCCCAGCAAGGGCAACCGACTCACCCCCCTGCCCTAGGAGGACCCATGCAAAATCAGCTCTAGAATGAGATGCTTCCCTTACTCTCTTAATGAAACACCCAACTCTCAGAATCAGGAGGTGTCTAATAAATGCAAAAACTGCTTTCAGCAAGGCCCCTCCCCTTTCCCTTCTCCTGCTCACTAGCTGCAGAGGTATAAAGGCAGGAGGCCTCCCTACCAAAGCCCTTTGAGGGTCCCATTGTCCTCTTGGTTACCCTCTCCCTTCCCCCTACCTACATCTGTCCCTGAGACTGTTCCAAGTAGGTCAGGCTGGCTGGGATCACAGGAGCCTCCTCTGCAGCTTGGTTCTGAGTCATCTCCAGGGCAGCAGGGGAGTCATGGCCAAACCTGGATGTTGCTTCCTGAAGGGTGGGGAGAGCCTGGCCAAAACGTCCCCAGGTACCCAGCAGTAATGAATTCCTCTGGGGCCCAGGCCATGGTCAGCAGTTCCCTGGCTCCTCTATCATGGGGCCTGATGCCTCCTGGGACCACACAGGCAAGTAAACAGGGTTTAGTCTGTGGTGGCCACTGCCCCTTTCTGGGCCTTTCTCTGGACCAGCCAGGGAACTCTCTCTGTCCTCCTGGCTCATTTCTTTATTGCTGCAGACAGGTGACAGATCATTGACTGAGCCAGCCCTCTGAGAAGAGCTCTCAAGCCCAGCCAGATGGCTCTCTCAGCCAGGTAAGGCCCCATGAATCTCTGGGACAATAGGCAGACACCTCCCACCTAAGGCCAGCTCCACTGCACATGGGCAAAGTCACCCCAGCTCCTCCCCTGGATATGCTGGCTGTTTAGAAACACCTGAATTCACTCAAATGTTCCAGATATTTCCATTTCGCTAGTAAAAACCATGCCTCTTCATGTTTGCAGAGCTTTTCAGCATAAAATGAACTTTCAGGAATGTTTTGCCATGCAAAAAATACAGCAGCCTAGTGGGGGGCAGGGGCGGGCAGGGATTAAAGGGCTTCATTTCACAGATGAGTCCCCAGCTGAGGTCAGGAGACCAATAAGAGGCAGAACCAGCACTCAATAAACTTTGATCTTCTGGAAAGACAAAAGTGGACTAGAATCAAAGGACAAAGCCTGAATAAACTTTTTTTTTTTAATGGAACAATGAGATTCCACCTGCCGCCACCCCCCCCCCCATCACATTAGCTAAAACTAAAAATGTGGATAACATCAAAAATTTGGGGGCTGGGCGCAGTGGTTCACGCCTGTCATCCCAGCACTTTGGGAGGCCGAGGCAGGTGGATCACCTGAGGTCAGGGGTTTGAGACCAGCCTGGCCAACATGGAGAAACGCAGTCTCTACTAAAAATACAAAATTAGCTGGGCGTGGTGGCGCCTGCCTATAATCCCAGCTACTTGGGAGGCTGAAGCAGGAGAATTGCTTGAACCTGGGAGGCAGAGGTTGCTATAAGCTGAGATCACGCCATTGCACTCCAGCCTGGGTGACAAGAGTTAAACTCAGTCTCAAAAAAAAAAAAAAAAAAATTTGGTGAGTCTGTAGAGAAATGGGCACTCAGGCACTATTATTAGTGGGAGAGTAAACTGGGTAAGTCTTTGCAAAGGACATTTGGCTTTGACAATGAAAATTTAAAATAATCACACTTGCTCATAAAGATGCATGATGAAGGACACACAAGATTTCATTGAACATACAGGGAAAATGAGGCATGACCTAAAGTCTCTCCTTAGGACACAATGAGAGGAAAATGATGGTTTGGCTGCAGTGTGGAATATGATGACACTGTGAAAAAGAGCTCCACCACACACTACGCAGTATAAGTTGCAGAGTATTAAATATGATTCAAATTATGTAAACGCAAAATCTGCACATACAATGGAGGACTAGAAGCGTATGCACCCATCTGTGGACAGATACAAAGGAGGGCATGGACCCTCACACTGTGCTCCATCTTTTCCTGTATTTTTCATTTATAAAGGAAATCCTAGCTGGGCATGGTGGCTTGCGCCTGTAATCCCAGCTACTTGGGAGGCTGAGGCAGGAGAATCGCTTGAACTGGGAAGCGGAGGTTGCAGTGAGCTGAGATCGCGCCACCGCACTCCAGCCTGGGCAATGAGAGGGAAACTAGATCTCAAAAAAAAAAAAAGGAAATCCATTGATATATTATTTAAATCAGAGAAAAACAATAAAATGAAAGAGGACAATGTTATCCTCAGTCTCCCCCTGCACCAGAGGACTGCAGAATGTCAGGGTGTGGCGCCTCTCTATGCCTCATGATGTCTCCGTCCGCAGCCCACGCAGGCCCAGCCTTTACACGAGCTGTGCTCCCCACCTGGCAGGCCTTTCTCTGATCCTCCCACGGCTGGCTCAGATGTCACCACCCCAGAGAGGCCTTCCTTGACCCCCCTTCAGAGGGCACCCTCACGTGGCCATCTTCCCACACCTCCCTGTCCACTTCCTCTGCGGCTGCGTATTTTTGTCAGTCTGTTGTCTGCGTCCCTCAGCTGAATGTGGGATCAGGACAGGGTTAGGGAGGACCTTGCCTTGTTCTCCACTGAATCCCAGAGCCTGGCAGAGAACAGATGGGGAAAAAACAAATTCCCTGGACACATTTGAAATGAGGAAACCAACAGTCCACTTCCTCACCTCATCAATGAGGAAACTGAGGCAGACTCTCAAAATGCCCACTATTGAGACCCTAGCGCTGTGTCATACCCGCCTGTCTGCCTCCCACATCAGACACTGAGCTCCCAAGCAGGAGCTCTTTGAATCTGACTCTCTTTCCTCAGCTTCTGGTCCAGGGCGAGCCATTCAGAAAACTAAATCAATGTTTCTTGCATGAACAGAGCTGGGTACCTTTTTCCCTCAGATTTCCAAGCCTGTGAACAACAAAGGCGTTCACAGGTTAAGGGATTTGCTGCCAAGGTCTCACAAGCCCAGCTAGGGTGCAGAACATGAACTCCGGACAATGGATGGAATCGCCATGGTTTTCTAGAAAAAGAGCTCCTCCATCTCTCAGCCCTCACTCCTCTCAGACAAACTGGCCAACAGCAAACCTGGCTGGCAGCTTGTCCTGGAGTTTGAATGAGCAAAGCTTCTCCTTATCTTAATTAGGAAATTAATTCTGCTCGGCCTAGATGGATCTGTGGTCAGCCTCTCCTTGGGGGCCCAATGGCAACAGGCAAAAAATGTAAGCAAGGCTTTTTTGTCTCCATCCTTTCCCTGCATCCTACTCCTCACCACTCGGCTGATGGTGGAAGGCTCCTCCTGGCAGAGGTGGGTGGGGAGTGACACTTAAGGTGAATGTGGCCCTTGAGCTGGTGGCAGCAGGCACAGAGCTCCCACGGCCTGCTCAGCCCTGCTTCCCCGTGGGAGGAGCCATCCAACTGGTCTTGCAGGCTGGTGCTCAGCCGCCTCCTCCTGCCCCGCTGGGCTCCCTCGAGATCCCTTTTTTTTTTTTTTTTTTTAAGACAGAATCTTACTCTGTTGCCCAGGCTGCAGTGCCATGGCGCGATCTCGGCTCACTGCAACTTCTGCCTCTGGGGTTCAAGCGATTCTCCTGCCTCAGCCTCCCAAGTAGCTGGAATTATAGGCGCCTGCCACCATGTCCAGCTAATTTGCTCAAGATCTCCCTTGCTCCTCAAAGCTCGTTGTCCAACTCTCTGCTGGGAGGTGGCCCTGGCTCTGTGCCCAAGGGACATCCCACCAGGGAGGTCTCACCCTAGCCATTCCAGAGGGGGTCATCCTGGTGCTCCCAAGAACTGCTGCCCAGCTCCCTGCCCACGACCAGTCAGAGCGGTGGCCTTGAGAAATGAGTAACCCACACACCACCTTCCTTTGAGCCCACGCCTGCTCCCCTAAGCCCAGCCTGGTGCTCCCCTGATACAGTCTTCTGTCTCCACCAGCCCCTTCGCAGGAGGCCCCAAACTCTGAGGTAGTGGGCAGGGACAGGGAACTGCAGGAGGCTCAAGGAGAACAGCCCGGTCCCTTTGGAGTTACTGGGAAAATCTGAATCAAGTCTCCAGGAAACTAGGAGCTTGCCTACGTCACCCCTCTCATTCTACAGGTGAAAAAACTAGATCCCAGAGAAAGTAACTTGCCCAATTTCCACAGCACACATCCAAGGCAGAGCTGGAACTAGAACCCCATTCCTGACTTCTTTGTTTGTTGTTGAGACAGAGTTTCACTCGTCACCTAGGCTGGAGTGCAATGGTGCAATCTCGGCTCACTGCAACCTCTGCCTCCCAGGTTCAAGCTATTCTCCTGCCTCAGCCTCCCAAGTAGCTGGGATTACAGGCATGAGCCACCAAGCCCAGCTAATTTTGTATTTTTAGTAGACAAGGGGTTTCTCCACATTGGTCAGGCTGGTCTCAATCTCCCGACCTCAGGTGATCCGCCTGCCTCGGCCTCCCAAAGTGCTGGGATTACAGGGGTGAGCCACCGTGCCCGGTCCATTCCTGACTTCTAAATTGGCCCCTCTGTACTCTACTGGCTGCTCAAGCTCTTCCTGACCAGAAGGGCTAAGCAAGTAACTCAAGCCTTATAAAACTGCTGAACACCAGAGCTTGCAAGAACTTTTGAAATTTTATAGCAAAACATTTAATAGAAGTATTATACAGGAGAGCAAATTGAGGCTCACAGGGGTAAGGGAACCTGCATGGAGTCACACAGGCAAGCAGGGACCAAGCAGGACTCCCCTACTCTGACTCAACTGCTCTTTCTGCCAATAGGTTCCAGGTTTGAGGGTTCTAGCTATGGGATGGTGAAGAGATGGAGCTGGCCTCAGGCCTTAGTCACAATGAAACAAGAAGTGGCCCAGGTGAGCCTCATACACACGCTGCACCCAAATCAGGGAACAGGAGACCACTATGGGAGAAAAGTATGGCTGGGAAGATTTTTATGTATTTGCAGAAAATATGGTGCAATTTCTCAATGAAATTGACTTCTGAGACCACAGAGCTGCCATTTAAAAAAAAAAAAAAAAAAAGGCCAGGTGCGGTGGCTCACACCTGTAATCCCAGCACTTTGGGAGGCTGAGGCGGGTGGATCACAAGGTCAGGAGTTAAAGACCAGCCTGGCCAACATGGTGAAACCCCGTCTCTACTAAAAATACAAAAATTAGCCGAGCGTGGTGGCTGGCGCCTGTGATCCCAGCTACTGGGGAAGCTGAGGCAGAGAACTGCTTGAACTTGACAGGTGGAGGTTGCAGTGAGCTGAGATCGCACCACTGCACTCCAGCCTGGGCAATAGAGTAAGACTCCGTCTCAAAAAAAAAAAAAAAAAAAAAAAAAGGCTGGGCACCGTAGCTCATGCCTGTAATCCCAGCACTTTGGGAGGCTGAGGTGGGTGGATCACCTGAGGTCAGGAGTTCAAGATCAGCCTGGACAACATGGAGAAACCCTGTCTCTACAAAAATACAAAAATTAGCCAGGCATGGTGGTGTGTGCCTATAATCCCAGCTACTCAGGAGGCTGAGGCGGGAGAATCGCTTGAATCCGGGAGGCTGAAGTCACAGTGAGCTGAGATGGCGCCATTGCGCTCCAGCCTGGGCAACAGAGCGAGACTCCTTCTCAAAAGAAAAAAAGGTCAATAAGCCACACACACCTATCGTTTATCATCCAACAGGGTGCTGGGACAGGGCTTGGAAGGAAAGGAGGAAAGGTTTAGCAGTGGCAAGAGAGGTAGGGGGCCGGGGGCAGGGGAGAGGTGACTGGGGACTCAGGGGAGGGCTGCAAGTCAGCTGCAGAGCAACAAGCACCCAACCTCAATTCTGCACCCAGAGAACAAAAACAAAAAAGGGAAAGGGGAGCCCGGCATGACTGACACCCACTTGGTGCCAGACCCCATTCTAGGAGATTCTGCATAGTATGGTGGTTAACCTTCACCATATCCCTGAAAAAAGCTAACAAAGCTCAATGAGGTTAAGGAAATTGATCACAAACCCACAGCATTTGAACCCCAGTCTGGTGCCAAAGCCCATGCTCTTTCCACTACTCCTGGGTTTAAGGACTTAACAGGGAGCCCTTCCTAACCCTAAACCCCTTCGCTTCCCCACCTAATCCCACAGCACCCCTTCCCCAGCTCCTAACAGCCCCAGAAGGACCTGGAGGCAGTATGGGATGATGATGCCTTGAAGATGACAGGTATCAGCTTTTGACAGCTTTAGGTTGGTATGGAAATGAGGTGGTCCAGGAAAGGGGTTGGAACCTACTGTAGGGGCTGGGCTGACTTCCATCAGCTGGGGATAGCTGCTGATTGATAAGTCCTGTTGGGATGCTGTGACTGAAAGCTGTGGATGCTTAAGTTCTCCCTCCTCCCTCCTCCCCTGCACCTCCCTCCTCTACCCCCAGCTTGTTCCAACTAAGTGTTTCCTGGTGAGAAAAATGCTTCAACAGCCTTGGCTGGCTGAGGCAATTAAATTATGAAATTTACCACATTAGATGAAAACCAGCATCTCAATCAACCAATTCATTTGTGTCTGGCCACTCCGTTTTCTTGTGCCAGCTCTGCCCACACTGGCCAGGCTATGCCTACACTGCTTGCTGGTACAGAGGGACTAGGGGCTCAGACAATGGGCTGGTCTTTGGGACCAGGGGGGCAGGTTCTCCCAGGACCCCCAGAGAAGACAGGCTGCATCCAGAAGCCATCCAGCTTCCTGCAAATGCGCTGGACTGCTGACTGTGCGGCCAGACCCTACGGACGAGAGCAAACCTTCTACCAACTCCCACTTGCATTCTCCATGGCCTCAACCTGTGCCTATCTTGAGGTTGGCAATGAATTGGCCTCTGGCAGAAGGGTGGGTGAGCGACAGGAGAAAGATGGCTGCCCCACACCCGGAATCTGGGCTATGACATGCCTTTCTCATCTTAGTCAAGGCATCCTCTCCCCAGGAAGCCTTGCCCACCTGTGTCTCCTCCTCTCCTCTTGCTGCCTCTATCACTACGATGTGTCAGGGCCCCTAATCCATGTGCCAGCACTCCCTCATCTAGGTGCTCACTAAAGGAAGAGTCTCCAGCACCTAACCCAGGGCCTGGCACACAGCAGGTGCCCAATCAAGTCTGTTCAAACAATGAATGAATCAATCAATCAGTCACAAACCACCCACTAAATAACACGCTCACTCATCCTACCCTTCCCCCCCGCCCCCGCCCAAATGATAGACGGGACGAACCAAGCTTGCTTTCACTGGGTAATTGTTCTCTTTTCTTCCTGCTCTCTTCTGCCCACACGGGGTGCCCGCAGATTTAAAACGCTATTAAGGGGCATAGGGCTGCAGAACCTGCTTCCGATGTGGAGCATACAACTTGCCCACAGCTCTTCTCTCCGCACCACATACATAAATCCAACTGCAGCCCAAGACCCCAAGATGAAGGTGTCTTCCATTTCCACCTCCCTTTTATCAACCTCCCTGGAGTCACTGGCTGACAAATGACTCAAAACTGAAATAGCTGCCGGGCCAGAAAAAGACTGATTCCGTCAACCTTCACAGGCACAGCTTGTGGACCCAACGGCCTCCGGCCTTGCGACACCAAATGGACCCTGAGGTGGGGTAGACTTTGTGTCCTACTCTTCCCCAGACCCCCACGCAAGCCTTCACCAACATGCCAGGAATCCTCACAGCTCAGATCAGCACACTGAGCATCAGTTCCTCCTATGAATGGGGAGACTGGGGCCCAGGGTCCCAAAGGGCTTGGCCCCATCACGGTCACTGGAATCTGGTCCAGGATACACACCGTGGGATCCTGCCTCCTCTCCTGGTGCCACTGCTAACTTCCTTCCCTCCCTCCCTCCCTCTATTGGGCCGAAAGAGTGGAACCAAATGGTCCAGACACCTGGCATTCTCTGCCCTGACTACCGAGGAGAGTCAAAGCCCAGCCCGCCTTCCCCAAGGTCAAAGCCACCGGGATCCAGCAGGACCCAAGAGCGTCCAGATTAAATCTGCAGGGGCCTGGGTCCGCCCCCTCACGCACAGTTCGTTGGGTCAGGCCTCTAGAGAGATGTTTCTTTGTTCAAAGACAATGGGAATGCACTTTGGGGGCTTACAGCAGCAACACAAAAAAAGTATCTGGTATCTCTCGGGCACAACCCCCCAAAAGAAAAGCTTCTAAAGCAACTACGAAAGAGACAGGGGGAGTGGGGGCGTAACATCGCGCGGTGGTGTCTCGGAGCCAGGGCAAGTGTGGGAATTAGAGTCAGGCTGGAGGGCTTGCTCTGGACCTGCCAGGCTGGCAGCCACACAGGTGGACAGGTGGGTGTGCCTTCGAGTGCGACCTTTCTCTGCCGCTGGACAGTTCTGCAAACCGAAACGAGGGACCCTGGCAGGCGGAACGTGAACTGCCCGGGGCTCCGAGGCCAGGCCCGCGCAGACCCTCCCCTTGTGAACCCTGGGCCCTTGCTCTGCGCCGGGCAGGCAGCCATCCGGCCTGGGCGTCCGAGGCGCGGAGCATCGCCGCTCGCGTCCTCAAAGACAAGCAGTCTCTCTTTCCAGGATCAATAGTAATTTTTTAAAAAGACAGTCTGCGGACTCAATGAATCAACCACTCCCTGGGGAAAGAGTAGCGGCTCCCGCGCGCAACATCCATTTGCCAAACAATTCATTCCCTCGTGCAGAGCTCTCGGCGAATTCCCTCGCGGAGCCGCGGGGTGCCGGCCGGCCGCCGCTCCCCACCATTGTCCCAGGGCCCCCGCCCCAGGCGCGCGGGTTTCTCCCGGGACACGCAGTCCCGCGGGGGCTCCGAGCGCTTGGTCCCGGCCCGGCCCGGGGTGGTGAGTCCCCAGCGCAGGGAGCGGGGGCGCGGGTGCAGCGGCCAGAGCACGGCGCCCCCGCCCGGCCTGGATACTCACTGCCGGAGGCGATCCCCGCCGCCGCCGCTGCCGCCTCAGAGACCACTCCCGGCCGCCCGCGCGAGCTCAACAGGCTCCGCCGCGGCTCCAGTCGGCCGACTCCCCACAGCCAAAAACGCTCCGGCTGCGGTACAGCCTAGGCTCCGCCAACAAACTAGTTTCTCCGGCCTTCCCGCCCCGCCTCCCGGCCCGAAGCGCAGCGACCAATCAGAGGCATCCACTTTGTGACGGATGGGCAGCCGAACCCTTCACTGCAGCCGCAGAGAAGAAGGGGGTGGGCCCCAGGCCGCGCCGGCAACGCAGGGGAGGGGGGCCGGGGGCGGGGAGGGGGGCCGGGGGCGGGGCGGGGCGAGGAAAAGGACTTCGACCAGATTCTTAAAGAGACAGGCGCCTGCCCACCCCCGCGGCCCAAGTTTGGGAACAAAACGCGAAGGTGTTCTAGAGCTTTCCGGAGGGAGCACTGTAGATTGCATATGCCTCTTTTGTGTTCGGGTCACAAGTGTTGTAGATCTCTTTAGATTCTGCAGAGCCACACTTGTAGTTGCCCGAGTGTTAATGAAACCCTTTCTTTCACTCTGGGCTTGTTTGAATGTTTGGGACTTTCTGCAGCCCCCAAACCCCACCTGTACTTGAAATCTGTACTTTTCGAGGTATTTCAGCTCTCTTCTCTGTGTCATTTCTCACTAAACTCCTTTTGTAAGCCAGGCTTTAAATGTTCATTCATTCATTCATCCATCCATCCAATAATTTCTTCCAGGAACGTTTCCTGGACGCCCACACCATGCACTCGTCTTGGAGGGGGAGAACGGTTTGTGATTCCTCGTCGTTTTCCCTCCTGACTACTACTTCAGCTTGCTGTGTGTGTCCAATCTCATCCGTAAAGCGGCAGATAAAAACTCCTCATCGGATTATTTGGAGGATTAAAGGAGACAAACTCCCAGACAAATGAGTGCGCAATAAATGTCCTCTCTTTTCTCCCTCCCAATGAAAATCGGTAATTCAAGTAGGTTGTTTAAGGATACAAAAGGTAAAGCATAGAAAGTGATAAGAACCAAAGAGCCAAGACTGGGGCGGGGAAATTCCCAGGAAGCAGAGGTCACCCTGACGGAGGTGGAGGTGGGAGGTGCAAGGAAGGTTTAAGAAAGTGTGCAAAGATTTGGGAGAGGGGATAGGATTGCAACTAGTGGAACCTTGGAAATAGAGCCCCTGGGTAGAAAGCTGCTTAGACAGGACAGGTATGCCAGGGTTAAAAGACTGGGAGATGATGAGAAGATACCACCAGGGAAGGTATTTTTGGGAAACAGTTTTTGGGAAACAGTTTGATGTTCTGGGTTTGAAGCCCCGCCCTGCCCCTCAAGAGCTGGGTAGGACTGAAGCAGATGGCTCAGACTCTCTGGTGTCTGGTTCTTACTGGTGAAGAGGATTCTAAAACCTTTCTTGCGGGGGTATGGGAAAGATTAAGATAACATATGGAATAGGCCTGGCATGTAGTAAGTGCTCAATATAGATTTGTGCTTCCATTTGGCCCAGATCTGCAGACATCTAAGGCACCAGGGTTCTGATATTTATGAACAGTATTGGCCAGAGGTAAGAAGCTTGCCAAGTGCACTGTTAAGGTGCCTTCCCAAGAGAAAAGGTAGTGAGAGGTGAAGCCAGCTGGACTTTCTGGGTCCAGTGGGGACTTGGAGAACTTTTCTGTCTTACAAGAGGATTGTAAAACGCGCCAATCAGCGCTCTGTAGCTAGCTAGAGGTTTGTAAAATGTACCATTCCGTGCTCTGTAGAAATGCACCAATCAGCGCTCTGTGACTAGCTAGAGGTTTGTAAAATGGACCAATCAGTGCTCTGTGAAATGGCCCAATCAGCACTCTGTAAAATGGACCAATCAGCAGCACATGGGCAGGGACAAATAAGGGAATAAAAGCTGGCCACCCCCAGCCAGGAGCAGCAATCCACTTTGGTCCCTTTCCACGCTGTGGGAGCTTTGTTCTTTCGCTCTCCACAGTAAATCTTTCTGCTGCTCACTCTTTGGGTCCACACCACCTCTAAGAGCTGTAACGCTCACTGCAAAGGTCCGCAGCGTCATTCCTGAAGTCAGCGAGACCACGAACCCACTGGAAGGAACGAACTCCAACACATTAGCATCAAAGTAATTGCTTCATTAAGGAAATGACAGAGATCACATTTGTAGTTTTATCCTGCCGATTTTCTAGCGCTAGAGCGTTTATAGAATTGTTGGTTGAATGAAGCTCCACATGCAAAATTGATTCTTGGCAAGTTTATAACTGTTGCTTATTATTCTATGCAGGTTCGCTGTAAAATTATAAGTGCCAACCACGTAAAATCTGGTCCACATTATAATTTTTCCTCTCTTCAACTCCAAGGCTTAAATTAGGTACTAGACTATATTAAAATCAAATACAGTATAAGCAATGGGACAAAATCAGACCACGAACACGTGTGGAGTTAATCGAATTTAGGTATGATTTGAAAGAAGATTAGAGGAAGAGAGGAAGTTTGCCTTGCCATCTATTGCGGACCCTGGAGCATTACAGTCAACACAGCCCTTACCAGCCAGTGTTGTAATGGCCTGCTTACCTAGTCCACCTGCTGTGCAGGGAGTTCTGGGAGGGCAGGGACCATGAATTCATCTCAGAACTTTTGGGGCTGCATGAAAGTTGTCTACACAGTTTTGAAATACTGTGAATAAATCTCATATCCGTTAGAATTAGTTTTTACTGCATATGACAGAAAACCCAAAATTAACTGTGACTGAAACAAGATAGAAGTTTCTTGCTTATGCAAAAGAAATCTAAAGTTAAGCTATCCCTTATTGGCAACTCCACAGTTGTCAGAAACACGGGCTACTATATTTTTATTCCTTCATCTGTAATGCTTGGTTCCCATTTGCAAGGTTGCCCCATAGTCCAAGATGGCTGCTAGGGCTCCAACTCTTAACATCTATATCCCAGACAGTAGGAAGGAATAATGGCGGAAGAGCATGAGATGTGTGTCTTCCAGCCTGGTTAGCTCTATTTATGCAGACTGCAGAAGTCCCACACAACACTTTTGTTTATGGACAGAATTTAGTTTTCCTACCTGCAAGAGCAGCTGGGAAACGTAGACTTTTATGTTAGTACATCACCTCCTCAAAGTCAGGGTTCTGTTAACAAGGAAGAGGGAAGAATAGATGCCTGTTGTCCACCAACAGTCCTTACCAATACCGTCCTCCCAGCATTGCCATCTAGCTAGTATTCCTGGTGGCCCAGAATCTGAAGTCTCAGAAATTCTGGGATGATGTATAGAATTCAATATATATTTGTTAATAGATGATCAAATTCTTGGTTCTTTTTTTTTTTTAAGATGGAGTTTCACTCTTGTTGCCCAGGCTGGAGTGCAATGGCGCGATCGCGGCTCACCTCAACCTCTGCCTCCCGAGTTCAAGCGATTCTCCTGCCTCAGCCTCCCGAGTAGCTGGGATCACAGGCATGCACCACCATGCCTGGCTAATTCTGTATTTTTAGTAGAGATGGGGTTTCTCCATGTTGGTCAGGCTGGTCTCAAACTCCCGACTTCAGGTGATCCACCCACCTTGGCCTTCCAAAGTGCTGGGATTACAGGCGTGAGCCACCTCGCCCGGCCTCTTGGTTTTCTTTCTACCTTCTCAGATGTTCTTTTTAGTCTCCTCTGCTGATTCCCCCTCACTTCTCAGACCTACAAATATTGGAGTGCCCAGGAAGCGAGCGTAGGGAGCATAGGGAGATAAGAAGACCTATTCCCTTCCCTACCTACACACTCTAAGTGATTTCATCCAGGCCCATGCCTTACGCTCATATAAGCACTGGCAACTGCCAACTCTGTGCTCCCACCCCGCCTTCTCCATAAGCTCCAAGCCCATGGGTGCAGCTGCTTACTGGGTATCTCCATGTGCATGTCTAGGGCACCTTACCCTCAAACTGTCTCCACTGAGCTCCTATGGCTGCTCTCCCTGTGGGCTTCCCCATCTCAGGAAAGGACAACTCAGTCTTTCCTTTTGTAAGATAAAACTTGGCATCATTCTCTCCTACCCCATGTCCAATCCATCAGGAAATCCCTGTTGAGTCTGAGTACTTACTACTTCCACTGCCACCCCTAGGCTGGTCTAGAGACACTGTCATTGTCTCTCCTCTGTGATATTATGGCAGCCTCCAGACCATCTCCCTCTTCCACCCTGCTCCCATAGAATCTGTTCTCAACACAGCAGCCAGAGGGATCTTTTTATAGGACAATTTCATTATATCTGTCTACCCCTCGAAATCCACCAGTAGCTCCCACCTCACTCAGAGTGAAGGCCAAAGTCCTACCATTGGCCCACAAGCCTGCCCTGGTCTGGCCTGGGCCACTCTCACACATCAACTCCCACCTCCCTGTTCCTGACCCTGACATGCTCTGCTCCAGACCCACTGATCCCTTTTCAAGGCCTCGAACAGGCCAAGCCCACTCCCACTCAGGGCCTTGCCCTTGTTGCTCTATGGGATTGCTCTGCCTCAGGGGGCCACATGCTTCCCTCCCCCGCTTCCTTCTGGTTTCTGCTCACATGTCACCTTGCCACCTAGGCCCTCCTGACCACCCTGAGCAGCCACATTCCCCACTCCTGGCAGTCCCTCACACTAGTCCATATGTCCAAGGCACTTACTTCCACCTGAAAGTATATACACATACACACACACACACACAGAGACAGAGAGAGAGAGAGAGAGAGAGAGAGAGAGAGGCAACCCCTGGCAGGGAGGAGCTGGCCTGCATGCACAGCTAGGCCTTGGTGCTCTCATGTTGAACATAAACAATGTCCCAGACCATCAGCATCAGAAAAGAGCACTCTGACCAGGTGCGGTGGCTCACACCTGTAATCCCACTTTGGGAGGCCAAGGCGGGTGGATCATGAGGTCAGGAGTTCAAGACCAGCCTGGCCAACATGGCAAAACCCTGTCTCTACTAAAAATACAAAAATTAGCCAGGCGTGGTGGCGGGTGCCTGTAATCCCAGCTACTCAGGAGGCTGAGGCAAGAGAATCACTTGAACCCGGGAGGCGGAAGTTGCAGTGAGCCTAGACTGTGCCATTGCACTCCAGCCTGAGTGGCAAGAGCAAGACTCCATCTAAAAAAAAAAAAAGAAAAGAGCACTCTGTGACCATGAGTGGTCCAGACAAACAAGCCCACTCCATCATCATGTCTGAACACAGACAAAGCACCAACATTGTCCAAGCCCCAAAGTGTCAAACATCCTCCTCTCCCAGCTGCTATGAATGACTGTTGCCTCTTGGTTAATTCCAGCTTTAGCCTCACTCTAGTCTGCTGTCCTTTTGGATAAGATACCCTATCCCAGACTTATCCCTGCTTTCTGAGGGCAGCTGATGCAGAGCAAATCCCTACTTCCTTGGGTCCTCTCCAAAGCCACCCAACCAAAGCCCAAATCCTATTACAGGTTCTTCTTAACACACTTGTACTGAGATGCCCCATGGTTACCCCATCATGTGTGGTCTCCCTCGCAACAATAAGCTCAAGTTGTTCAACTACAGGTACTTCTGATGGAGGGCATTGACAATAAGATACACAGATATAAATTTTATTTGGGGGGAGTGGGATTTGATTGGCGGTCTCCTCTTCCAAAATATAAGTCCCATGAGAGCAGGGCCTCATTTCCAAACCTGGAAGCACTCCATAAATATTTATGCAGTGAATTCAGAATGAACTCAATGCAGCTTCAGAGATAGTGTCCACCACCACAAAATTAGGAGATTATGATCTTGGTGTTGGATCTATTCAATCAAGTCTTCAATTTTTAATCTAGCACCCCAAAGATGGAACCCACTCAGGGCAAGGCAGTGGCAAAAAGTGGCTTTGTCAGCTTCATTTCCCAAGGGAGGAGCCAGGTGTCAGAGGTTGCCTTCCTGGGGGAGCAGCCAGGATTAAGGTCACTGGTGAGTCACTGCTGGCCCTGGGCACACAAAGGAGCAGGAGGGCTGGGTCTGGCAGGGACAGCAGCTGCAGGAGGTGGGAAGGTGTCATGTTTTCACCTGGTGGCAGTGTGACGACTGCCTGAGATAGAAGCCATCTTAAGGGAGGAGACCACCCCTCATATTGTCTTATGCCCAATTTCTGCCTCCAAAGAAAGAAGAAGTGAAAACTAAAAGGCAGAAATGAAATCCACAGGCAGACAGCCCGGTGCCACGCCCTGGGCCAGGTAGTTAAAGATCGACCCCGGACCCGACTGGTTATGTTATCTATAGATTCCAGACATTGTATGGAAAAGCATTGTGAAAATCCCTGTCCTGTTCTGTTCTGTTCTGTTTACCAGTGCATGCAGCCCCCAGTCATGTACCCTCTGCTTGCTCAATCGATGATGACCCTCTCACGCGGACCACCTTAGAGCTGTAAGCCCTTAAAAGGGACAGGAATTGCTCATTTGGGGAGCTCGGCTTTTGAGACGCAAGTCTGCCAAAGTTCCTGGCTGAATAAAGCTCCTTCCTTCTTTAACCTGGTGTCTGAGGAGTTTTGTCTGTGGCTCGTCCTGCTACAATCTGACTCTCACTCTCACTGCTTCTTCCGTGGTTTGTTTGTTTTTTTTTTTTTTGATACAGAGTCTCACTCTGTTGCCCAAGCTAGAGTGCAGTAGTGCTATCTTGGCTCACTGCAACCTCCATCTCCCGGATTCCAGCAATTCTCATGCTTCAGCCTCCCGAGTAGCTAGGATTACAGGCGCATGCCACCACACCCTGCTAATTTTTGTATTTTTAGTAAAGACAGGGTTTTACCATGTTGGCCAGGCTGGTCTCGAACCTCTGGCCTCAAATGATCTGCCTGCCTTAGCCTCCCAAAGTGCTGGGATTACAGGCGTGAGCCACTGCACCCGGCCTACTCCTTCTGTCTAAAGAAGCTGTAGCTACTCATCAGTCTTCATGAAGCCCCTTTCTCTAAATTTTTTCCTCTCACACCTCTGGCAATGCCATCATGAAGACCTTTGTCTGACATAGAAAGCATGCTTGTAACCGCCCAGTGTGTTCACCTTGCCTGGTGCCTAGACAGAGCCAATTTATCAAGACAGGGGAATTGCAATGGAAAAAGAGTAATTCATGCAGAGCCAGCTGTGTGGGAGACCGGAGTTTTATTATTACTCAAATCAGTTTCCTCGAAAACTCAGGGATTAGAGTTTTTAAGGATAATTTGGTGGGTAGGGGGCCAGTGAATTGGGAGTGCCAATTGGTTGGCTCGGGGATAAAATCATAGGGAGTCAAAGCTGTTCTCTTCTGCTGAGTCAGTTCCTGATTGGGGGCCGCAGAACTGATTGGCAGGTACAGGTGGGGCCATCCGGTGTTAGAAATGCAAAAGCCTGAAAAGACATCTCAAAAAGCCAATCTTAGGTTCATAAGAGTGATGTCACCTTCAAGAGTAATTAAGGAAGTTGCAAATCTTATGACCTCTGGAATGATGGCTGGTAATATTTAGAATTCCAGCCCCTCTCATCTTGACTTGGTGGTGGCCTTTCATTTGTTTTACAAGAAGAGTTTAGCCTTTTGGGAAGGGCCATTACTTAAACCATACACTAAATTCCTTCCGAAAGCTAGTTTGGCCTATGTCCAGGAATGAACAAGGACAGTTTACAGGTTAGAAGCAAGATGGGGTCAGTTAGTTCTGATCTTTTTCATTATTATAATTTTCTTTCTTTCTTTCTCTTTCTTTCTTTCTTTCTTCCTTCCTTCCTTCCTTCCTGTCTTTCTTTCTTCCTTCCTTCCTTCCTTCCTTTCTTTCTTTCTTTCTTTCTTTCCTTCCTTCCTTCTTTCTTTCTTTCTTTCTTTCTTTTTTCTGAGACAGAGTCTCACTCTGTCACCCAGGCTGGGGTACAATGGCAAGATCTTGGCTCACTGCAACCTCTGCCTCCTGGGTTCAAGCAATTCTTGTGCCTCAGCCTCCCAAGTAGCTGAGATTACAGACATGTGCCACCATGCCCGGCTAATTTTTGTGTTTTTAGTAGAGACGGGGTTTCTCCATTCTGGCCAGGCTGGTCTCGAACTCTCAACCTCAGGTGATCCACCCGCCTTGGCCTCCCAAAGTGCTGAGATTACAGTCATGAACCACCACGCCTGGCCGTCATAATTTTCTCAGTTATGATTTTTGCAAAGGTGGTTTCATGCTCATGCACTGGCGTGCTACAGTGGCGTGGAAGAATGAAGGGTATGACTAGTCTGGTCTGTGGGGCAGCAGGCATGTGCAGAAACACCAGGCGGAGCTTTAGGTGTCCAGAGCCTGGCCAGAGATGCCAGTGGCGGGGGAGCTACCACAAGGGCGGGAAAGGCCAGGCACCGTGGCTCACGCCTGTAATGCCAGCACTTTGGGAGGCTGAGGCAGGCAGATCACCTGAGGTCAGGAGTTCGAGACCAACCTGACCAACATGGTGAAACCTCATCTCTACTAAAAATACAAAAATTAGCCGGGCATGGTGGCACACATCTGTAATCTCAGCTACTCAGGAGGCTGAGGCAGGAGAATTGCTTGAACCCGGGAGGCGGAGATTGCAGTAAGCCGAGAACACGCCACTGCACTCCAGCCTGGGTGACAGAGCAAGACTCTGTCTCAAAATAAATAAATAAATAAATAATAAATAAAACCAGAAGTGGGGGAAGGAGCTACAGGGAGGAAGATAAGTGGTGTCAGAACAAATGCCACCATTTAGAAACACTGACCCGGCCTGCCCTACTCCTTTCCTTCTCAGAAATGAGGAGGAAAAACACAATAGGGAACAATGGTTAACAAACAACGGTTGAAGATGCAAAACAGTTTGTACAGTGTGCTAACTTTTGGCCCCCAAGTGGGAGAATTCAGAAACACTCATGGAAATGCATGTGTGTGAATTAAGATTCCCTCGAGGACATTCAGAAAATAACCCAGCAGCTCCCTGTAAGTGGGGAGGGGCAATATTGGGCAGAGGTGGACTCCACGGGACACCTTGTTAGTTAGTTTCATTTCTGAGCCATGGGAATCTATTGTTTATTCAAAAAATAATTCAAAGGCCAGGCATAGTGGCTCACACCTGTAATCCCCGCACTTTGGGAGGCTGAGGCGGGCGGATCATGAGGTCAGGAGATCGAGGCCATCCTCGCTAACACGGTAAGACCCCATCTCTTCTAAAAATATAAAAAATTAGCCGGGCGTGGTGGTGGGCGCCTGTAGTCCCAGCTGCTCTGGAGGCTGAGGCAGGAGAATCACTTGAACCCAGGAGGCAGAGGTTGCAGTGAGCCGAGATCGTGCCACTGCAGTCCAGCCTGGGCAACAGAGAAGACTCCATCTCAAAAATAATAATAATAATAATGATAATAATAATACTTCAAAAACCAAGTTGGAGGCTGAAAAAAATCAGTTAAAATGATATATTTCTATGTATGAATAAGAGGAAGAAGAAGGATAAAGGAGGCTTGTACTCTATCCATATGATCTGGAGTTTTAGAAAAATGTATTCGGGGTTTCTCTGTATAATCAAAAAATAATGTTCAGAAGGAAGGAACAAAGGAAGAGAGTGTGGGAGAGCAGGAAAGAGGAAAGAAATGGCATTTGGAGAAACCCAGAAAAACCTGAGTTTGCATCCTGGCTCTGCCACCTTGTGGGTGCCATGGACAGCTGATTTTACCCCTCGCAGCCCCAATTTTTCCATCATTAAAGGGGAATAATAATAATTCCTACTTCATAACGTTCGGAAAAGGTTAGATTTTAAAAAATCATTCTGTGTAAGGTTGAGCGCGGTGGCTCAAGCCTGTAATCCCAGCACTTTAGGAGGCCGAGGCAGGCAGATCACCTGAGGTCGGGTGTTCTAGACCAGCCTGGCCAACATGGTGAAACCCTGTCTCTACTAAAAATACAAAAATTAGCTGGGCGTGGTGGCATGCGCCTGTAATCCCAGCTACTTGGAAGGCTGAGGCGGGAGAATCACTTGAACCCAGGAGGCAGAGGTTGCAGTGAGCCATTGCACTCCAGCCTGAGCAACAAGAGTGAAACTCTGTCTCAAAACAAAACAAAATTCTGTGTAGAGCACTTACGGCAGAGCCTGGGAGCGAATAAACCCTAGCCAGGAAGCATCCTAGCTGTGAGTACAGCTGGACGTTTGTAAGTTGCCAAGGAGAGTCCCTTGGTTACTCTTCCTAAGTGCTCTATTAATTGTAATTTTTGTCCGTGAATGTCACTATTATTATCAATGTCATCTCTGATAACTCCCCAGCTAGAGGGGTAAGAACTTCTCACTTGCCACCCCTGAAAATCTTATAGCATTAGGATTCTAATACTTGCTAGTTGTTGATGGCAGAGGGGGTGGCCTCCACCCCTTGGGGCCCCTCCCTGGCATCCATGAAAGCTGTGGGGATGTAGCCAGGACAGGACTGGAAGATTCCTGGGCTTGGTTCCAGAAAAGCTCCTCCAGAAAAATAGACAGTGAGTCCTGTGGAATTTGGTTCCATGTTCAAATGAGTCCATGCATACCCAATTGGGGATGTTATCTAGGGGTTGTTTAAAGACCACAGGCTTAGTTCATTAATGTGTTGATTTCAAAATGTCTATCAAGCATGCAACATGTTCTAGGCACAATGCTGGGAGTTGAGTAGATCTAGAGAGAGAAGGGATACAAAGGTGAATAAATCCTAGTCCTTGTTGTTAAAAATAGCACAAATAATGCCTAATGTTGCAAAAAAAGAAAAAAGAAAACAAAGAATGCGATAGAGTCAAATAACATGCCATGGCAGAGTTGGAGAAGAAAAGATGAGGTTTGGAGGTAACATTTGCACTGGGTCTCGCTAAGTGGGTAAAATTCAAAAGGGGTAGAAAAGCATCTCAAGGTGTAAATGAAGACTTGACATGGGAAATTGCAGGGACAGATTCAAGAAAAGAAAAAGAGGCCCTGGGAGGAGTAACTGGGAGCATGGGGAAGGGAAGATGAGAAGAATAAAAATAAACTGGCTTCTGGCTAGCAGTCCTGCCAATTGTCCTGCTACCAAGCCTCCCCAGGTCCATCATATACTGAAAACTCACCACAGGAAAAACCAGGCATGTGAGTAAATTAACTGTTACTGTTTATTTATACAAAGGATCGCCTACACGCCAGTGAAAAGTAATCAGCTGTCTTTATGTGCCAACACGGATACATCTTGAAGACTCCTGTTGAGTGAGAAAAGCAATTGGCAAATGGGTACATAAAGTACAATCATATTTATGTACATTATAACATCTTACAAACAATGCTGTAAAGTATACACTATTTATAGATAATTGCAAATATTGTATAAATATAAAAACACCGTGTATGCATATACACTCAATATGCAACAGTTTAACAAAATATTTTGACAACCTCAATAAGGCTGAAGATTTCTGGGAAAATATAGGTTATTGAAACTGCCTCAAAGATGTAGAAAACACAAATAATTGCTCAGGCCCAGGAGTTTGAGACCAGCCTGGGCAACATGGCAAAACCCCATCTCTACAAAAAATACAAAAATTAGCCAGTTGTGGTGGCAGGCATGTATAGTCCCAGCTACTTGGGAAGATGAGGTGGGAGGATTGCATGAGCCCGGGAGGCAGAGGTTGCAGTGAGCCTAGATCGGGTCACTGCACCCCAGCCTGGGCGACAGAGCGAACAGAGCAGGACTCTGTCTGAAAAAAAAAAAAAAAGCATAATCCTAGGCCTCATCCCCTGCCAAGATCTGTAGGTGGAAGTGGGCCTGGGAGCCTAGAAGACAGACAAACAGAAAGAAAGAAAGAAAGAGAGAGAGAGAGAGAGAGGACAAACAGTTCAATGACAATAAAAAAAGGATTAATCTATCAGGATGACATGGTGATTCTAAATGTGAATGCACCAAAAAACAGAGCCTCAAAATACATGAAGTAAATAGTATAAAGCTAAAAGGAGAAATAGACAAATGCACAATCATAGTTGGGGACTTTAAAACCGTCCACTCAGCAACTGATAGTACTATTAGAAAACCAGAGAGGATATAGATCTGAAGAGCACAATCAGTCCACAGGCTCTAATTGATATTTATCAAACACTCCTTCCAATAACAGAATATACATTTTTTCCCCAGGTGCCCATGAAGCATTCACCAAGATGGATCATATCTAGGGCCATAAACCAAATTTCAACAAATGAAAAAAGAAAAAGAAATTATAGAAAATGTGTTCTCTGACCATAATGGAATCGAACTAGAAAACAATTACAGAAAAACAAACAGAAAACCTCTAAACATGAAGGAATTAAACACATTTCTAAATAATCTATGGGTTAGAAAAGAAGTCTCAAAGGTAGAAATAATTAGCAAATACACACACAATCCCAACAAGAAAACTTTCCTGACAATACAATATTGAAAGCCACAGAAGTAGTCCAATTCCCTGTAAAGTAGAGAAGCCAAGTTCTTAATAAGATGCTGTTTGTTTCAATACTGAAAAGAGGATTGATTTGGTGTGCACCAGCTGGCAAATGTTCCATACTTTCTCTCTCACATGAGAAGATTGGACCTTCAAGAAACCTACACATGGCTGAGCTGACAGCGTCCCTACACACTCTCCTTCCAATATAGTTTCTTTCTAACTTTCCTCCAAGTTTGAGTTGTTTCCAGATGTATGCCTGAGTTTGAGAACATTTCTGTTTTGTTTGTTTGTTTTTTACACAAGACATGGTTCAGAATTGTTGGTAAATGGAAGTTCTTCATGACATCATTTGTATGAGAGTGGATCATAAATAATAAATAATGTACACTGCTGACTATGAAAAATTGCATAGAACAGAATGAAAACAAAAATACAGCCTATCATAATACGTAGGATGTAGGGAAAGCAGTGTTTAGTGGGAAATTGATAGCACTAAATGCTTACATTAGAAAAAAGGAGGCCGGGCGCAGTGACTCATGCCTGTAATCCCAGCACTTTGGGAGGCTGTGGTGGGCGGATCACAAGGTCAAGGGATCGAGACTACCCTGGCCAACATGGTGAAACCCCGCTTCTACTTAAAATACAAAAATTAGCTGGACATGGTGGCATGTGCCTATAGTCCCAGCTACTCAGGAGGCTGAGGCAGGAGAATCGCTTGAACCCAGGAGGTGGAGGCTGCAGTGAGTGGAGAGTGTGCCATTGCACTCCAGCCTGGGTGAGAGAGGGCTCAAAAAAAAAAAAATCTGATTCTTAAGAAAAACATCAGTAAAATTGATAAACTTCTAGTAAGATTGACAAAAACAAAAGAAGAGAAGACACAAATTACCAACAACAAGAATTAAATAGGGGATATTGCTACAGATCCTGTAGAGTTTTTTTTTAAAACAAAGTTAATAAAGGCATTCTATAAACAACTTGATATGCTTTGGCTCTGTCCACACCCAAATCTCATCTTGAATTGTAGCTACCATGATCCCCACATGTCATGGGAGGGACCCAGTGGGAGGTAATTGAATCATGGGGGTGGGTTTTCCTGTGCTGTTCTCATGAGATCTGATGGTTTTTTAAAGGGTAGTTCCCTTGCACAGGCTCTTTTGCCTGCCACCATGTAAGACATGCCTTTGCTCTTCCTTTGCCTTCTGCAATGATTATGAGGCCTCCCCAGTCATGTGGAACTGTGAGTCCAATAAACCTCTTTTTCTTTTCTTTCTTACTTTCTTTCTTTTTTTTTTTTTTTTTTTTTTTGAGATAGAGTTTCATTCTTGTCCCCCAGACTGGAGGGCAATGTTGTGACCTCAGCTCATTGCAACCTCCATCTCAAGCAATTCTCCTGCCTCAGCCTCCCAAATAGCTGTGATTACAGGCACACACCACCATGCCTGGCTAACTTTTGTATTTTAAGTAGAGATGGGATTTCACATGTTGGCCAGGCTGGTCTTGAACTCCTGACCTCAAGTGATCTACCCGCCTCAGCCTCCCCAAGTGCTAGGATTATAGGTGTGAGCCACTATGCCCGGCCTAAACCTCTTTTTCTTTATAAATTACCCAGTCTTAGGTATGTCCTTATAGCAGCGTGAGAATGGACTAATACACAACTTTACAGTGATAAATTTGACAACTTTATGAAATGGACCAATCCTTCAAAAACCACAAACTATCAAGACTCATCCAAGATGAAACAGAAAATCTGACTAGTCCCATAACCACTGAAGGAATTGAATTAACAATTTCAAAGCTCTCCCTGCAAAAATATCCAGGCCTAGATAGTCTCACTGGAAAATTCTAACAACATTTAAAGAACAACGAATGCAAATTTTACACAATTTCCTCCAGAAAATAGAAGGCATAGGAATATTTCTAAAGTTATTTTGTGAGGCTAGTATTATCCTGCTATGGTTTGAATGTTCGTCCTCTCCAAAATTTATGTTAAAATGTAATTACTGCTCTGGGCGTGGTGGCTCATGCCTGTAATCCCAGCACTTTGGGAGGCCAAGGCTGGCGGATCACCTGAGGTTGGGAGTTTGAGACCAGCTGACCAACATGGAGAAACTCCATCTCTACTAAAAATGCAAAAAATTAGCTGGGCTTTGTGGCAGGCGCCTGTAATTCTAGCTACTCGGGAGGCAAGAGAATCGCTTGAACCTGGGAGGCCAGAGGTTGCAGTGAGCTGAGATCATGCAACTGCACTCCAGCCTGGGCAACAACAGCGAAACTCCGTCTCAAAAACAAAACAAAACAAAAAACAAATAAGTTAGCTGGCCGTGGTGGCTCCTGTAATCCCAGCTACTCCGGAGACTGAAGCAGGAGAATTGCTTGAACCCAGGAGGTGGAGGTTGCGGTGAGACGAGATCACGCCATTGCACTCCAGCCTGGGCAGCAAGAGCAAAACTCCATCTCAAAAACAAAACAAAACAAAAACGTAATTGCTATTGTAACATTAATAGAATTGGGATCTTTAAGAAGTAATTAGGCCTTGTGGACTCTGCCCCTATTAATGGATTAATGCCATTATAGCAGGAGTGGGTTTGTTATCCCGGGAGTGTGTTCATTATAAAAAGGTAAGTTTGGCCCGTTTTCTTTCTCTCGTCCTTTCACCTTCTGCCGTGTCTACATTTAAGTCTATGACCCATTTAGATTTTTTATTAACATTATTTTTAATTAACAAATCATAATTGTATACATTTATGGAGTACAATGTGATGTAGACATAAAACTGTAATTTTTTAAAAAATAGGCAAAAATTTTCAGCATTTAGCGCTAGGCAAAGTGTTTAGATTTGATATCAAAAGCATGATTCATAAAAGAAAAAATTGATAAATCAGACTTCATCAAAATTAAATTTTTTTGGCCAGGCGCGGTGGCTCACACCTGTAATCCCAGCACTTTGGGAGGCCGAGGCAGGCGGATCATGAGGTCAGGAGTTAGGCACCAGCCTGGCCAACATGGTGAAACCCTGCCTTTACAAAAAATACAAAAAATTAGCTGGGCATAGTAGCGGGCGCCTATAATCCCAGCTACTCAGGAGGCTGAGGCAGGAGAACTGAATTGCTTCAACCCTGGAGGCAGAAGTTGCAGTGAGCTGAGATCACACCACTGCACTCCAGCCTGGGTGACACAGTGAGCCTCTGTCTCAAAAAAAAAAAATTAAATAAATAAATAAATAAATAAATTTTTTTTTTTGCTGTTTATGTCCATGTGAAGAGGATGAAGACAAATTATACACTAGGAGAAAATATCTGCAACCACATATCCAGCAAAGGACTAGTATCTGGAATATACAGTGACCGTTACTTATCCTTGGTTTCACTTTCTGTGGTTTCAGGTATCTTCTCTCAGTCAATATCTGAAAATATTAAATGGAAAATTCCAGAAATAAACAATTCATAAATTTTAAATTGTGCACTGTCCTGAGTAACATGACGAAATCTCGTGCCAGTCCTCTCCCCCTCACTGGGATGTGAGTCATTCCTTTGCCTGGGATGTCCACACTGTCCACACTAGCTACCTGGAAGTCACTTAGTGGCCATCTCAGTTACCAGACTGATTGTCCCAGTATCACAGTGCCTGTGTTCAAGTAACCCTTATTTTATTTAATAACACTTTACCAATAATAATTATTGGCCGGGCGCAGTGGCTCATGCCTATAATCCCAGCACTTTGGGAGGCTGAGGCGGGTGGGTCACGTGAGGTCAGGAGTTCCAGAGCAGTCTGGCCAAAATGGCAAAATCCCGTCTCTACTAAAAATACAAAAATTAGCTGGGCGTGGTGGCGGGTGCCTGTAATCCCAGCTGCTTGGGAGGCTGAGGCAGGAGAATCACTTGAACCTGGGAGGCAGAGGCCGCAGTAAGCCGAGATCGCATCACTGCACTCCAGCCTGGGTGACTGAGTGAGACTCTGTCTCACAAAAAAACCCAAAAATCTTAATTATTAGTTATTGTTGTTAATCTCTTACTGTGCCTAATTTATAAATTACACTTTATCCTGGGTGTGTATGTGAAGGAAAAAACATAGTATGTACAGAGTTCAGCACTATCTGCGTTTCAGGCATTCACTGGGGGGGGGTCTTGGAATGTGTCTCCCGAGGATAAAGGTGGAATACTATTTAAAAAACTCTCAAAACTCAATAGTAACAACAGCAACAAAAACAAACAAACCATCCAGTTAGAAAAAGCGCAAAAGACATGAACAGAAATTTTATTGAAAAAGATACAGGATAACAAAATAGGCATATGAAAGACGTTCGACATTATTAGCCATGAGGGAAATGAAAGTTAAAATCACAATGAGATGCCCTGTACTGTCATCCCTCCATTTCCATGAGGGGTGCTGGAACCGACCATATCCATGAGGGATTGGTTGCAGCGCCCGTCTTCCCCAACAGACACCAAACTCCACGGATGCTCACGTCCCTGATGTAAAATGGTGTACCTAACCTATGTACTACTAACCTATGTAGTCCTCCTGTATACTTTGAATCATCTCTAGGTTACTTCTAATACCTAATACAGGCCGGGTGCAGTTGGCTTATGCTTATAATCCCAGTGCTTTGGGAGGATAAGGTGGGAGGATTGCTTGAGGCCAGGGGTTTGAGACCAGCCCGGGCAATAGTGAAACCCTGTCTTTACAAAAAAAAAAAAAAAAAAATTGTTTTTTAAATTAGTTGGGCATGGTAGTGCATGCCTGTAGTCCTAGCTGCTTGGGAGGCTGAAGTGGGAGAATTGCTTGAGCCCAGGGTTCAAGGCTGCAGTGAGCTGTAATCACAGCATTGCACTCCAGCTTGGGCAACAGAGTAAAGACTCTGTCTCTTAAAAAAAGTTAAGAAAACCCTAATACAATGTAAATGCTAGGTAAATAGTTGTCATATTGTATTGTTTAGGAAATAAGGACAAGAATTTTTTTTTTTTACATATTCGGTACAGACACAAACACCGTCTATGAAATAAAATATATTTTTGATCCTCGGTTGAATGCATGAACATGGAACCCATGGATATGGAGGACTGACTGTATATCTATTAGAATGGCTACAGTAGAAAATGACAACACCAAATGCTGGCAAGGAAATAGAGAAACTGAATTACTCATGCATTTACTAGTAGAAATATAAAATGATATCACAACTCTGGAAAACAATTTTGCAGTTTCTTATAAAACGATATACGCACTCACCACACAACCCAGCAGTTGCACTGTTGGGCATTTATCCTGGAGAAATAAAAACTTCTTTTTTCATTTTTTTTTTAATTGAGACGGAGTCTCACTCTGTTGCCCAGGCTGGAATGCAGTGGCGTGATCTTGGCTCACTGCAACCTCCGCCTCCCAGGTTCAAGCGATTCTCCTGCCTCAGCTTCCAGAGTAGCTGGGATTATAAGCAGCCTGACATCATGCCCAGCTAATTTTTTATATATATATGTATATATGTATATATATGTATATATGTATATATGTATATATATGTATATATGTATATATGTATATATATGTATATATGTATATATGTATATATGTGTATATATGTATATATGTATATATGTGTATATATGTATATATGTATATATGTATATATGTGTATATATGTATATATGTATATATGTATATATGTGTATATATGTGTATATGTATATATGTATATATGTGTATATGTGTATATATGTATATATGTATATATGTGTATATGTGTATATATGTATATATGTATATATGTATATATGTGTATATATGTATATATGTATATATGTGTATACATGTATATATGTATATGTGTATATATGTGTATATATGTGTATATCTGTATATATGTGTATATACGTGTATATGTACATATACACGTGTATATGTACATATACACGTGTATATGTACATATATATAGATATACACACAGAATTTTGCTCTTGTTGCCCAGACTGGAGTGCAATGGTGCGCTCTCAGCTCACCGCAACCTCCCCCTCCCAGGTTCAAGTGATTCTCCTGCCTCAGCCTCCCAAGTAGCTGGGATTACAGGCATGCACCACCATGCCCAGCTAATTTTGTATTTTTAGTAGAGATAGGGTTTCTCCATGTTGGTCAGGCTGGTCTCGAACTCCCGACCTCACGTGTTTTGCCCGCCTTGGCTTCCCAAAGGGCTGAGATTACAGGCGTGAGCCACTGCGGGCTCGGCCTGTATTTTTGTACAGATGGGGTTTCACCATGTTAGCCAGGCTGGTCTCGAACTCCTGACCTCAGGCGATTCACCTACCTTGGCCGCCCAAAATGCCGGGCCTACCCCGCCCAGTTTGAGCCACTGCACCTGGCCCCGGCTAATTTTTGTATGTTTAGCAGAGACGAGATTTCACCATGTTGGCCAGGCTGGTCTTGAGCTCCTGATATCAAGTTATCCACCCACCTCGGCTTCTCAAAGTGCTAGGATTACAGGCTTGAACCACCGTGCCCGGCAGTATACTATAGTTTTGCAAACTATTACCCTTGGGGAAAACTGGACAAAGTGTACAAAGAGCCTCTCTGTATTGTTTCTTACAACTGCATGTGTATCTGCAATGATCTCTACAAAAATGTCAATTAAAAAAATTATCAAAAACTTACTGACCCTCTCATTGTCCCTCCCTGCATAAAAGGATCTGAGTTAAAATCTTTTAAGGAACGGATAATTTTCCATGTTATTTAAAGTGGTTCAGCACATATGAAGAGATGGAAAACCATTTCATTTATTTTACTCGATAATGTCAATACCAAAAAACCACACATGGAACCCCGTGAAAAGACTGTAAAAGATGAAGTGTTGCTGGTGGAAACAGAGTGGGGAACTTGTAGTCACTTACTTTCCTTCCCCTCTTCCCACTCTTTCCACCACAAACCCCTTCCTGCCTACTTCCCACCCACAACTACATTTTGGGTTTCTGTGGAAACTAAGGGCTGTGCAGCTTGCTTTTTGAAAATTACGTCTATTGCACAGTCCTAATTGTGGAGAATAATTGCCATAAAAAATCCCAAATAAAATGCTAGCAAATTGAATTCAATTTAAAACAATTATCTACTATCACCATGAAGAAGAGTTTATCTCAGGAGGGTTAAAATGGCATAAAAACGGAAAATATGTTACTGTGATATGGCATATCAGTAGGTCCAATAAGAACCTACTGATATGAGAAGTTTAAGAGATACTAAAAAAAGAGATTTAATGAAATTAATACCCATTCCTGGGTATTTTTCTTTTTCTTTTTTTTTCTTCTAGACTGTTCATCCAGGCTGGAGTGCAGTGGCATGATCTTGGTTCACCGCAACCTCTGCCTCCCAGGTTCAAGCGATTCTCCTGCCTCAACCTCCCAAGTAGCTGGGATTATAGGTGCCCGACACCATGCCCGGCTAATTTTTGTGTTTTTAGTAGAGACAGGGTTTCCCCATGTTGGCCAGGCTGCTCTCGAATTCCTGACCTCAAGTGATCTGCCTGCCTCGGCCTCCTAAAGTGCTGGGATTATAGCCGTGAGCCACCACGCCCTGTCCTGATTTAAAAAAAAAAAAAAAAAATCCTATTTATTAAAAATAGAAGGAAACATTTTTAACCTGATAGACTATGGGGCAAGGAAACATTCCTGTATCTGCATGATGTGGTCTGAGGTTTAGGAAGCTTCATCTTCTGGAGAGGAGTGGAAGACTAGAGGGACAAAGGCTCCAGGTGGACAGACCAATCAATCGTAGACAACCGCACTGGTCCAGGCAAGCATAACAATAGTCAGAACAGCAGTGCTTGCTGGGGTTGAGGTGGTTCTCCCAAGAGGTACCTGAGATTGGCTTGACGGATGAGGGTGAAGGAGAAATTGAAATTGGCTCAGGCTGGGCATGGTGGCTCATGCCTATAATCCCAGCACTTTGGGAGGCCGAGGCGGGCAGATCACTTAAGTCAGGAGTTCAGGACCAGCCTGGCCAACATGGCGAAACCCTGCCTCTACTAAAAATATAAAAGTTAGCTGGGCATGGCTGTGTGCACCTGTAGTCCCAGCTACTTGGGAGGCTGAGGCAGGAGAATTCCCTGGAGACAGAGGTTGCAATGAGCTGAGATTGCGCCACTGCACTTCAGTCTGGGCGACAGAGTGAGACTCCGTCTAAAAGCAGAAGAGAAAGGAGAATACAAAAGAATGACAAGAAGTCCTCAAAGAACCTAAAACATTTTTTGGTTTTTGTGCAGGTATATCATGTTCTTTCAAAGTCGTTTAATTTCTATTATCTCACTTAATCATCACCCTGTGAGGCTTCTACAAGGTTGTGAACCTGAAGGCCCAGCTTGGGAACTCTGCCAAGGCACGTAAGGCCACAAAAGGTGATGGGCACACCTCATTTTAGAGGCTGCACTTCCCCACAAAGCACTTGAAAATATACCACCTGCCATACTGAATGTAATTCATACAGAACCAGGTGAGAGCTGAGTTGAGCTGCAATTGACTAGCTGCCTAGTGGTACATTTAAACATGTATTCATATTAATTTCTGAGTTGCCTTTTATACTTCAGAGCCCATCCATTCTTCCTGGGATCTAACATTTCTAAGATTCCGTTTAAAAGCTTCCCAACCAGGTCATACTGTAGTAGCTCAAGAATGTAATCCCAGCACTTTGGGAGGCCCATGCTGGAGGATCACTTGAGCCCAGGCGTTCGAAAGCAGCTTGGGCAACATAGCAAGAGCCTATCTCTACAAAAAATATTTTTAAAGTTAATTGGGTGGTGTTGTGCTTGCTTGTAGTCTCAGCTGTTTGGGAGGCTGAGGCGGGAGGATTGCTTGAGCCCAGGAGTTTGAGGCTGCAGTGAGCCATGATTGCACCACTGCACTCCAGCTTGGGTGACAGGGTGTTGTTTTTTTTAATTTTAATTTTTTAAAGCTTGTCAATCTTAGACACTTGAACCCAACAACCTTGTGGATGCAATGCCCTAGAACTCTACCATGCCAATCCAGGCTTCTTTTTTTTTTTTTTTTTTTTGGTGAGATGGAGTCTCTCTCTATTACCCAGGCTGGAGTGTAGTGGCACGATCTCAGCTCACTGCAAACTTCACCTCCTGGGTTCAAGTGATTCTCCCACCTCAGCTTCCCCAGTAGCTGGGATTACAGATGCCCAACATCATGCCCGGCTAATTTTTGTACTTTTGTAAAGACGGGGTTTCACCATGTTGGCCAGTCTGGTCTCAAACTCCTGACCTCTGGTGATCCGCCCACCTCGGCCTCCCAAAGTGCTGGGATTACAGGTGTGAGCCACCGCGCCTGGCCCAATCCAGGCTTCTGAAGTCCTAAAGATCCTCGCAGAGCGTGACAAGGAACATGGGACCAATGTTTGGAATGCCAAACTTAGAAGACTTATATGAGACAAAGAAAATGGAGTGTGGGCAAAATGAGTGGCAGGCAGGAGGCAAGCTGCCAAGGCTTTAGGCAGGAGAGCGGGTGATGGTGCTCAAATAGCTCCCACCTAACTCAGGGAGAATTCTTTCTAATTCCGCCAAAGACATACAGTTTTCTCCTCTGTAGCTGAGAAAAACTCTTCTGGGTCTTGCCCCTTTTGACCGACAAACTATAGAGCAGATTCTATGACCACCAGGTCTAAGTGTAAGGAAGGGAGAGCACAGGTTTCCCATGCCATGCGTCTCTGGCTCCACTACCAAGTTGAGAATGCTTCTTAACTCTTCTGTCACATTCTGGTTGTCATGTGCAATTTGACTGTCTAATCCCACTCATAAAACTCTTGGCTTTTCCCCATGAGACTTCAGAAGCAGTCTTGTGGCATTTATTTCTATTTCTTTCTTTCTTTTTTTTTTTTTTTCAGATGGAGTCTCGCTCTGTCGCCCAGGCTGGAGTGCAGTGGTGCTATCTTGGCTCACTGCAAGCTCTGCCTCCCGGGTTCACGCCATTCTCCTGCCTCAGCCTCCTGAGTAGCTGGTACCACAGGCGCCTACCACCACACCCAGCTAATTTTTTGAATTTTTAGTAGAGACGGGGTTTCACCGTGTTAGCCAGGATGGTCTCGATCTCCTGACCTCGTGATCCGCCCACCTCGGCCTCCCAGAGTGCTGGGATTACAGGCGTGAGCCACCGCACCCGGCCATTTATTTCTATTTGTATTCATTATTTTTCTTTCAGTGTACATAACAGGTCTGATCACACTTTCAGGCACACCTTTCGGGGAGGACCACTGGTTTATTTAGATGGATTTGGACATGGGTAGAGGGAAATTTACAGTACAGATGAGCTCTAGAGCCCATTTCTCTTGCTCTCTGCAACGTAGGTATTTTTGCTTTTGTTTTTGTTTTTAAATGATCAGCCTTGAGTGACTCGATGTACACCTGTGGGTTCCAGATTCAGGAAATGTTTGATGCTTTTTCATACTGTTGCAAATGGTATTTAGTTTGAAATTTCATTTTCTATTAATTTGTTGCTCCCGTACAGAAATACAACTGATTTTTGAACTGACTTTTATCTCCAGATTCCCTAATAAATTCATTTATTAATACTAATGGTTAATCTATAGATTCTTTCAAATTTTCTGTGAATCATAGCAGTTTTATTTATTTATTTCCAATCATTATGGTTTTTTGTTTGTTTGTTTGTTTTTGAGACTGAGTCTCACTCTGTTGCCCAGGCTGGAGCACTGTGGAGCAATCTCGGCTCACTGCAACCTCTGCATCCTGGGTTCAAGCGATTCTCCTGCCTCAGCCTCTCAACAGCTGGGATTACAGGTGCACGCCACCACACCCAGCTAATTGTTTGTATTTTTAATAGAGACAGGGTTTCACCATGCTGGCCCCGCTCGTCTGGAACTCCTGACCTCAGGGCCAGGCTGGTCTGGAACTCCTGACCTCAGGTGATCCACCCACCTTGGCCTCCCAAAGTTCTGGGATTACAGGTGTGAGCCAATGCGCCTGGCTCATTATGGTTCTTATACTTTCTCTTGCCTTCTTGCACTGCGTCTGACATCTGGTACATTGTTGATTAAAACAGTGCTCACGGGAAAACTTGTCTTGTTCCTAACCCCAGGAGAAGAACACTCACTGTTTCACATTTAAGTGTGCTGTTAGGTGTAGATTTAGTAGATTCTCTCTATCAGACCCCTCCCATGCACCATTCTGGATTCTCTGCCTCACATCTTGGTCTAGCTGTTGCTGCTAGAAGCATCTTTTCACGGGCTCTGATCACCGTCCCAGACACGCTTTGACAGCACCTCTCTTCATGCCACACTGTGTCATTCTTCCGTCACGCCCAGAGGGTTTCCCTGCGCACACTGAGGTGGGAGACACAGTGGATCTGCAGTGGGTGTCCCTAACAGTGTAGCCTTAGGGCCAAGCTTTGACTAGTGAAGATGGGAGCCAGTTGATCAATTCTTCCTCATTTCTCCCCTCCCAGACAGACTGTGCTGAGAAGCTGATGGTCCCATCTGACTGACTGTGCATTAACAGGCAGGGGCCAGCTGTTAGTGCCTCCTCCATCGCTCTCCCTCCTTCCCCACCACCCACACCAAGCTCCTTGGGATTACCTCAGGTTCGGTTGTCTGGGAAGCTCTGACCAAGATATTTAATAACAGGCATGACCCTAGAAAGCAGACCCTTAAAAAAGAATTTTGGAGTAGGATTACTCACCTTAAGGTCATCTCAAGGACCTCATTATTAATGATTGGGAGGGGGATATGGTAATACCTGGTATGCAGTGTCATCAAAATTATTAAGCTTTTGGCCTGCAGTGAATTTGGATAAGGTACATGTGGAAAGTGAGGCATTTGCTTATGCAGTGGCTGTGGCCCTCGGATGCCATGCATCAATGAGAGGCATGAGGATTGTGGTGCACACTTGTTATTGTTGATGGTAGGCTCAGGACAGCCAGCTGTCAACTCCAGGTGCACTCTGAAAGTGACAAATGAGAAACCTACCTCCTAATGTTGCCAAGAACTGTGCTGAAAATCAGTACCATCGATTTTTGTTTCATGTATCTGGAAGTATGTTATGAGGTGTGTGCACAGTTAAGATTGTTCTGTTTTTTTTCTTGATGAATCAACCTTTCTTTTGGAATGAAATGTCTTTCTGGATCTTTAGGAATACTCTTTCTCTTGAAGTTTACTTTGCCTGCTATTTTAATAGTCACGCTAGCTTTCTTATGTTTAGAGTTTGTATGGTTGATCTTTCCTTTTTTTTTTTTTGAGACGGAGTCTCACTCTATTGACAGGCTGGAGTGCAGTGGCACGATCTCGACTCACTGCAACCTCCACCTCCCAGGTTCAAGTGATACTCCTGCCTCAGCTTCCCAAGTAGTTGGGACTACAGGTGCCTGCCACCACACTTGGCTAATTTTTGTATTTTTAGTAGAGACAGAGTTTCACCATGTTGGCCAGGATGATCTCCGTCTCTTGACCTCATGATCTGCCCTGCATGGTAGATCTTGCAAATTGTCTTTATGATTAAAATGTGTTTCTTGCTGGTCATGGTGGCTCATACCTGTAATCCCCGCATTTTGGGAGGCCGAGGTGGGCGGATCACGAGGTCAGGAGATCGAGACCATCCTGGCTAACACGGTGAAACCCCGTCTCTACTAAAAATTCAAAAAATTAGCTGGGTGTGGTGGCAGGTGCCTGTAGTACCAGCTACCTGGGAGGCTGAGGCAGGAGAATCGCTTGAACCTGGGAGGCAGAGGTTGCAGTGAGCTGAGATCGTGCCACTGCACTCCAGCCTGGGCGATAGAGTGAGACTCCATCTCAAAAAAAAAAAATAAAAATTAGCCAGTGTGGTGGCATGCACGTGCCAGTAATCCCAACTATTGGGGAGGCTGAGGCAGGAGAATTGCTTGAACCCAGGAGGCAGAGGTTGCAGTGAGCCGCTGCACTCCAGCCTGGGTGACAGAGCGAGACTCCATCTTAAAAATAAATAAAATAAAATAATAAAATAAAATGTATTTCTTATAAAGAACATATACAGTAGTTGGGTCTTGCTTTTTTTATTGAGTCTGCCAATTTCCACCTTTTAACTGAGATATTTATATAAGCATTTAAAAATCGATTGTGTTTTACTCTTTCATTGTTTATTTCAAAAGATAAATATATGTTTTTATATTTATATTTCCCCCTTCTTAAACAAAAGGGAACGTGTTTGGCTTTCCCTGCCCCTGAATAATACTTCATGAAGATCAACTCCTAGACGTTCACAGGCATCTTCCTTGTTTCTTCTTATAGTTACAGAGCTCTCCATTGTTTTGGGTTGAATGTTTAGTCAACCCATTCCTATGCACATTTGGTTCCAGTCTTTTGCTATTGCAAATACAGTTGCAATGAATACTGTTGTATATATGTCTTTTTCATAGTTTGCCAATGTATCTTTTGCATAGATTTGTGGACGTGGGCTTGCTGGTCAGAGAACAAATGCATATGTAATTTTGCTTCATATTGCTAAATCCCCCTTCTTAGGGATTGCACTCTTTCGCATTTTGTAGGTGGGGCTTCTCCCATGGAAGTCTCTCCGTCAAGGTGACCCGGAGGGCTGCTGTCCATTATCCTGGGCCCCTAAAGTCTAGAACACAGAATTCTTTCCCCTGGAACATTCAGTTTCTTGAAGAAGAGGTTATCTGATCGTTCGTCTGGAGGGAGTATATATTGTTCCCAGGTGTTTGTGTTTCCACAGGTGCATGTGAAGTGGGTGGATTTGAACATTGGTGATGAGTCCACTTGTTCCATATGGACGTCTTCCATAGTTTTCTATTTCAGCTCGCATTTCACTCCCACCAAGCATTTCTGAATCCCAAGTCTCTCTAAGTTTGTGCAAGACTTGCTGACATCCTTCCCGGGTGTTACGCTGAACACCTTACTCTTGGCTGGGACTTCTTCAGCTCACCCAGTAGCTACTCTTCTCCAGGCACTCCTCATCTTGCAGAGCTTTGCTGAAATCTGTTGTGTGTGATCCACCTGCTATTCCTTCTCCCATTGAAGGTTTATGCCTTTTAAATTAATTTAGTAGCATTTTATGAGTTTGAGATTAGGGAGAAGATAAATTTGTGGCGTTATTCCAACATTTTGATCCAGATGAGCACCAAAAATGTATAGAAGGAGGCACTGAAGCAGCTAGAGTATGAGGTTAGAAAAGGAAAGGGCTTCCCAATAAGGGCTGCTCTGGAACATTTATTTGGCCCTACTCCATGGCTTCTGAGAAACACAAGGGAAGGATCTGAATTATTTTGAAGTTGCTTTTTCTTTTCTTTTCTTTTCCTTTCCTTGCTTTTCTTCTTCTTTTTTCTTCTTTTTTTTGTCACCCAGGCTGGAGTGCAGTGACACGATCTCGGCTCACTGCAACCTCTGTCTCTCAGGTTCAAGCGAATCTCCTGCCTCAGCCTCCCCAGTAGCTGGGACTTATAGGCGTGCGTCACCACTCCCAGCTAATCTTTGTATTTTTGGTAGAGTTGGGGTTTCCCTGTATTGGTCAGGCTGGTCTCGAACTTCTGGCCTCCAGTGATCTGCCCGCCTTGGCCTCCCAAAGTGCTGATATTATAGGCGTGAGCCCCTGCCCCTGGCCTGAAGTCACTTTTAGTTGTGAGATGCATGTTTCTCTGACTGGACCATATGGCCTCTTGATACTTAAATAATCAACAAGTTAATTTGGAAAATAGAGCAGCTACTATGCTTAAAATATGGGATATGCTAAGATATTAGATTCAGTCACCCTACTTTCTGACATACGTATGAGGCTTTAATCTTATTATCAAGCAAAAAATAAAAACAAAAAACACAACCCAAACAACAATAACAAAGCAAGACGTCTGCAGAATTATGTTATGCTCACTTTGTGGGGGCCCTTACATATGCCCTACATTTTCTCAGATGCCTTTTTCCTTGTAAGACTAAAATATAAAATGAGTATTTGTCTTTATAAATGGTACAAGTCTCACTTGCACAATGATCTAACTCCTGTATATCCAGGGTCATAATACCTCATATCAGACAAGGGGTTAAGACGAGAACAAGTCAATCCTGTTGTCAGGGAATGTGCGGTTTAGTGGAGGAGGTAGAGGAGGTGGACCAGCTAAGAGACAGTTACAAAATGATGTGATGCTTGCTGTTATAGCAGAGTGTTCAGATGAGTCAAGGATTTAATTAGCATAGCTGACAATGTACATTTTTATACATGCTCACTTTGACAGTGCATATATTAAAACCGAAGCATTACAGAGACAATTGGCTTGGTCCCTAAACCGAGATGACTTAGAGACTCATGAGACACTTACATTTTTGTGAGATAGCCTGTTGTCGTGGAAACATGCCTCAGCCTCCCCAGTAGTTGGGATTACTGGCACGTGCATGCCACCACACTGGATCCCAAAGGCCTAGGTTTGATTCCCATTCCTACTTTTTATTTCTATTCATGAAGTTCCTTAACCCTCTCTACGACTCAGTTTCCTCGTTTATAAAAGCATGGGGTCCAGGAGGCATGGCTCATGCCTGTGATCTTTGGGAGGCTGAGGTGGGAGGATCACTTGGGGTCAGGAGTTCGAGACCAGCCTAGTCAACATGGCGAAACCCTGTCTCTACTAAAAATTAAAAAAAACTAGCCAAGCGTGGTGGCACATGCCTGTAGTCCCAGCTACTTGAGAGGCTGAGGCAGGAGAATGCTGTGAACCCGGGAGGCAGAGCTTACAGTGAGCCGAGATCGTGCCACTGCACTCCAGCCTGGGCGACAGAGTGAGACTCCCATCTGAAAACAAACAAACAAAGCATGCGGAAAGATGAAATGATCGTTTAGGCTCTTCCATGTCAAACATCCCTTGGGGTGAATTCCCACCATTCTTTGAGGTGGAACTAACAGCCTGGCGAGGCTGTCACCGGTTCTGTTACAGAGTGGGCTAGACGCATCAAAATAACCAACTGGGGTCTTTCTAGGTGTCAGTGTTAGATCCATGAAGTACCTTCGCGGGGAACAAACTTGACAAGTTTAAGGACAATGGAGTTATTTGCTCTTTATTTCTGGAATCAGAGGTGTGGCCTCCTTGTAAAATGCTGTCTGAAACATACATACAGAGCTGTCTTTTCAACAGGGTGAACAGAGCTAAGACAGTGAACACTCTGAAATATTCACAGGCCAGTTCAGGTTACCAGCCCCTGCTTAGGCTGGGGAATCTATTCAGGGACTGTCGAAACAGCCTGACTGCTGGCAATTTGTTAATAGAGTCCCAAGAAGTCTAGAGGGAACCTGGTGCTCAGTAAGATTTAGTCACTTGAAAGATAAAATGCGTATTTTGGTTTAAGAGACATTTTTGAAGATTGAACATCTACCTTTTCCAAGTTCATGTGTGGGTCTATGAGAAGCCAGGTCTATCTCATTTCAAAGTGCATGCCTTTAATCACTCCTCAGGACTCCAGTGGTGCAGGAGTTGGACGATGCTTTTAGGGTGGCTTTACTTATTTATTATGTTACTGTATTATTTTTGTTTGAGACAGGGTCTCACTTTGTCACCCAGGCTGGAGTGCGGTGGCCAGTCACAGGTCACTGCAGCCTCCACCACGTGGGCTCAGGTGATCCTCCCACCTCAGCCTCCCAAGTAGCTGGGACTGCTGGTGTGTGCCACCATGCCCAGCTAATTTTTGTGTTTTTGTAGAGATGGAGTTCTGCCATGTTGTCAAGGTTGGTCTCAAACATCGGGGCTCAAGTGATCCACCCGCCTTAGCCTCCCAAAGTGCTGGGGTTTACAGGCGTGAGCCACTGCGTCTGGCCTTATTTATCATTTTAAATTGTGACAAAATACATATAACATAAAATTCACCATCTTGACCTTTTTTTTTTTTTTTTTTTTTGAGACGGAGTCTTGCTCCATCGCGCGGCCTGGAGTGCAGTGGTGCGATCTCAACTCGCTGCAACTTCCACCTCCCAGGTTCAAGCAATTCTTCTGCCTCAGCCTCCTGAGTAGCTGGGACTATAGGCGCCCACCGCCACACCTGGCTAATTTTTGTATTTTTAGTAGATATGGGGTTTCACCTTGTTGGTCAGCCTGGTCTCAAACTCCTGACCTCAGGTGATCCACCCACCTCGGCCTCTCAAAGTGCTGGGATTACAGGCGGGAGCCACCGCACTGGTCCACCTTGACCATTTTTAAGCATATAGTTCAATGGTAGTAAGTCGATTAGCATTGTAGTGCAACCATCACCAACATCTATCTCCAGAACTCTTCATCTTGCAAAACTGAAACTCTGCACCTATTAACCAATAACTCCTCATTCCCTGATCCCCACAGCCCATGGTCACTGCCCTTCTCCTTTCTGTCTCTATGAGTTTGATTAGTCTAGGTACCTCATCTAAGTGGAATCATACAGCATTTTTCCTTTTTTATCTGGCATATTTTATTTAGCATCATGTCCTCAAGACTCATCAATGTTGTAGCACGTGTCTGAATTTCCTTCCTTTTTAAAGCTGAAAAAGTGTTATGAACTGAATGTTTGCGTGCCCCCCAAATTCATATATTGAAGCCCTAACCCCCAATATGGTTGCATTTGGAGTAAGAAAGTAACCAGGGTTAAATTAGATAATATTCAAAAACATAAGAATTTAAGTTCTTATAAGAAGAGCAGCTGGGCGTGCCTATAATCCCAGCACTTTGGGAGGCTGAGGTGGGCGGATCACCTGAGGTTGGGAGTTCGAGACCATCCTGACCAACATGGAGAAACCCCATCTCTAGTAAAAATACAAAATTAGCCGGGCAAGGTGGCGCATGCCTGTAATCCCGGCTACCTGAGGGGGCAGAATCGCTTGAACCCAGGAGGCAGAGGTTGCAGTGAGCTGAGATCCCGCCATTGCACTCCAGCCTGGGCAACAAAAGTGAAACTCTGTCTCAAAAAAAAAGAAAAAAAAAAAGAAGAGCACCAGAGGCTGAGGCAGGAGAATCTCTTGAACTCGGGGGGCAGAGGTTGATATGAGCCGAGATCACACCACTACTGCATTCCAGCCTGGGAGACGGCGAGGCTCTGTCTCAAAAAAAAATAATAATAAAAAATAAAAAGAAGAGCACCGGAGAGCTAGCCCTTTTCTCTCCATGCGAAGGCACTAAGGCTTTGTAGGGACAGAGCAAGAGGCAGCCATTTGCAAGCCAGGAGGAGAGCGCTGATCAGATGCCGAGTCAGCCAGCAACTTGATCTTGGACATCTAGCCTCCAGAACTGTGAGAAAATATATTTGTGTTGTTGAAGCCACCCAGTCTGTAGTTTTTGTTTTGTTTTGTTTTGTTTTTGACGGGCTCTCACTCAGTTGTTCAGGCTGGAGTGCAGTGGTACAATCTCAGGTCACTGCAACCTCTGCCTCCCGGACTCCACTATCTTCCCACTTCAGCCTCCCGAGTAGCTGGGACTATAGGCGCGCACCACTATGCCCAGCTAATTTTTTGTATTTTTCTTAGAGAAAGGATTTTACTATGGTGCCCAGGCTGGTCTAGAACTCCTGGGCTCAGATAATCAGCCTGCCTTGGCCTCCCAAAGCTCTGGGATTACAGGCATGAGCCACCGTGCCTGATCTGCAGTCTATAGTTTTTTTTTTTATTATGAAAGCCTGAACAGCCTGAAACAATAATGTTCCAATCTCTGTTATTTTCTGTTTCTTTTTTTTTTTTTTTTTTTTGAAAGGGAGTTTCACTCTTGTGGTCCAGGCTGGAGTGCAACGGCGCAATCTCGGCTCACTGCAACCTCCGCCTCCGAGATTGAAACAATTCTCCTGCCTCAGCCTCACTGCAACCTCCGCCTCCGAGATTGAAACAATTCTCCTGCCTCAGCCTCCTGAGTAGCTAGAATTACAGGTGCCAGCCACCACTCCTGGCTAATTTTTGTATTTTTCATAGATAAGGGGGTCTTGCCATGTTGGCCAGGCTGGTCTCGAACTCCTGACCTCAGGTGATCTGCCTGCCTTGGCCTTCCAAAGTACTGGGATTACAGACACGAGCCACTGCACTTGGCCTTTTTTTTTTGTTTTTTGGATAGGAGCCATCCTAATGGGAGTGAGGTGTGGGCTTAAGAAATAGAAACCACGGTGGTTCCTAACCTTATCCAGAGCAGAGAATCTAAGAATCTGGTGAAAACTCTGTGCCTTCTCCCTAGAGAAATGCCCATAAATATATCATTTTGCATAACATTTAAGTAAGTTTCTCTAAGGCACCATAAACCTCAAATTATAAATCCTCGATCCATCCTAACAAAGTGTCCTTAGGTCAGTAAAACATACTCAGCAGTTTGTAAGAATTGCATTGGTAGGCCGGGCATGGTGGCTCACACCTGTAATCCCAGCACTTTGGGAGGTTGAGGCAGGTGGATCACTTGAGGTCAGGAGTTTGAGACCAGCCTGGCCAACATGGCAAAACCCCGTCTCTATTAAAAATACAAAAATTAGCCGGGAGTGATGGCGTGTGCCTGTCACCCCAGCAACTCAGGAGGCTGAGGCAGGAGAATCACTTGAACCTGGGAGGTAGAAGTTGCAGTGAGCCGAGATTGCGCCACTGCACTCTAGCCTGGGTGACAGAGCGAGACTCTGTCTCAAAAAAAAAAAAAAAAAAAGAATTGCACTGGTAGTTGTCTTCTCTATCTCTTCCATATACTTATTGTGCGTTTATTATCTGGCTAGTGCTGTGAGAAATACTCAATTATATTATTACATATATAATATTGTATATAATTATTTGTATTGCATATTGTATTTTTATACAATAGAATCTATATTATATATAATTATTAAATATTGTATTTTTCTACCTTAAAACAACCCTGTGGAATAAAGCTATTTTACCACTTTGCAGATGAAGAAACAAGCTGATGGAGGTTGGTCATCTATTCAAGGTTCCCACTGCAGTCCCTGGAGGAGCTGGGATTCTTTGAGCTTAAAGATGTTAGCGTAATCGGGGAAATGTACAGACACTGTGTGAGAAGGCAGCACCCATGGCAGATGCCTGGGGCTAGTGAGCACCCTCTAATGTTTTCTGGGAGGGGGCAATTATTTGCAATAGTTGACTCCACCCAAGTTTTATCAACAGATGTCCAATCGCTGACCTTCAGATGCTTTCTAGAATTCCTGGGGTTCCTAAAGCTTCCTAATGCTTTGATGACAACCTCTCTTCTAGGAGTCCAAGGGGGTAGCACTGTGTTTCAATGATGAGGTCAACAGACAAAGACTATCCGGAACAAAATCAGAATGTCCTGTTTTATGAAGATAAATCAGACATAGAAGTGAGAAATTAAAAAATACATATATCGTGGAACTTCCTATTTTCACTTGTGCTACCATGACTAGCATTCAAGGATCCATAGCACTTGAAATCAAGCAGGCATAGTATCTGTTCAATCTACCAAAAAATCCTAAAAAATAAAGGAAGTGCCACAGCCTTGCCGGCACTACTCATTTTCTTTTGCTTTTTTTTTTTGAGACAGAGTTTCACTCTTTTTGCCCAGGCTGGAGTGCCATGGCGTGATCTCGGCTCACCACAACCTCTGCCTCCTGGGTTCAAGCGATTCTCCTGCCTCAGCCTCCTGAGCAGTTGGGATCACAGGCATGTGCCACCATGCCAGGATAATTTTGTATTTTTGATAGAGACGGGATTTCTCCATGTTGGTCAGGCTGATCTCAAACTCCCAACCTCAGGTGATCCACCTGTCCCGGCCTCCCAAAGCGCTAGGATTACAGGAGTGAGCCACCGTGCCCAGCCTCTTTTGCATTTTTGTAAATGGTAGCCATTACTGAGCCGTGTTATCACCTACTGGAAAGGGATATTCCTTGGCCCTGGACTCAGAGTGATAGCAGTGGCAAATCGTTATGGGTTTGCAACAAGCTCAGTTCTTGCCTCCTCAGAAGAAAGAATTCAACCAAAGGGCATAAGGCAGAGTGAGAGACAGAGACAAGTTTTAGAGCAGGAGTGAAAGTTTATTAAACAGCTTTACAGCAGGAATGAAAGGAAGTAAAATACACTTGGAAGAGACTTGAGAGAGGCAAGTACACTGCTTGACCTTTGACTTGGGGTTTTATACAATGGTGTGCTTCCGGGGTCTGCATCTCTTCTCTTTTGATCCTTCCTTGGGATGGGCTGTGTGGGTGCACAGTGGCCTGCCAGCGCTTGGGAGGGGTCACGTGCGCAGTGTATTTAACTGGAGTTGTGTGCATGCTCACTTGAGGCATTCTCCCCTTACCAGTGTTCCTAGAGGAAGGTCATATACTGGTTAAACCCTGTCATTTTGCCCCTTAGTGTACATACTTGAGCCCACTCACCCAGCTCTAGAGATCTCACTGGGAAGCTGCTCGTCGCTAGTTTCAGGTGTTTCTCTCTACTGGGAGACTGCCTTTTCCAGACACCAGCTGTGACCAGTTCCTAGGTTGGTGCAAAAGTAATTGCGGTCTTTGTCATTAAAACCAATAACAAAAACCACAATTACTTTTGCACTGACCTAAATATTATTTTAGGGAGACAGTGTAACAACTGCTTTACCGTCACCTGATGGTTGCCCGACATTCCTGGTGGTTGGGAGGGGTCCTCTTCTGCCCTGCTCATGGCTGGCTAGCTACCTACTGTAACAAGAGCACAGGCTGTCAAGCAAGTTTTTGGCTTCCCAGATGGGGCCCATGGATTTTGTGAATGCAGCCACTATTTATTGATGTAATTGCTCCACCTTATAGGGCTGGAGTTGTGCTTGGCCACTGAATGCCAGATGGCTGTTAGGTACCAGCTGCTTCTACCCAAGAACACTGTCACTCACAGAATGCAGCTGCACAGATACCAAGATGGAAGCCCCAACAGTTATCATGGATGTTAAGAAATCCTACCACCACTTCGAATCACAAGACTAGCTAACATATATTGAATGCTTATCACACATTGGGCGTTGTGCTAAGCACTTCATGTGGATTATTCGTTCCTTAAATCCTTCCAACAAGCTATCATTTGACTTTCCAGGGACTCTTCTAAGAATAAACCTATCCTTGAACTACAGCACTGTTTTAGGAATTGTGGGAGTCTTCCCTTCCAACCCAACTCCTGTGTTCTCTTGGGGAATCCTTGAAGAGCTCTAATGAATGCTGTCCACTAAGTGCCCTCACACTACACACTCCTTGTCAGCTTTACAGGACATGCGGATCCTGGGAGCCTTACCTCATTCTCTGTTGAAGAGAAGATACGATATAGTTTTTTCTTTATTGCCTGTGTGATGCTAGATCAGCTTGTGCCTTAAACTTGGTATTGAAGGGTGACCTAGAGAGAAACTGCCCAAAGAATGAAATTTATTTACTAATAAGTATGAATTGTTTGCAGGCAAAGAATGCATTTTATTGGAAAAATTTATCATGTCAACATATTTTTACCATATTATCTTGGCTATATTTAACAGTATAATGAAAAGTTATTGACAGGAAGGAATCTATGTTTGCAGTAAGCCATCATGGACCATAGAATTAGTCTGCCACTGAAAAGGCTGTATTTATGATTACCGTAGGCAACTTGAGAAAAAACCCTGAGGGAACTTATGGCCAGGTGCAGTGGCTCACACCTGTAATCCCAGCACTTTGGGAGGATGAGGTGGTTGATTCCTTGAGCTCAGGACAGACTGCGGGCAACGTGGCAAAACCCCATCTCTACAAAAAATACAAAAATTAGCCGGGCGAGGTGGTGCGTGCTTGTAGTCCCAGCTACTCAGGAGGCTGCAGTGGGGGGATCACCTGAGCCCAGGGAGGTCAAAGCTGCAGTGAGTCACATTTGCGCTACTGCATTCCAGCCTGGATGACAGAGCAAGACTCTTTCTCAAAAAAAGAAGTGATCTAGATTTTTTTTTAAACATTTTAAATGATAGTACAGAAACATTCCTGGGGAATAATTTGAGTGCAAGAGACGTTTTCAAAAAGAACTAAGATAGTTTTGATCCTATCTCAAACCTCCCCTTTAATGATGGAGACTTTACATCAGTTATTTACAAGAAACCTGGAATGTCAGACAATAAAATTTGTAATAATGGTGCAATTACAAAATTTGTGTCTAAAGGTTTTGTGAGTCGTTATCAGCACAGCTTATTACTCAGTGGTCTAAGAGAACGGCCACAAAGTTGCTGCAAGTATCTCATCCCTCAGCACACCACAGGAACTGCCTGTGTAGAAGTACTAATCTGTCAGCATCTCTCGACTTGCTTCAGTAATTTCTGATCAGATTTAGCTTACTATCTCTAAGACAAACGAGTATATTTGGGTTATTGATTTGTATCTATTCAGTTTTTATCATGAGTTTTTTGTTTTGTTTTTTTTTTTGAGACAGAGTCTCACTCTGTCACCCAGGCTGGAGTGCAATGGTGCAATTTCGGCTCATTGCACCCTCCGCCTCCTGGGTTCGAGAGATTCTCCTGCCTCAGCCTCCCGAGTAGCTGGGATTACCCACCACCATGCCCAGCTAATTTTTGTATTTTTAGTAGAGATGGGGTTTCACCATGTTGGCTAGGCTGGTCTAGAACTCCTGACCTCTAGTAATTTGCCCACCTCAGCCTCCCAAAGTGCTGGGATTACAGGCATAAGCTGCCGCACCTGGCCCTATTTGGCTGCTCCTGTTAGCCCTTTTGCACAGGGCTGGATTCCCTCAACTCACTTTTCCATGCAGACAGCTGGAGTAGGGACAATCAAATTATTTACTTTATAAATTATGCCATTATTATTTCTAAGAGTACTGGTGTCCATTACATCCTTTTCAAAGACTTTCACTGATCAGCTGAGATATCTGGCTTTTTAAGATCCAGATTTTTTTCTTTATCTTTGCCCCACTGTTTATCGATAGATATACCTGAAAATATAAAAGATTAACGTGGTCCAGGGAAGCGAGTATTTACGGAGTAACTATTTAAAGATAACTGGAGCAGACACTTGTTACTCTAGAAATTTCCCTGTATCTTCTGTTCCCATCCATATGGCTACTTTAGGAGTTGCCATCTTGGTTCAATGCCAGTCTGCCACTGGGCACAGTTGATTGGAGCAAATTTAGCTTGAAGTCAAGCTAGGCCAATCAAAATTATTTCATGGAGAACTGGATTTGGAAAACAGAGGGTACTGTTTTTCTTTCTGGAAGCTTGATTGACAGGTGTCAAATATGCAAGTTGTTGGCAGCTCTGTGGTTTAGGGAGTACAGGGTTGGTCCGTAGCCAGAAGAAAAAGAGAAGCCAACACAACAAAGAGGGTAGAGGCTGGAGACAGAGGGTATTTTTGTTTCCTAGGGCTGCTGTAACAAATTACCACAAACTGGGTGGCTTATAATGACAGAAATTTAGGCCGGGTGTAGTGGCTCATGCCTGTAATGCCAGCACTTTGGGAGGCTGAGGCGGGCAGATCACGAGGTCAGGAGTTCAAGACTAGCCTGACCAATATGGTGAAACCCCATGTCTGCTAAAAATACAAAAATTAGGCAGGCGTGATGATGGGCACCTGTAATCTCAGCTACTCGGGAGGCTGAGGCAGGAGAATTGCTTGAACCTGGGAGGCAGAGGTTGCAGTGAGCCAAGATTGTGCCACTGTACTCCAGCCTGGGTGACAGAGCAAGACTCCGTCTCAAAAAAAAAAAAGAAATCTATGTCACAATGTCACATACCCTTATCTAAACCAATTACCAACAAAGGATTTGGGAACCCATGATTAGTTTGGACCGATGAGGATTCAGCCCTTGGGCTGGGGCTGTGATCAACCCCTCGTGAAACACAAAGCTGAGCACAGGAGGGCAGATGCTGTTCTGAATCGAAAGAGGAAAGGAGGGTGGGTGAGAAACGCATGTTAAGTAGGCAACCAGCAGTGTCAGTGACACATGGCCGACTTATGTTTTCAAAATCCCAAATGACTCCAGGCACTTTACACCAGATTTTTTAGCTTACCTCTAAACAGCCATCCATGTGCTGTAGGCAAATTTTGGCAGGAAGTGCCAGAAGGTAGCATCCCGCCCCTTTTCTAATCTGCTTACTGTCCCTCTGACATCAGTAGCACAAAGGGTAAAAATCAGTGCAGTCAGCTCTCCTAATGGCTGTATGACTTTGGAAGTGGCTGTTTGGAAGGTGGTTTTAAGAGACCTGTAAAAGGACAGACATGCTTCATGGTTGTGGCTCCCAGGTAACAACTCTGAAGGACTCAACAGCTGGATTCCTGGCCAGAGCCCCTCAGGTGGCCTCCATGAAGGTGCCATAGCAAAGAATCCCATTTTTTTTCAGCTAGGAAAAGGGAACAAAGGTGTGGTTCCGATCAGAGTGGTTGGTTTAAATCCACAAAAATCATCTGTTAAGCAAATACTAAATGCAAAGATGGACCAAATTGACCTGTTCTTTGTGGGCAGTCTCCATCCAGCTGCTACAGGCTCTAAATGAACCACCATATAGTATGGCAGCTCATACTATCGACTCAAGATAGTTGACCTTATAGGTCAACTGTGGAAAGCCATGGAAACCTGGCAGCAGGAACTATTTCTCTTTGGGACCAGGTTCTTGGAGAGAGAGACTAGGCTCAGCTTTCCTGCAACTTGCAGGGTTGAGTCAGGGGCATCTGGCCTGAGGCAGAGGCATTCACTTGTGGGGATGGTGGGGAGCCTGTCCTAGTCCTCTCACCCCACCCTGAAGAGTTACCACCACTGAGGAAGGAGGAAGGAGATGTTTCTGTTTGTCATCTCATGACATCATCACAGCAGCCAATGATGTGGGCATGGCTGGGAGTGGTGGCCGATGCCCGTAATCCCAGCACTTTGGGAGGCTGAGGCAGGAGGATCACTTAAGGTCAAGAGTTTGAGACCAGCCTGGCCAACATGGTGAAACACCGACTCTACTAAAAATACAAAAATTAGCTGGGCGTGGTGGTGCATGTCTGTAATCCCAGCTACTCAGGAGGCTCACACACTAGAATCACTTAAACCCGGGAGGCAGAAGTTGCAGTGAGCCGAGACTGCGCCATTGCACTCCAGCTTGGGTGACAGTGAGACTCTATCTCAAAAAAAAAAAAAAAAAAAGGATGTGGGCATTAGCACTCCCAAGTTACATTTAAGGAAACTGCGGTTCAGAGAGGATGAGTTGGTTTCCATGTCACACAGCCAGTTAACGGATTCAGAGCCCACACGAGGTCCTGATGGATTGGGACACTGGAGATAAACACATGATGGAGGACAGAAGTTCAGGGGCGACCTGGAATGCTACCTGGGAGGGGACTCTTTGAAAAACAAGAGATAGCTTGGGACATAGAAGTTGTCCAGAGACGACAGAGCAGCAGGACAGTAGGTGAACGTGCATCCTCCTATGGCCACCGGTGGAAAATCATATGTATGGGACGCCCAAGGTTTGGCTCTCTCCAGGGAGGTGGAGCTGGCTAGGATGGCAGTTTGTGGGAACAGTTTCTAGGAGGCAGGAAAACACCAGGGGCTGCGGGGAATGGGGCCAAGGGTTGCTGCTGTTACTTGTGGATGCATTACTGGGAGGGCCAGGGGGAGTCCTGGCGGAGAGGAATTCAGACCGGATCAGGGAGATAAAAGCATGGATCAGATTCAAGTAGTAGTGAGGCAAGGATGGAATGGGAAAGGAACAGCAAGCTGAAGGCCTTGGAGGAGCAAGAGCTGGGCCAGGCAAGTGGAGAAGGCTGGACCCGAGGGTGGAGGCTGCCTAGAGCCCCTTATCACGCAGGGCTGCTGGGGGGCCTGAGGATGCCAGACAAGGGAGGACCTGGCCAGCTGGCAGAGGGATGACGCCACCTGTGTGCTTCATCTAAAGAGGGCTTATGACCTGGGGGCTGTGTGTGTCCTGAGGGTAGAGAGGAGGAAAGATGGAAGATGGGGGTCTAGAGGGCTAGGGTAGAGAAAAGTGAGGATGTGAGATGCTGGAGGAAAAGTCTCCCGAAGTTCATTCTGACAGCCGTAGCCCTGTCCTCTGATCTCATCTCCCTCCCATTCCCTTCCCAATCCCCCTAGCACAGCCTTTTTTTGGGACTGCCAGCCACCCCTAAAGGGAAGGCCCCAACCCTTCCCTCAACTGGGGACCTCAGGGAGAGCTGGCAGGGCCCTGGGGCCCAGAGGGCTGGCTTCCTTCTTGTCAGAGGCAAAACAAAGGCACCTCCAGGGCTCAGTGAAAACTCAGTTTCTTTTCTGGCTCTGGCCAAGGGACACCTTTAATTGCAAAATTTAAGACCAGCCCTTGTTGGAAACTGCGACAAGTCCAGACCATATGGGAATGTTTCCCGATGGAAAGGAGCATCTGTTCTCTATAAGATATGCAAATGACGCGTAATTGCACCTTCAGAGGGCCCTGTTTTCCGTCCCCAGCACAGTGCCCACAGGCGGGGGAATCGGACCTTGGTTTAAAGTCCTCAGCCCTCCACCCACAAGACAGAGGATCCACGCTGAAGCCACACTGCACGCTTCCCAGATTGAGGGACCCAGACCAGCCAGCGCCCTCTGCTGACATTTTCAGCCTTGTACTCAGGGTCCAGAAGGGGTTGAATAAGGCACAGACTGCATTCCTATTCTGTTCCAGGTTTTGTGCAAAGTGTGGTTGTTTCCTTTAATGTGGGCGAAAACCCCAATGAGATCTCATGCTTTGCGGACAAGGTAACCAAGGCTCGGAGGATTTATGTAGTTGGTCCGACTTGTCATCTGGCACAGGGTGGGACTGAGATTCACAGCCAGGACTGACCGCTGGAAAAGCCCCTTGCGTGTCTTCTAACATTTACTGAGTGCCTAGGTTATTTCTTTAGCAAATGTTCTCTTATTCTGTCTCCTGCAAACGCCTACACTCTCTCTCTCTCAGTCTCTCTTTGTCCCTCCTCCCTCCTGGGAATGGCTGAATAAAGGTCTTCATAGGAAACGATCATTCCTTCAAAATTACTGCCACATTTGCTTAAAATGTATTAGAAATGTGTTACAGCAAAAAGCACTTACAATAGCACTGCTAAAATGAAAATGTACATTAAAATAATTAGGCTGGGCATGGTGGCTCACGCCTGTAATCCCAGCACTTTGGGAGGCGGGAAGATTACATGAGCTCAGGATTTCGACACCAGCCTGGGTAACATAGTGAAACTGTGTCTCTACAAAAAATACAAAAATTAGCCCGGCGTGGTGGCACAGGCTTGTTGTCCTAGCTGCTTGGGAGGCTTAGGTGGGAGGATTGCTGGAGCCTGGGAGATCAAGGCTGCAGTGAGTTGAGATTTCATCACTGCACTACAGCCTGGGTGACAGAGTGAGATCCTGTCTTGAAAACACCCAAAAAACAAACAAAACAATCACCAAGCCATTTAGAGGAACCAGCCATTCTCTGCAGGAAGTAAAGGAACTAAGAGTTACCTCATCACCACTGCCACCACCATCACCACCATCATCAGAATGGAGGTGATGCGGTGGGGTTTCCTGGCACTGCTCTTCACGGCTTGTGAGGAGCTCTGTGGAGCAGCTAAGCCAGGTGAGAACACAAGTCATGGGCCCTGGAGTCAGCCCTTGTGGGAAGTGACTTCCTTCTCTGTGATCTTCTTTCCATCTGTAAAATGGGGATCATAGTTCCTACATTATGGGTTTGTTCTGAGAGTTCGTGTGCTAATGTTTTTAGAAGAGTGCCTGGCCCCTAATAAGTGTTTAATACACACTAGCTGTCATTACTTTTCAAGATCTTGCAGGAGACCCTGCGTGGTGATTTGAGAACTTCCTGGAGTCCTGGGGTGAGACGTGGTGATTGCTCTGGCTTCTTCCACCAGAGATACCAGGGTTTTTACATTTTGTACACATCAGGAGGCTTTAAGACATTTGAAAAACTGCCTTAGGTTATAGGGGTCATTTAATCTCCTTGAGTTCCATGAGGGCAGAGAATGTCACTTACAGCATCCTTAGTGTCCAGAGAGTTCCTGCCGTGGAGTAGATGCTTGATAAATCCACGCCGAATTGAATGGTGCCTCCTTTTCCTTTTCTTTTTTTGTTTTTTTTTGATTTCCAGGGACGTGATTTTGGTTCACTGCAACTTCCACCTCCCATGTTCAAGTGATTCTCCTGCCTCAGCCTCCTGAGTAGCTGGGATTACAGGCACGCACTACCATATCAGGCTAATTTTTATATTTTTAGTAGTGACGGGTTTTGCCATGTTGGCCAGGCTGGTCTCGAACTCCTGACCTCAAGTGATCCGCCTGCCTTGGCTTCCCAATGTGCTGGGATTATAGGCATGAGCCACCACGCCCGTCATCCTTTTTCTTTTCTATAAAATGTAAAAAGAATGCCCAAGTTTTGGTATGAGTGACCTTTTTAAGGGAGATGTTCTTCCAGGAAAGCGCCTTGTTCACATACTCTGGGCCACCGTGCAGGGGCTCTGGAGGTAGTCTGACTCCTCCACCATTTAGTACCAACCTCAGGGCATAGTGCCTGACCGAGGTGGAGGAGAATAAGCCCTGGCTGTGTCTATGAAGCCAGAGCGAGTGGAAGACAGAACAGGAAGGGGAAGGAGGAGGGTGGCCAGTGATCTCATGGGGTAGGAGCAGGTGGGCGGAGAGGCTGGGACAGCCGGTGTCTACCCAGAGCCTGCCACATGGCACCCGGGCCTGGTGCTCAGGGAGAAGTCCTCTGGCACTCCTGTGGGTGGGTGGGGGGTTGCTAATGGCCAAGATGGGCTTTGGCATAGCTGCTCTAAGCCTGTGGGCATTCTCCTCCCAGCTAGAAAGGAGAGGGGCTGCTCCTGCCTGCACATGCCAGGGGAAGCTGTTGGTCAGCTGCAAAATGAGAACATTCTCAAGACCGGCCTCTGCAGCGGCTGCTCCCACTTCCCCAGCTCCGGCCCACTTGCCATATGTTCTGGGAGGAAAAATCACATCACTAAGGTTATTGTCCAGTGAACTGGTGATTCTGCTCTGGGGCCCTGTCGGAGCTGGAAGACTTTGTTTTTTGAATATCATTTCCCGGAGAAAGGTTATGGGGGAGGTGGGGGTTGTGGCAGGGTGGAGGGTTTTGTTGGATAAATAGACCTCTCTCCTTGTTTGTCCTGAGGAAGAGAGAATATTTCTGTCTTACAGATAAAACATCTGAGGCTCAGAGAGTGACTTCTCCAAGGCCACACAGCTAGGAATTTGGACTGAGTCTGTCTGGGATATTTTTTCTTTTTTTTCTTTCTTTCTTTTCTGTTTTCGAGATGGAATCTCTCTCTGTTGCCCAGGCTGGAGTGCAGTGGCATGATCTCGGCTCACTGCAGCCTCCACCTGCAGGGCTCAAATGATTCTCATGCCTCAGCCTCCTGAGTAGCTGGGACTACAGGCACACACCACCATGCCCAGCTACATTTTTTTGTATTTTAGTAGAGACGGGGTTTCACCATGTTGCCCAGGGTGGTCTTGAACTCCTGAGCTCAAGAGATTCACCTGCCTTGGCCTCCCAAAGTGCTGGGATTACAGGCATGAGCCACTGCGCCCGGCCAGGATATTTTTTCTGAACACAATCTTGCTTTGCAAACTCTTAGCTCTGCACATTTGTATCCTCTTTCTCAGGCCCTACCTTCATGGATGAAAACCTCCCAGAGAGGGAGTGCGGAATAGCCCACCACTTACAGCCTCAGGGTTACTTTGCATATGCCTTGAGCAGCCTCATCATGTGAGTTCTCAGCCCCAACCTTCCCCAGTCCCTGGATCTCATCTGTCCATCTGTTGGTGATTTCAAAATGAGGTCACACTTACCCTTGTGCCCAAATTGCAGGTTCTGAGCCACTCATCCCCCCAGACAAGAACATTAGCCTTCAAGGGTTTTCACTCATTCATGGGAGATCTCAGAGGGAGCCTCACACATACCCACTCTGTCGGTGCAACCCCAGACGATGCCCATCCCTTTTTCCTTTCTGGTTCTGGTTTCCACCTGTGCACTAGTCACAGTTTTCCTTTCCCCACAAAAGGGGCCACCTGAAGAATGATGTGCTGCCTACGTCTGGGCCAATGTAGCTTGTCCAGTGTTTGAAGGCCCTCACTCACTGCTAGAATCTCCAAAAGACTCTCATAAAGGCAGCTTAAGCTTCCACCTGGAAGGTCTTAAAACTTGTCCAGGCCGGGTGTGGTGGCTCATGCCTGTAATCTCAGCATTTTGGGAGGCAGAGGCAGGTAGATCACCTGAGGCCAGGGGTTGGAGACCAGCCTGGTCAACATGGTGAAACCCCATCTCTACTAAAAATACAAAAATTAGCCAGGTGTGGTGGCACATGGCTGTAATCTCAGCTACTTAGGAGGCTGAGGTAGGAGAATCACTTGAGCCCGGAGGCGGAGGTTGCAGGGAGCCGAGATCACGTCATTGCATTCCAGCCTGGGCGACAGAGCCAGACTCTGTCTCAAAAAAAAAAAAAAAAAAAAAAAAAAAAAAAAAAATCATGCATCCCTACTACATGCAAATCTGTTTAGTCATATGGTTTATACAGTTAGCACTGGATTTATATAGGGTGTACATTAAAACCATGCACAAAGTAGAAATTACACGGATGATACTTTTTCATAAATCATAAACATTTATGTATTATGCTCATTAAAGCCATATATAAAAAGAGAAATGTAAAATGAAGACATAAGAATAACTATAAAAATAAATTTAAGAAATACCTATATTAGACTGGACGCAGTGGCTTATGTCTGTAATCCCAGCACTTTGGGAGGCCGAGGTGGGCGGATCACTAGGTCAGGAGTTTGAGCCCCATGTGGCCAATATGGTGACACTCTATCTCTACTGAAATTACAAAAATTAGCCGGGCGTGGTGGCACACACCTGTAGTCCCAGCTACTCGGGAGGCTGAGGCAGAAGAATTGCTTGAACCCGGGAGGCAGAGGTTGCAGTCAGCCGAGATCACGCCACTGCACTCCAGCCTGGGCAGCAGAATGAGACTCTGTCTCAAAAAAAAAAAAAAAAAAAAAGAAAGAAAGAAAAGAAATAACTATATTGGCCGGGCGCTGTGGCTCACACCTGTAATTCCAGCACTTTGGGAGGCCAAGGCGGGCAGATTACCTGAGGTCAGGAGTTCGAGACCAGCCTGGCTAACATGGTGAAACCCTGTTTCTACTAAAAAACTAAAAAAATTAGCCGGGTGTGGTGGCACGTGTCTGTAATCCCAGCTACTCAGGAGGCTGAGGCAGGAGAATTGCTTGAACCTGGGAGGTGGAGGTTGCAGTGAGCCGAGATCACAACAATGCACTCCAGCCTGGGCAACGAGAGTGAAACTCCGTCTCAAGAAAAAAAGAAATAACTATAAAAAATAAGTTATTGGCCAGGTGCGGTGGCTCACACCTGTAATCCTACCACTGGGAGGCTGAGGCAGGTGGATTACAAGGTAAGGAGTTTGGGACCAGCATGGCCGATATGGTGAAACCCCGTCTGTTCTGGAAATACAAAAATTAGCTGGGCGTGATGGCAGGCGCCTGTTGTCCCAGCTACTTGGGAGGCTGAGGCAGGAGAATTGCTTGAACCTCGGAGGCAGAGGTTGCAGTGAGCAGAGATGGCGCCACGGTACTCTAGCCTGGGCAACAGAGTGAGACCCTGTCTCAAAAAAAAAAAAAAAAAAAGAAGAAGAAATAAGTTCTTATCTTTTCTTCCTCCACTCCGGTGAATTTTCTCCCCTCCTCACCCCCACCAGGGTGCCTGCATCTCAATTATTTATTTTTTATTATTACTATTATTTTTGAGAGTAGCTGGGATTACAGGCAGGCACCACCACACCCAGCTAATTTTTTTTGTATTTTTAGTAGAGATGGGGTTTCACCATGTTGGCCAGGCTGGCCTTGAACTCCTGACTTCAGGTGATCTGCCCACCTCAGCCTCCCAAAGTGCTAGGATTCCAGGCATGAGCCACCGCGCCTGGCCTGCATCTCATTTTAGAAACCAGACTATTCTGTCAACATCTGCATACTTGCCAGCTGCCTATTTTACGTGTGCAATTTCACTTAAGCTTCATTGCCACCCTGGGTGTTTCTACCTTTGCTTTCCATATCAGATCAGAAAACAGACTGAGCCAGGCTACGTGACTCATTCAGGACACACAGTGAGGAAGGTAGGAGCCTGGTGTTGACTCCTGTATTTGTTTGCTCAGGCTGCCAGCACCGACTGGGGGCTTCAATAATGGAAGCTTATTTTCTCACAGTTCTGGAGGCTGGAGTTCCAAGATCAAGGTGTTGGCAGGTCTGGTTTCTTCTGGGGCCTCTCTCCTTGGCTTGCAGATGGCTGCCTACTCATGGGGTCCTTACACGGTCTTTTCTCTGTGCTGACACATCCTGGTGTGTCTTCCTTTTCTTAGAAACAGCAGTTCTGTTGGATTAGGGCCCTGCTCTGTGACCTCATTCGAACTTATTACCTCCTTAAAGACCCTAACTCCAAGTACAGTCATGTTCAGAGACACTGGGGGTTAGGGCTCCAACGTATAAATTTTGGACGGACAAAATTCAACTCATAAGAGCTCCCAGGCCTATGCTGTCTAGTCACTGGGCTGCCCTGCTTGGCTGGCCTGCGTGTGTGACCTGAGGACACCCACCACAAAGGTAAGTGCCCCTGTGGTCTTCCAGGGGACAGCGCCAGCAGAAACTTCACACTCCTGTAAGATCTTTTTATCCCCTGCTTCCAGGATGCTGGTCCACCCATCCTTCTGCCTGGAATGTCCTCTTCTCTCCTCTCATCTGCTCCCTTGCCACCTTCCCTACCTCCCCACTGGTCTAAGTCCTCTCCGTCCTCTCTGTTCTTCCAGCAAACTGCAATGTTATCTCCTCCATGAAGCCCTGGCTGCCACTCACAGAGAAGCAGGCTGAGTCCTGCACCAGGGCACCTGGCTGAGGAGGAGAGTGGCATAAAAGCATTTGCTGTTTGTTTGCGGGCCGCTGGGCCCAGGAGGCTGGGTCTGTTCAGGTAAAGCTCCTTCTAATTTGCACCAACACTCATAAGGGGTAGGATGACCCTGCAGTGTTGCTAGAAGTGATTTTTCTCTTCTGTTCGTTTCCATAAAATTTTATGGTACCTCTCATATACCATTCTGTGTTATTGGTATTTTTGTATTTGAATTGTCTTCTTATCTAGAAAGTGAGTTCTGAGAGTGCAGGAATACTATCTGATCTTCATTCATTCATGCCTTCCTTCATTCATTCTTTCCTGCACTCACTCCATAAAGACCATTGAGACTCCATTGTGTTCGTTCAATTAAAGCTTGCTGAAAGAATACCTAAGTGAAATGCCCCCCGCCCAGGTAGCCCGTGCTCCTCCTGTATCTTCTCCATTCAATCCTCCCTGCTCTTTTATCCAGTTTCCAGAATCAGACCCCCCCCACACTGGCTTTTAGAGCTAGGGTCAGGTGTGGGTGGCCAAACAGCATCTGATATGAGCAAAGGTGGCCCTGCTCTTCTCTGACCTCTTTTACAGACCTCAAGTACATTCTTTGCCAAAGCCACCCCAACCCCATTCTCTGTGAGCATTCCCTCCCCAGCTGCACCCTGGCCTCCCAACTCCTAGGACAATCCACGCGGCCCTAGTAGTGTAGATGAGCACATTCCAGGGCTCCCTTAGAGGGAGGACAGAAACTTGTGGAGCAGGAGGCATCCCTTAAAGGAGGCAGGCAGAGAGGTGGGCCCTGGTCCCGGGGCAGGATCCTAGCAGGGAGCAGATACACCTCAGCTTCTACTGGGGAGTTGCCAGGAAACGATTGTGTGTCAGTCTGCACACTCCCAGTTGGTAGCTTCTGGAACACAGAGTAGAGAAACCTGGAAAAACTGAACAAGTAGAGCAATTGATTTTGTTCACGCTATCGCAATAGGAAGAACACCCCAGACCTGAAGATTAGAGTAATGGAAGGCAGGTTTTTTTTTTTCAAGCAAACTTTTCATTGAATGTTAACAATTTTTTACATACATATGACAACTACCACAATGAAAATACAGAACATTTCCATTGCCCCCCAGAGTTCTCTTGTGCCCCATTCCATCTGACACCCCAGCCAATGGCCCAAGGCAAGCATTCATCTTCTTCTGTCATGATTATTTTTTCTACAGTTTTATATAAATTGAATTAAATTGAATTATAGGATTTATATGTACTGTTGATATCTGGCTCTCTCTCTTTTTTTTTTTTTTTTTGAGACAAAGTCTTGCTGTGTCTCCCAGGTGGAGTGCAGTGGCATGATCTCAGCTCACTGCAACCCCTGCCTCCCAGTTCAAGCGATTCTCCTGCCTCAGCCTCCTGAGTAGCTGGGATTATAGGTGCCCGCCACGATGCCCAGTTAATTTTTGTATTATTAGTAGAGACGGGGTTTCACCATGTTGGCCAGGCTGGTCTCGAACTCCTGACCTCAGGTGATCCACCTGCCTTGGTCTCCCAAAGTGCTGGAATTATAGGTATGAGCCACTGCACCCAGCATGATTATGGTCTTAAAATACAGAGTGACTTATGTTTTACGCCTGATTCTCTGGTGGCTGGGGAACCAAATAGTCTCAGAAAATACTTGGGTCAGCGGGAGCATTGGGGTGACTGGAGCCGAGGAAGGGTTTGAGGTGTGAAACATCATTTATGGGAGGCTGTTGTTATGGGACTAGTTTCCCGCACTAGGCCCCTGCAGGCCAGACACCAGAATGGAGTCAGTTGTGCTAAGTGTCGTGTCATCAAACTGAACTTTGAAATGGGCCAGTTCCCCTAAAACATTCCATTTAATCTGCATCAACCTGAGTAATAAGGAAATCTCCTCTGCTTTAACCCTATACGGAAAGTAACTTTGACATGATCAATCCGTGTTTTGTTCTGTTTCTGCTTTCTGCAGCCCTTCTCTGTCTGCAAAGCCAACCTCCTCTGCTCAGCTCATTTTATAGGATGGGGTGTTGCTCACTTCTAGAATTGCAAATAAAAGCCAATTAGATCTTTAAGTTTGTGCTTCTGTCTTTTGACAAAGGTTCACAACCTCTCCAGCCCTCCACGAAGAAGCTGGAGGGAGTAGGGTGCACAGGCTCTTTGAAGATGCTGAGTGAGGTCCCAGGGCACCCACAGGAGCTGCCACCTCAGCCCAGGGGACACAGCTACTCTGAGCCCCTTTGCACATGGGGGAAAGGGCGGGGGAAGCATGCTATTCCGCCCCGCTCCCTACCCCAAAAAACTGCTTTGTCTTCAGAGGACCAGGAGTCCTGATTGGGCAGCCTCTGCCAGGAATGAAATGCACGTCCTTCGCACTTCCACTCCCGTTCTATTTTCAGGCTGATTTATAACTAAAACGTGAAATAAGTGATAGGAAAGCATTTAGCATTGTCTGACACTGCCTCAGCACACTCAGTCTCCTCTCTCCTCTTCATCAGAATCTCTGCCCGGCCAGGCAGCAGGCGCTGACTCTCACCCTGTCCGGTTCAAAGAGCTGTTTTCTGCAGGTACTTGCAGTAGCAGCGGGCCTGGGACCCACCCCCGGGCAAAGTCCGCTCCGGAGTCTGTCACTTCCGGGCGCAGGCCACCCAGCCCCTGGCGCCCTGGCGCTCAGCGCTCCGCGGGCGCGCCCTCTGGCGGCAAGAGCCCTGAACATTTCGCAAGCGGCGAAGGCTGGCGAGTGTTATCCTGGGCACCCACCGGACCGAATCGCTGGGCAGGGCTGCAAGGTGACTTGCTAACGCAATCAGACCAGAAAGGAGCGCGCGTCTAACTAGGGAGGGAGGAGAGAAGCATGTTCGTATTTTGTAAAATGCAAGTGGCACCTCTCCTCATTTTCCTCAAAATTTTATTCTGAAAAACTTTGAAGTACTTAAAAGTTCAAAGGCTTTTACTGTGGACACACATTATTTATCAGCTAGATTCTGTTATTCATATTTTACTCTATTGGTTTCATTGCATAGCTGTCCATCTATTCATCCCTCTTTCCATCCTTCAAACTATCTTATTTTTTCTTTTTCTTGTTCTCTTTTTAATTTTTTTTTTTTTTTTTTGAGACGGAGTCTCGCTCTGTCGCCCAGGCTGGAGTGCAATGGCGCGATCTGGGCTCACTGCAAGCTCCGCCTCCTGGGTTCACGCCATTCTCCTGCCTCAGCCTCCCGAGTAGCTGGGACTACAAGCGCCCACCACCACGCCTGGCTAATTTTTTGTATTTTAGTAGAGACGGGGTTTCATCGTGTTAGCCAGGATGGTCTCTATCTTCTAACCTCGTGATCCGCCCGCTTCGGCCTACCAAAGTGCTGGGGTTACAGGTGTGAGCCACTGCGCCCGGCCTCTTTTTAATTTTTGATAGAGACGGGGTGTTGCTATATTGACCAGGCTGGTCTTGAACTGGCTTCAAGCGCTCCTCCCGCCTCCGGCCTCCCGCAGTGCTGGGATTACAGTTGTGAACCACCGTGCCTGGCCCCATCTTATTTTTCAGATGGATTTCAAAAAGTAAATTGGAGACATTAGAACACTTCCCCCTAAATATCAGCCTTCAGCTTTTAAAGAAACAAATCGAAGAGATTGCTAATATTTATTTTGTTATAGTAGAATTCTTTTTTCACATTGTGTTCTTAAAACCCTTTGAAGTAGGTTTTATTTTCTTTTTCTTTTATTAAAAAAAATTTTGTTTTTGAGAAGGAGTCTCGCTCTGTCGCCCCAGGCTGGAGTGCAGTGGTGGGATCTCGGCTCACTGCAACCTCTACCTCCCGGGTTCAAGCGATTCTCCTGCCTCAGCCTCCCTTGTAGCTGGGACCACAGGCGCGAACCACCACGCCCAGCTAATTTTTATAATAATTTTTTATTTTTAGTAAAGATGGGGTTTCACTATGTTGGCCAGGCTGGTCTCAAACTCGTGGCCTCAAGTGATTCACCCACCTTGGCCTCCAAAGTGCTGGAATTACAGGCGTGAGCCACCGTGCCCAGCAGCTTTGTCCATTTTCTTTTCTTTCTTTCTTTTTCTTCTTCTTTTTTTTTTTTGAGACAGGGTCTCACTCTGTTGCTCAGGCTGGAGTGCAGTGGCACAATCTCAGCTCATTGCAACCCCCGCTTCCCAGGTTCAAGCGACTCTCCTGCCTCAGCCTCCCAAGTAGCTGGGATTACAGACATGTGCCACCTCACTCAGCTAATTTTTGTATTTTTAGTAGAGATGGGGTTTCACCATGTTGGCCAGGCTGGTCTTGAACTCCTGGCCTCAAGTGATCTACTCACCTAGGCCTCCCAAAGTGCTGGGATTACAGGTGTGAGCCACTGTGCTCGGCCTGCTTTGTCCATTTTCTAATGGAGCTATTTGTGTTTTTATTACTGAGTTGTTTCAGTGTGGGTATTAGTAAGGAGATATGGGGTTGGCTGAATTAGTTCACCATCGGAGCTATCTGGAGATAGATGGATCACAGAGCACTGTCTCTCCTCTTAAAAAATCAGATTTTTAAGGTATTATACAATCTCACGTAGGTCAAAATTCAAGTAAGCCAAATTGGAGTAGGCTGCTCCAAGCCTCACTAGCCCTGTGGAGAAAGGCTCTCTGGCTGTGTAATCTTGAGTAATACTTAACTTTTCTGAGTCTCAGTTTTTGGTCCATTTTATAGGTGCATGTGCTCTTTCTGTGAGTCTAAGATGGTAAGGGCAGCAACTCGCCCTTACTGAGCACCTTCCCCGTGCCAGGGGCTGGAGCAGGTGTTGCACGGGGGAGGCATGCTATCCTGTCCCCCTCCCCCAGAATCAACAGGAGCCATTGCTCTTCTTTTTCACATTTGAAGGCTCAGCTCCAGCTCTCAGGGACCGCAGGCTCGGGTCTCATGAAGGAAATTCACACTTGCATCATCAGAGTAATCAAAACAACTTCAGATTCATGATGGATGAAGGGCAGGACGACACATCCAGCTCTGACTTAGTTATCAGATGCAACAGGGAGACTTTAGGATGTTTCCGCAGCATCTGCTGTGACAGGAAACCTGGGAGGCAGAGTTTCCTGCTCCAGTGTTTTGTCTCTCCATGAGGGATGGCGTGGAGGCAAAGATAGCAGCTCTTGGGGAAGGCACTGCCTCACAAGATGGCAGCTCTTGGGGAAGACGCTGGCTCACAAGATGGTGGCTCTTGGGGAAGACACTGGCTCACTTACAAGATGGCAGCTCTTGGGGAAGACACTGGCTCACAAGATGGTGGCTCTTGGGGAAGACACTGGCTCACTTACAAGATGGCAGCTCTTAGGGAAGGCACTGGCTCACTTACAAGATGGCGGATCTTGGGGAAGACACTGGCCCACTTCTGCATTTAGCATCTTGGAAGGAAGGGGCAGAAGAGGAGGTCTCGTGGATGTACACAGAGAGTGAACATACAGTGACCATGTGCACTAGCAAACACGACTCTGCCAGTGGCCTGGAATGGAATGGGACTCAATAAGATCTCCATTTCCACTCTTAAGTGAGGAGTGTGTAGGGAAATGTACAGGTGTTTTCTCTGCTCCCTGCAGACTGTTTCTACTGTCTCTTGTCAACCCAGCCTGGGTTTAACTCAGCAGTTAGTTCATTCATCTATCCATCCATTCTCAAACATTTATGGAGCATTTCCTCTGTGCCAGTGTTGTTTCAGCCACTGGGGGTTCAAACCCTAGGTCAGTCCCAATATCCTCACCATCAAGGAACAGAGAAGACATCATAAGGGAGGCAAAATTTTTTACCTATACCCTCTTATGGTGTTGTGGCTGGGCCTGAGGATTAAACTGACATCAGGCAGATTTACAGGAGAAAAGCAAACAAATTTACTTAATATAAATTTCATGTGACATGGGAGCCCTCATGAGGAAATGAATACCCAAATAAGTGACAAAACCTAAATGCTCTTATATTAAGTTGAACAAAGACAGGCAATTGTGGAAAAGTAACTAAAGTATGTGAGGGGGCTGACTGGGCGCAGGGCTCACACCTGTAATCCCAGCACTTTGGGAGGCCGAGGCGGGTGGATCACCTGAAGACAGGAGTTCAAGACCAGCCTGGCCAACATGGTGAAACTCCATCTCTACTATAAATACCAAAAATTAGTTGGGCATGGTGATGGGCACCTGTAATCCCAGCTACTCAGTAGGCTGAGGCAGGAGAATTGCTTGAACCTGGGAGGCAGAGGTTGCAGTGAGCCGAGATTGTGCCACTGCACTCCAGCCTGGGTGACAGAGAGAGACTCCAACTCAAAAAAAAAAAAAAAAAAAAGTATGTGAGGAGGCTCAAGAAAGATAAAAATTTTAACAAGACTTACTTTTATAGGATTCTCTTGGTCTCAACTTCCCATCTTTGATAATAAGAACAAACATTCCTTCTGGCACAGGGAGGACCTCTTCTGTAAGGAGGTGTTATCTCCTTCTTTCAGGAAGAAAAAGGGAAGGGTCAGAATGCCCTTCTTGCATGTATTTTTTAAAGTGCCTATAGCTCAAAATAATCCTTATGCCAGAGCAGCATATGTTGAGGTGGCATATTCTGCCAGCCTTCAATGTGCAAGCAGATATTTGTATATTTGGCTACTCTGTGAAGCTGGATTTTAAAAGCTGTCCCACTATCTTCAATGTCTGGCCAGATATTAAAAGTCACTATGAGATGAGCTCTTTTGTTTCCTGAAGAGCCACTTGTGTAACTCCTATCAATATGCAAGGGGAGGAACGGTAGATAATCCTTTCCTGGGAACAGAGGCTAACAGGATGCTTTATCTGGCTCTTCAAGGCTGCTTCTCCCCTCCAAGTGCAAGGGGATGTGGCTGGGGGAGGTGGCGGGAGTTGGAGAATGCATCGACTTGCATTAGAAGCCTAGAGGCCTTGTGGAAGGAAAAGGACTGGTATTCCAACCCCTGTCTGGAATGAAAAGATCAGGAAACCTGTAGGAGTATAGAACACTTGGTCCTGAGCAAGGCCCTATGAAAGGAAAGGACGCCAAGGGCCTTGGAGTGCAAACTCACTGTGAGGGAAGGTGAGACGGTGACCCGTGGATTTGTGAGAAGCCATGGAGCCAGCCCTGAATGTGGCTGTGATTGTGGATCCAGGCATGTCCTATGCTTTAGGCAGAGTTTGTGCCTATGAACTAGGAAGAATAACTTGAAGTTCCAGTGTAGAACACTACTCTTGATTGTACAGATCTGGGCCAGCAAGGGTCTTGGCTGGAAGGAGGCAAGGGGGCTTTGGGCTATCCTGGGACAGTGTTCAGAGTGGTGGTACAGAAGCCACTGTGTGAACCGGCCAATTGAACTCATCAGTTTGCGTCTCTTCTCTTCCTTTCCTTTCTTTTTCTTTCTCCTTCTTCTACTATCCTCTCTCTCTGTCTGGTATTGAAAGGTAGAATTTTTGACAAAGGTGCCAAGAACACTCATTGGGGAAAGGACGTCTGTTCAATAAATGGTGCTGGGAAAACCGGGTATCCATATACAGAATACTGGAACTAGATCTCGATCTCTCACTATTTACAAAAATCAAATCAGAATGGATTAAAGACTTAAATGTAAGACCTGAAAGTATGAAACTATGAAACTATTAGGCGAAAACATTGGGGAAATGCTCCACGACATTGGTCTGGGTAAAGATTTCTTGAGTAAGACCTCACAAACACAGAAAACCAAAGCAAAAATGGACAAATGGGATCACATCAAACATAAAAGCTTCTGCACAGCAAAGAAAACAATCAGCAAAGTGAAGAGACAACCTACAAAAATGGGAGAATATATTTGCAAATTGTTCATCTGACAATGAATTAATAATCAGAATATAAGGAACTCAAACGACTCATATATTATTTTAAATATTATTTATTTATTAATTGTTCAATACAATTTCTCAAATCAGTGGCGTTTATAGTGTATGTAGATGTACCATAATGACAATAGTGGTAGAAAGGACTAGGTGAGGTTAATGAAACCATAATGTCACAAGTTTCTCACATTTTATGTGAGACCACTAAAATTGTAAATCGGTGTGACTCAAAAGCCAATAGAGGAGTTAAAATAGATTACTAAAAAAGTTTGATTAACCCAAAGAACAGTAGAAAAGCAGGAACAGAGGATCGAAAAGAGATAGGACAAATAGAAGACAAATAATAAAATGATAGACCAACATATCAACATTTGTATTAAATGTAAAAGGACAAAACATACCAATTAAAAGACAGAGATTATCAGGCTGAATAAAAAAGCAATTCCCATCTTTATGCTCTATAAAAGTATGCCTATAAGGACACCCTTCTAATATAAAGACACAGATAGTTTAAAAGTAAAAGAATGGAAAAGTACATACCATGAAAATAGTAAGTATAAGAAAGCTGGTGTGGTTATAGCAATATTAGACAAAATAGACCTCAAGGCAAGGAGTGTTATGAGATACAACATAGATTATTTTATAATAATAAAAGAACCAAATCAGCAGGAACATACACCCCTTCTATATGCATATGTGACCAGTGACAGAACTTCCAAATGTATGAAACACAAAGTGAGAAAATTAAAGGGACAACTAGGCAAGTCAATGATCCTAGTTGAATATTTTTAACATCCCTTTTTCAGTAATTAATAGCACAATTAGACAAAGGCATCAGTAAGAATATAGAATATGTAAATACCATTAATTGCCTGGACCTAATTGCCATTTATAGGAGATTATACCCAAGAACAGAATATACATTCTTTTCAAATGCACCTGGAATATTTACCAAGTTAGACCATATGCTGGGTGATAAAATAAGTCTTAATAAAATTCAAAAGATGAGGAAAAAAAAAAAAAAGCTTAGCAGTGCAGGTTGCTGGGCTGATATTTAAACAGCTCCCTGGGTGATGATCCCAAAGCTAATGTGGGAGAGCTCAATGACTGGAAATGGACATTTACAAGTCAGCAGATGATTCCGGCAGCATTTTGCATAGGAGATGAATGGACATCTGGATTCACAGAAGCTGGATTTGAAATAAATCCTCTATGTTGTCCAGCCTGTCTGTCTCAGTCCCTGAGAATATTTCTGGTAATCTATTTATCACTGATTTGAGAACAAAAGGGGATTAAACTGGCCTGACCCTCGAATTTTCAGCTCCAGACTTTCTGGTTCTTCAGCACCTGGGAAGAATATTAACTACTCATAATAGAATGAATCACGTTGAGATGCAATATTAAATAATGTGTTTTATTAAAGGAGCGCACTGGGTTGTAAAATGTGACATTGAGTATTTCTCTACAAGCAGACTTGAAATCTTGCGATTCTTTCTAAACGTACAAAGCCTGTGATGGGTGCTCCAGGTGATAACTAGCTCTATATCTCCTAGAGTAGTACCTTTCTAACCCAATCCTTACCCATTTTTCTTATTTTTCTGTGCTTTAATATTATTCCCATAATATGATCATATTATCATCAGAGTGACTATGAATACTGCTTTGGCTGTTTTAATAATGAAGCTTCTCAACATGATTGATGCTGTGGAAACTGATCATTAAGGTTACTGGAAATGCATGAAACAGCTCCTTAGAGTAACTGTAAAGAGGAATTTTATTCCAACACTTGAGCTTCACGTTCTGTCTTCTTTCTTCTCCAAGTCTCTCTTTCTCCATCGAATCCACTTCCACCCCCACTGAATACAGACTCCTGAGTTATTGTGATAATGTGGGAAAGTGATAGCACGGAAAAGTGAAAGTTCAAAGATAATCTCCCACCTGGGATCAGGCTGTCTAGTACATGAAGAGTTCAAAAAGGTGGGAAACAAAAGGGGAGTCTGGATGTCTAATAATTTATTTTTGCAAAAACCTTTGAAATTTTCCCGTGGTGGGTGCAGGATAACCCCAGAATGTAAGCTCAGCTGTTCAGACCTGGATCTCTTCTCTTGAAGATGCATTACCTGTAAAGTGACCCCATGGATGCCTTGTGTTTGATCCTTTATCATCCCAGGGCACTGGTGTCTGAGGGGTACCTGTCTTTTCCATGCCCTTTCTAAGTCTTACTCACAGTCATTTGCAATAGCTGTCATACATATCATATCACCAGATCTATGAATGTTTCCACATAGGGACACCATTGATATTGTGGTGGCTAATGTATTATAAGGGTTATCTTAATTATTCATTTTTTTCACTCAGGCACTTTAGTATTGCATAGACCCTACCATTATTGCCCTATTAACACAGATCTTCAATAATAGGTCCCTATTGTTGGGCTCAGGGCCAGGTACTTTACTCAGGTTGATGAGGTGGCATTATTCTCATTTTACACACGAGCAAACAGAGATCTAGTGAATTTCAGTGATTTGTCAAAATGCACATAGTAAATTACCAGGTGATCCAGACCCCTGGCTCTTTCTACCACACCAAGCTGCCTCAACGTGGTAAAATGAGAGTTTGTAAGTTTGTTGATTACACAAGTCAGTTGATTTTACCTTTCATTAATTATGAGTCATTAACTCCCATCTGGCAATTCAAGCCACAAAATGTTCCAAGATAGGACAGGAATTTGTAGTGTCTTTAATTTCTGGTATTTGTACGTTCGATCATTGTTGATGTGCTCAGTTTCGTTAATCCCTTTGTTACAAATACAGCACACCTTACTCAGCCCATGAACTCCTGCCACCCTGGACAACTATTTTGATTCACTGGGCCCACTAGGATGACCAGAATGACATTCCTTATCCCAGGATCCTTAATTTAATCACGTCTACAAAAATCTTTTGCCATATAAGATAACACATGCACAGGTTTGGGATGTTAGGATGTGGATATGTTTGAGGGTCGTTATCCTGCCCACCAAAACTATTCTGCCATCGTGGCCGAGCCAGAACTTTATTTTTCATCCTCCCTGCTTAGCACAAGGCTGAGCATGAAGTAGGTTCTTTTTTTTTTTTTTTTTTTTGAGACAGAGTCTTGCTCTATCACCCAGGCTAGAGTACAATGGCATGATCTCGGCTCACTGCAACCTCTGTCTCCAGGTTCAAGCGATTCTCTTGCCTCATCCGCCCAAGCAGCTGGGATTTCGGGCACTTGCCACCATGCTTGGCTAATTTTTGTATTTTTAGTAGAGATGGGGTTTCATCATGTTGGCCAGGCTAGTCTCGAACTCCTGACTTCAGGTGATCCACTCGCCTTGGCCTCCCAAAGTGCTGGAATTACAGGCGTGAGCCACCGTGCCCGGCTGAAGTAGGTTCTTAAGAGGGCTTCCTGAACTGAAGGGAATTCACAGAGCTTGAACTTCCTTCTCCAAAGCTTTGCTATTAGCACCAGGTGGCGGTCCTTGGTGCTCACTGTAGGTCACAGCTGAGTCCCTCTGGCAGACTATGGAGTGGAGTGGAGTGGATGCCTCCAAAGAGTCCTTCCCCTGTTGGGGTGGTGGTGAGGGCAGTGTTGCAGACTGACCGACCTCCTCCATACTTTCTGTTTCTTTACCAAGAGCTAATCACTTCCATTAAAATCCACCACGTGCTTTCAGTGTATCAAATTATATATTTGGTTTTGTGCCGTGCATGTCTTCAAAAATGGAGAGGAGATCCATGCTGAACAAACTCTGAACCAATCATACGGATTTACATTCACATGATGTGCAGCAAATAGAGTTCTAAGGAGTTCAGGCTGATTTACTGTAGCCCTAGAGAATAGACACATTCCAGAAATATCCCCTCTCCGCTAGCCTCCTCCCAGCTCTCTGAATTGCTTTAGCATCTATTCACAACACAGTGGGTGGTGTGGCAGGCTGATTTCCCTGAGGGCTGGGTGGACAAGAGCAGGTGTTGGCCTGCACCCGGACAGAGGGTGGAGCCCTCTTAGGCCCCTCCTCTTCCCCGTCCCTGTTCCCTGAACCGGTGTACGGGGGAGGCCCATCTCTTTGTTTAGGCAAGGCCTTTCTGGGTCTTATATTCTGGATTTTTGGGGACAAGTTCTCACTCCATCACCCAGGCTGGGGGGCAGTGGCACAATCTCAGCTCACTGCATCTTCTGCCTCCCAGATTCAAGCGATTCTCCTGCCTCAGCCCCCCGAGTAGCTCGGGTTACAGGCATCGGCCACCACGACCAGGTAACTTTTGTATTTTTAGTAGAGACGGGGTTTCTGCATGTTGGCCAGGCTGGTCTCGAACTCCTGACCTCAAGTGATCTGCATTACAGACATGAGCCACCGCTCCCTGCCCAGCCCAACCATCCTTGGTAAGTGCTGATGAAATGCTGAAATGGAAGCTACATTTAGTAATTTGGGGGTGATTGATTAATATTCATGGAAATGTTTGCATGCAATGCCAAATTAATGTATTTTAAAAGAGATTTATGTATGAAGTAAATATTTTGACAGAGACATGAAAATAACTGTGAAGCCCACTCCATCTGCTCCTTGTTTATTGCCTGAATATTTACATCACTGCATTGGAAACTCCACTGATTCAAGAATTAACGTACAGAAAAAGATTCTGTCTCTTTGTTCTGTGAGTTGGGGGTAAGGAGATAAAACACAAGTGAGTGCACACAACCCCTAGAGATTTCCCCCTTCCTTTTCTCCCCCAGGACTAATGTCACCCCCATTTCCCTAAGTCAAGAAACTCTAAGAACGTGTTGCTGTTGTTACTGTCAGGTGCTGAGGTGGTTATGGTTGTATGGGGAAGGGAATGGCTGCTATTGAGAAGCCTCGAATGGGGATAAGTATAGAGTAGGAAAGATACAACAGAGGGAAGATCCTGTTTGTACTGAAGGAATTCTATTTTATTTATTTATTTATATTTTCTCATTTAGCTTTTTTATTCTGCATTTATTTATTTATTTATTTGAGATGGAGTCTCGCACTGTCGCCCAGGCTGGAGTGTAATGGCATGATCTCGGCTCACAGTAAGCTCCGCCTCCCGGGTTCAAGTGATTCTTCTGCCTCAGCCTCCAGAGTAGCTGGGATTACAGGCACCCATCACCACGCCCGGCTGTTTCTGTATTTTTAGTAGAGACGGGGTTTCACTATGTTGGCCAGGCTGGTCTCGAACTCCTGACCTCGTGATCCACCTGCCTTGGCCTCCCAAAGTGATGGGATTACAGGCGTGAGCCACCGAGCCCAGCCATAGTCTGCATTTATTTATTTATTTTTACTTTTATTTTAAGTTCAGAGGTACAAGTGCAGGTTCGTTGCATAGGTAAACTTATGGGGGTTTGTTGTACAGATTATTTCATCACCCAGATATTAAACCTAGTACCCATTCGTTAGTTTTCCTGATCCTCTCCCTCCTCCCACCCTCCACCCTCTGAAAGGTCCCAGTGTGTGTTGTTCCCCTCTGTGTGTCCATGTGTTCTCTTCATTTAGCTCCCATTTATAAGTGAGAACATGCAGTGTTTGGTTAGTTTGCTAAGGATAATGGCCTCCAGCTCCATCCAGGTCTCTGCAAAGGACATGATCTTGTTCTTTTTTTACAGCTACGTCGTATTTCATGGTGTATATGTACCACATTTTATTTATTTTTATAATAGAATTATTTATATTCTTTTGGGTATATACCCAGTAATGGGATTGCTGGGTCCAATGGTATTTCTGTCTTTAGGTCTTTGAGGAATCGTCACACTGTCTTCCACAATGGCTGAACAAATTTACACTCCCACCAACAATGCATAAGCGTTCCTTTTTCTCCACAATCTCACCAGCACCTGTTATTTTTTGACTTTTTAATAATACCCATTCTGACTGGTGTGAGATGGCATCTCATTGTGGTTTTGATTTGCATTTCTTTAATGATCAGTGATGTTGAGCTTTTTTTCATATGATTATTGGCCACATGTATGTCTTCTTTTGAAAAGTGTCTGTTCATGTCTTTTGCCTACTTTTCTATGTTTTTTTCTTATAAATTTAAGTTCCTTATAGATGCTAGATATTAGACCTTTGTCAGATGCATAGTTTGCAAAAATTTTCTCCCATTCTGCAAGTTGTGTTTTTACTCTGTTGATAGTTTCTTTTGCTGTGCAGAAGGCCTTTAGTTTAATTTTTTTTTTTTTTGAGATGGAGTCTCATTCTGTTGCCTCTGTCGGCTCACTGTAATCTCCACCTCCCGCATTCAAGCAATTCTCATGCCTCAGCCTCCTGAGTAGCTGGGATTACAGGTGCGCGCCATGATGTCTGGCTAATTTTTGTGTTTTTTGTAGAGACAGGGTTTCACCATGTTGATCAGGCTGGTCTTGAATTCCTGACCTCAGGTGATCCACCCATCTCAGCCTCCCAAAGTTCTTTAGTTTAATTTGATCCCATCTGTCAATTTTTGCTTTTGTTGCCATTGCTTTTGGTGTTCTTGTCATGAAAGCTTTGCTAATGCCTATGTCCTGAATGGTATTGCCTAGGTTGTCTTCCAGGGCTTTCATAGTTTTGGGTTTTATGTTTACGTCTTTAATCCGTCTTGAGTTAATTTTTATATATGGTGTAAGGAAGAGGTCCAGTTTTAATCGTCTGCATATAGCTAGCCAGTTATCCCAGCATCATTTTTTGAACAGGAATCCTTTCCCCATTGCTTGTTTTTGTCAGATTTGTTGAATATTAGATAGTTGTAGATGCACAGTTTTATTTCTGGGTTCTCTATTCTGTTCCACTGGTCTATGCATTATGAGTCTGTTTTTGTGCCTGTACTGAAGGAATTTTATATCTGTAGTGGTCTGAAAGAAAACCCACAGGACTTTTTTGGAATGTCAATGCAATATACGTAGGAGAGGGTGGGTAGTCAGAGAAGGCTTCCAGCAGGCTTCCTGCAACAGGGTGGTTTTGAGGCCAACTTGGGAATGTCGACAAGAGTGAAGAGTCTGGCTTAATAGTTCCAAGCACACTGAATTAGGGGAGGCTGCCCCCACCCTCATACTCTGCTGATTCTCACCTGGTTCCTGTGCTTGGTTTCTCCACTAGCTCTCACTGTCAGATCTCAGCTCAAACACGACCTCCTCTCTGAAGCCTCCTGACATCTTTGGGCCAACTGACAGGTGCCTTCTCTGCATTGTATATACAGGTCTGCAAACACTTATCTGTAATTCTGAACTCCAAAAAGTTGTGAAAACTGAAAGTTTTTTCTTTTTGGTGCTAAAACTCATTTGGTGGCAAATCCTGCCTGAGCCAGCACGAGGCTGTTGCCTGTCTTTATTTCACTTTACTGCTGGTACATTTGCTGCAGAAATATGGATGTGATCGATTATGGGTGACATCCTAGATAGTTCCTAAAATCCGACAAATTCAGAATCCCCAAACTCATCTGGCCTGAGCGTTTTGATGAAGGGCTTGTGGGCCTGTGCCTCCCTTGTAACAATTGCTGGGAAGATTTCTGTATTTGGTTGACTAGTCTGTCTCCCAAGGAGTCTCTGATTGTAAGAAAAGGAGTTTGCATTCTCATTTTTATGTACCACAAGCCCCAAAGTGTGGTCATGCCCCTAAGAGTGAGAAATCTTGGTTGACAGATTATAATTGGAGATATTCACCAAGGGTCTCCCTCATTCACTGGCACCACCTGGCAGTCATTGTTCAGGAAGGTTGGCAGGGCAGAGCAGCAGAGGGTGGCTTTGGCCTGCAGACGCCCCAGGGCTCGACCAGGTGGACCTAGCAGCGCTCTTCCCCGGGGTCATGGCTTGAAATGAGTAGGGAGGGGGTCTTGTTAGTGGATGGGAGTGTGGATTGATAAACACTCTGAGGATAAGATGCTCCCCACCCACCCTGCCTAGACTCAACACCCCATATGTCCTCTGGAACTTGGATAAAGTGAGGGTGGGAGACCTTGCATTTATTGATATTAGCTTCTGCTACCCAGTGCAATGGGTAAGCTCCGTACAGAAAATAAAGAAAATTGGGCCGGGCGCGGTAGCTCACGCCTGTAATCCCAGCACTTTGGAAGGCTGAGGTGAGTGGATCACCTGAGGTCAGGAGTTCCAGACCAGCCTGGCCAACATAGTGAAACCCCGTCTCTACTAAAAATAAAAAAATTAGTTGGGCATGGTGGCGGGCACCTGTAATCCCAGCTACTTGGAAGGCTGAGGCAGGAGAATTATTTGAACCTGGGAGGCGGAGGTTGCAGTGAGCCAAGACTGCACCATTGCACTCCAGCCTGGGCAACAAGAGCGATACTCCATGTCAAAAAAAAAAAAAAAAAAAAGAAAAAAAAAAAAGGAAATAAAGACAATTGATTTGTTGCACATTCAAATGTGTGAGCTAGAAGCCATAGAAGCCACACAGGCCAGACAAATGAATAAAATGATAAAGGAGGACTTCTTTTATTTTTAATCCTCAGGAATCTCACTCTCCCATTGATCAGGTGTTGGTTTGTCTTTGTTGTTATATGTGACAATCAAGGGACCCAGCCATTCCTGTGTTTTTTAGAAGTAAGCATGAGGTGGCTGGGCGTGGTGCCTCACGCCTGCAATCCCAGCGCTTTGGGAGGCCGAAGCGGGCGGATCACGAGGTCAGGAGATAGACACCATCCTGGCTAACACGGTGAAACCCCGTCTCTATTAAAAATACAAAAAATTAGCTGGGCGTGATGGCGGACGCCTGTAGTCCCAGCTACTCAGGAGGCTGAGGCAGGAGGATGGTGTGAACCTGGGAGGCGGAGCTTGCAGTGAGCCGAGATCGCGCCACTGCACTCCAGACTGGGCGACAGAGTCCCTCGCCAAAAATAAAAAAAAAAAAGAAGTAAGCATGAGGTAGAGGTAGCGAAGCCAAGCGTCCCGAACGTGAGATGGGCTGCCAGTGCCCGATGTGATCTATTTTTGCGGGTGGGAAGGAACCAGCCTGGAGGAAGTTGGTTGCAGTAGATTCTGGTGGGTAGATCCCTAGAACATTGAAAGAGAGCTCCAGATAGCTACCAAAAACAAAACAAAAAAGCAAAACAAACAAAAAACCTAACCATTCTCTCCCATCCGAAGTCTTGGGATTTGGAGGATGCAAGATAATCAATGTCCCACTAGGTGGCACTGATGATCCACATTTGGGGTACCCGGAGTCTGTCTCTATGGCAACAAGTTGATAAATTTATGGGGAGAATTGGCCTTGTCCTCTGGGTGGGTGGGGGTGTGTGTGTGTGTGTGTGTGTGAAGGAGTTTCTAAGTGTTCAGAAAAGTCTGCTCTGTGCAGAAGGGACCATTGATATGCAACTGTCAAAGAGAGAGAGAAAATCAAGGAAATATTATCATACTGAGCACGGCAATAAGGAATGAGAGAGGAGAAATCACTCCTCCCAATGCAGTAACAAACTACCTTGCCGCTTGGACTCTAATGTTCTCTAATGCATGCGGTTAGGAAGCAGGGCTCCGAGGCAAGCAGGGATCCTGGGGCTGGGCTGCAGGCTGGCTTTTTTTTGTGCAGGATATTACTGCAGGTGCTTAGCCTGCAGGGAGCTGGGGTTGCTTGAACTATGGATGTTCTAGGGATGCGATGATGGAAAATATTACAAACGCCCAGACATCTAGTTCTTTTTTTTTTGAGATGGAGTTTCGCTCTTTTAGCCCAGGCTGGAGTGCAATGGCGCGATCTCTGCTCACCACAACCTCCGCCTCCCGAGTTCGAGCGATTCTTCTGCCTTAACTGGGACTACAGGCATGCAACACCACATCTGACTAACTTTTTGTATTTAGTAGAGATGGGGTTTCACCACGTTGGTCAGGCTGGTCTCGAACTCCTGACCTCAGGTAATCTGCCCACGTCGGCTTCCCAAAGTGCTGGGATTACAGCATGAGCCATCGCGCCTGGCCAAGATTTTATTTTATTTATTTATTTTTGAGACAGAGTTTCGCTCTTGTCACCCAGGCTGGAGTGTGATGGGATGATCTTGACTCACTGCAACCTCTGCCTCCCAGGTTCAAGCAATTCTCCTGCCTTAGCCTCCCCAGTAGCTGGGACTACAGGCATGCGCCACCACGCCCAGCTAATTTTTGCATTTTTAGTAGAGATGGAGTTTCACCATGTTGGCCAGGCTGGTCTCGAACTCCTGACTTCAGGTGATCCACCTGCCTTAGTCTCCCAAAGTGCTGGGATTACAGGTGTGAGCCACTGAGCCTGGCTGATTTTATTATTTGAAAATGATGAGATAATTAAAAATAAAAACATTTCTCCAGAAACAAGATTATTGAAATATAAAATTTTCCCAACAATTGTTGAAACCTGGCATCTCTAAAAATATATATAATGCTTGATATGGTTTAGATCTGTGTCCCTGCTCAAATCTCATGTCGGATAGTAATCCTCAATGTTGGAGGTGGGGCCTGATGGGAGGTGATTGGATCATGGGGGCAGATTTTTCATGAATGGTTTAGCACCATTCTTTTGATGCTGTTGTCGTGATAATGAGTGAATTCTCACGAGATCTGGTCATTTAAAAGTGTGTAGCACCTCCCTCTTTCCTTCTTGCTTCTGCTCCTACCATGTGAGACAACTCACACTCTCTCCTCCTTTGCCTTCCGCCATGATTGAAAGTTTTCTGAGGCTTCCCCAGAAGCAGAAGCTGCTATGCTTCCTGTGCAGCCTGCAGAACTGTGAGCCAATTTAACCTCTTTTCTTTATAAATTACCCATTCTCAGGTATTTCTTTATACCACTGTGAGAACGGACTAATACAATGTTGATGGTGTAATTTTTTTTCAAATTCCTGATTCTGAAAAATTAAGAAAAATAGAAACAAATAATTGTTTGGCAAATTGCATAAATCTATCCTGGGTCTTGCCTTTTTTTACCCTTATACCTTACATTTCTTCAGTTAGAAAGTTGGGAACCAAGAAAGACACCATCAACCCCACATATAAGTGGCTATAAAAGAAGTCATGAATGGCAGATGGACATGGGCGCTTGTAATAATACATGATGTAAAAAATTCAAATTATGTTACTGTAGAACATTTCACACATCAGTGAATAAATGAAATATTAACAAGGAGACATTTTGACTATTCCTTCCACATCCCTAGAAAGTTTGCATATTCAAATTAACCTCCAAACTTAAAAAAAACATTTAATGTATTCTCATTAGGAAAGTGAGAGATCATTTTATATTTATTTGGTTGTCAGGGAAGGCTTCTCTCCTTCCTTGTTCTAAGGTAAGAATTTAACTATTTCTTTGGCCACTTAACTTCTGACACAGCAGAGGCAGCACATAGAAATAAATGTAGAAGTCTGGGCATGGTGGCTGATGCCTGTAATCCCAGAACTTTGGGAGGCTGAGGCAGGTGGATTGCCTGAGGTCAGGAGTTCGAGACCAGCTTGGCCAACATGGTGAAACCCCATCTCTACTAAAAATACAAAAATTAGCCGAGTGTGGCAGTGGGCACCTGTAATCCCAGCTCCTTGGAAGGCTGAGGCAGGAGAATCGCTTGAAACTGGGAGGTGGAGTTTGCAGTGAGCTGAGATCGCGCCACTGCACTCCAGCCTGGGTGACAAAAGTGAAACTCCACCTCAAAAAAACAAACAAACAAAAAAAGGAAATAAATGTAGAGACAGGCAGAGGGTTGGGAGCTGTTTTGCACTGGGACTTCCCTGTACATCTTGGGTCTGCAATTTTTAGGATGCCCTCAGTTCATCTGCATCAAAGTAATTTGACTCTAGATTACTACACACTCAAACCTCGGCATATTTAAGCCATACTTGTTTTCTCATTAGAATTCTGATAGTTAGAATTTATTTTCCCCATTAAGATTCACTCCTGAATGTTAGTTCTAACAGTTCCCACTCTACCCTGGGAAGAACTAGAGCCACTGCTTGGGTTTGCCACTAATTAAATTAGTGATCCTGAATATGTTAATTAGCCTGATTTGATCATTCCACAATGTATACATATTTCAAAACATCACACTGTACTCCATACATATATGTTATTATTTGTTAATGAAGTTTTAAAAATGAAGAAAATAAACTAGTGGCCATGGGAAACAGTATTTCTTTCTTTTACCTTTTTTTTTTTTTTTTTAGACAGTCTCCCTCTGTCACCCAGGCTGGAGTGCAGTGGCATGACCTTGGCTCACTGCAACCTCTGCCTCCTGGGTTCAAGTGATTCTCAGGTCTCAGCCTCCTGAGTAGCTGGGGTTACAGGTGTGCACCACCACACCCAGCTATTTTTTTGTATTTTTAGTAGAGTCGGGGTTTCTCCATGTTGGCTAGGCTGGTCTCAAACTCCTGATCTTGGGGGATTCGCCTGCCTCGGCCTCCCAAAGTGAGACACCACACCTGGCCCAGGGAAACAGTATTTCTCTTCTCTTCTCTTCTCTTTTTTCTCTTCCTTTTTTTTTCTAAAATGCTGGGATTACAGGCGTGAGCCACCGCTCCTGGTCGGGAACCAGTATTTCTGATGATCAGTTTTTCTCATTTGAAAGACAAGTTAGTAACAGTAGCCCTCTCGTTTCAGGAGAGTGAGTTGATACACTTGCCCTCTGTATGCTGAACCTATGTGTCCCACCCTGGGCTGCTGTCCTGCTTCCCCTTCCTGCAGACTGTGCTCACAGCAGGTGGAGAAAGAGCTTGCATTACTTACCCACAACTCTTACCCAGGGAGCTCCCAGCAGTGGTGTGTGTGTGTGTGTGTGTCCGCGCGCGCGTGCACATGTCCCTCGTGGCCGAGTCCTTTCCTCCGAACCCAGCAGAAGATCTGAACAGGTCTGAATCCCCAGGTCTCACCTCAAGGTGAGACAGGCTCATGTCTTTTTCCACAGAGCATCCGGACTCTGAGCACATCACTCGGCGGCGCCCGGGGTTTAAGTCCCCAATATTCAGTGACATTCTCAGCTGACCTCTAGGGGGCAGCATTGCCCAACTCCTCCTGCGGCCTCCTCGGGTGTGGCCCAAACCCTTAGTGCCATTCTGTAGGGCATGGTGAGCCTTCAACAAATTGCAGCTGCCACAATGGCTATGATTCCTAACTATTTTCCTTCTTTGCCCTGTGTTGCAGCCACATGTCAGAAATGCCTGTCGACATCTTAGCCAAGGGATTTTTTTCCTTATAGAACTTCTTAGCACTTAACATCTGAAAATCTTGCTTGACATTTGGCTTATCCTGACTTTTATTGCAGTTTTTGTTTATACTATAATTAATGCCTATATTTAGTTTTAAATTCCTGGAGAGAAGGAATGTATTTTTATTTTTTATTTTTCTTTGACTCATGATCATCTCTGCTAGCTACCCCTGCACCCCCAAATAGCAGTTAACTTAGAATTAGATCTAAGGGTCTCAGTGTGTGTTGGCGGATGATAGTGTGATGGGTGCAGGGGGAAGGGATGTAGAAACCGTAAGTGAGACTCAGAGCCACTCTGTGCCTAGGAATTTCAGGGTACAGCCATATACCATCGCTAAACCCACTGCAGGATTATATTCCCAAAGGCCCTGCCATTCTGATCCACTCCCCAACCCGATTCCTCATCCTGCTGTTTCCTTATGTCTCCAAATGGAGACAGTACTAACATTAATATTTACCTCATTGCCCACAACATTTGAAAAGTACATACTTTCCCCATAACCTCCTTAGGGGCTGAAGGATGAAAAGAATAGTCAAACACAGCAGCTAGGAATTTAAGGCCCAAGAGGGATCTGATGTCCTTTTCTGAAGCCTCTTGCCTCAGGGATGACCAGGTTGATGGGGCTCACTGGCTATGAACACAGTGTGGCTCTAGGAGAAGCCTGCTGGGACCTTCCCTGCATCACTAATGGTGCCTGTCACCCTAAGGGACCTGCGGGGCAGTAGCTGATGAGGACAGGAGTGAGGATGCTGGGGGCAGCACATTGCCCTTCCACCTCTGAACTTTTGATCATGGTTCTTTGGCCTTACATTTGTGCACCCATTTGTGATTTTCAAATCACAAGATCCTTTTCAAACAAAGGTCTCTGTTTGTATTAGGTGTTACAGGGCCTGTTGCGGCAGCCAGTACATCTGATACAGGGATTTGCCTAGAGTCATAGAGCTTACTAACGGAGGAATCAGTACTAGATTGTGAGTCTCTGGACATCTTCTGTGCCATTTCTTTAATTTTTTTTTTTTTTTTTTGAGACAGGGTCTCACTCTGTGGCCCAGGCTGAAGTGCAGTGGTACAATCGTGGCTCACTGTAGCCTCAAACTCTTGGGCATAAGCGATCCTCCCACCTCAGCCTCCTGAGTAGCTGGGAATACAGGCACTTGCCACCACATCCAGCTAATGTTCTAAAACTTTTTTTTTCTTTTTTTTTTTTTTTGTAGAGACAAGGTCTTGCTATGTTTGCCAGGCTGATCTTGAACTCCTGGCCTAAAGTAATCCTCCTGCCTTGGCCTCCCAAAGTTCTGGGATTACAGGTGTGAGCCACCATGCCCAGCCATATGCTGTTTCTTGTAAGTTTCACTGCCTACTTGGAAATGTCGCCTCTCTGCAGGGAAGGAGGCAGAGTGAGTGGGGTGCTTTGGGAACGCTGGCAGTGCCTTGCCTTTTTCCTGCATTCTTGTCACTCACGGGAGTGGCTGGTTACGTCATCATTTCGTGCCTTCTGAGTTGGATTTAGTTACTCAAAGCGTAGCCCCTGGATGGCAACTGTGGTGTCATCTGGAGTGTTAGAGATGTAGATTCATGGTCCCACCCCAGGTCTGCATCAGGCTCCGTGGCTCTTTGCATTCACAGTGTTAGATCTTTTCAGGGTATTGTCATTCTGTCATAAGACCTGTGTTGTCAGAGCTGCCCTTGTTGAGTGAACCATCATCAAGGTGTGCATGTCAGGGGGCTGAGGGGCTCTCGTGTCCCAGGATTGGATGATATATTTAGGGACCCCAGGTGGGCAGCCCTGTGCGCTGAGTTCAGGGGTCAGATTGGCTGCCTGATGACTCTCACAAGGACCTCTTTAAGACTCGTGGGGCAGACTTCGGGTCAGGTGGGCACTGAAACCCCATGGAGCCCACAGCCCTGAGGGCCCTGTGTCTACGGCCTCTCCCTCACTCACAGGCCACCTTCAACCTTTTGTTCTTCTGCTGACCCTGTGTTCTAGGTGAAAAATTTTTGCACAGTGCTGGGCCATGCCAGACACTGCTGAAAGTCTAAGCATTTTCCCCAATATGAACAGAAAGAAGCTCACTTTATTAACAACATAAATATAAGAGCAGTTTCGTCTTCAAACTTAACTCCCAACCACCAAAGGCCTGGCTGTTTATAAAATGTTCTCGAGATGTGCCAGGAGATCCTCAACCATTGGGAGCACATCCTCCTGTGAGCACGTGAAGCCCATGAATGGAAAGCATCATCTTAGCTGGAGTGGTGTCAGCTTGAACCTAACCAATTCAGCTGAAGGCAACATCCATACCAAAGGATGGCAAGTGAAAGATTTGTTCAAGGCCGGGCACGGTGGCTCACGCTTGTAATTCCAGCACTTTGGGAGGCTGAGGCGGGAGGATCACCTGAGGTCAAGAGTTAAAGACCAGCCTGACCAACATGGTGAAAACCCGTCTCTACTAAAAATACGAAAATTAGCCAGGCATGGTGGTGGGTACCAGTAATCCCAGCTACTCGGGAGGCTGAGGCAGGAGAATGGCTTGAACCAGGGAGGCGGAGGTGGCAGTGAGCCAAGATTGTGCCACTGCACTCTAGCCTGGGCGACAGACCAAGACTCCATCTCAAAAAAAAAAAAAAAAAAAAAAAAAGAGAAAAGATAGTTCATTCATCCAACTTTTTCAAGACTGCTATGCTGGGCAAGGACAGGGGACAGGAGGAGGCTGGGGCTCAAAATGCTCTTTGGAGGCAGAAGAGTTGAGCTGGACCACAAGCATCAGGCTTCTCTCTGTGTTGGCCACCCCATGACTGTGTCTCAGCTAAGTGGAACATGTTCTCACCCCCGTCTGGACAATCAGGAGAAATTCGAAAATACTGATGCTCAGCCTCCACACTGATTTCGTATGCCTGGGTTGAGCCCGGGTGGAGCTGAGATGCACCCCCAGCGGAGAAACCTTATGGTAGGTCACTGGCTGATGATTGAAATTGAGCAGGCATTCTTGAAAAATATGCTGAGTTCTGGGCCTCATCAGAGAAGATGCTGATTGAGTAGATTAAGGGTCAGGCCAGGGACCTGAATTTTAAAAACCCATCTCAGGTGTTTCTGACAATCGTTCTGGGCTGGGAACTGCTGGTCTGGATGATGCTTGCACTATTTAGCTAATGCTCACATTTTCCAAAGAGTATGTTTAATATTAAACCAGTGGTTTTCATTCTGGCTACGTATTATGATCACCGGGGGAGCTTTAATAAAAAATACTGTTACCTTGGGTCCCACCGCAGTCCAATTAAATCAGAGTCTTGAGGGCGGGGGGTGCTCCAGCACAAATATTTTTAAAAGCTCCCCAGTTGAATCTAATGTGCAATTAGGGTTGAGAACCTTTATATTACACCTTGAAAGAACACACAGAATTTACGCCTGAAATACATTTGGAGTTTGCTTTTGATTATTGTCTGCTTTTAGTTTTTTCGTAGACCTAATTTGTTATTAAGAATGTAAATTGTTCATTATGGCCTGATTGGTGTAAATCATATGGGATTTGTGACTTGCTTTGATCTGAATGCTAGACTTCCATAAATACGGTTGAAGACAGCTCTAGACTTTTGTCTCCCTCTGATTTTTTGATAGCTGTATCAATCTGTTGGCTCACTGGGCTCGTGAAAGAACTAAACCTTCAGGTCTCTTTCCCATGTGCTGCCACTGACGTGGTCTCCTGTGTCAGGAATTTTTGCTAGTGATCCTTTTGCTTACCGTGGTCAGGAATGGAATGGACCTTGGTCCTGGAGAGGTGATGGGGTGACCCTTTAGGGTAGGTGAGTAACAAACGGGCGCCCCTTCCACTGGGCTAAGCAGCACATGCTTTGCTGGCAGAGAACGGCTGGATTTCAGACCTGCTCACTCCGTTGACCACGCACTTCTGTGTTGGGTGTGTGAATGGCACAACCCCATGTGGCAGGAGTGAGGAGGGATCCCCACTTGAACCACATGGACAGGGATGGTGGAGAGTGGCTCCCCAAAGGGAGATGGAGGTGTTATTCCCAGAGATGGCGAAATGGATATTGTGTAGGCCAAACCAGCCCTGCCATTAGACTTGGGCAAGACAGGCTCCTTCTCAGGTGCTTCTTCAGGTTATTGTCATTCCATCATAAGACCTGTGTCCAGTGTCTTATTCCGTCATAAGACCTGTGTCTTCACATGCAGACATGTGTTTATTGCAGCACGATTTACAATAGCAAGGACTTGGAACCAACCCAAATGCCCATCCATGATAGACTGGATAAAGCAAATGTGGCACATATACACCATGAAATACCATGCAGCCATAAAGGAGGATGAGTTCATGTCCTTTGCAGGGAAATGGATGAAGCTGGAAGCCATCATTCTCAGCAAACTAAAACAGAAACAGAAAACCAAACACCGCATGTTCTCACTCATAAGTGGGAGTTGAACAATGAGAACACATGGACACAGGGAGGGGAACAACACACACCGGGGCCTGTAGGGGAGTGGGGAATAAAGGGAGGGAGAGCATTAGGACAAATACCTAATGCATGCGGGGCTTAAAACCTAGATGATGGGGTGATAGGTACAGCAAACCACCATGGCACGTGTGTACCTATGTAACAAACCTGCACATTCTGCACACGTATCCCAGAACTTAAAAGTAAAATTGAAAAAAAAAAGGCCTCTGTCTTCAGTCAAACGTCTCTGCATAGGGTGGGGCCAAGCAACTGTGCCCATTCAAGCCTGAGCTGCACCACTCAGTGCCTGAAATCCCAGCCTAAGCCCACGTGGGTCTTTTCCCTGCACTACTGTGAGAACATTGCTTTATCTCATGTCTAAGATAAACACCCAGGACATGTCTTGTAGAGATATACTCAGTCTCAGAAATGCTTGTGCCTACTCAAAGGGGGTGTGTTGGAAGGAGCCTTGAAAAGTGTCAGGCAGAGGTTTGATTGATTGTTGACTACCTACCCCGTGCTTACCATATATTTATGCCATTTTAGTCCTTAAAACAATGGTTCTCAAAGCATGATAACCAGGCCTGCAGCATCAGTGCTGCCTGGGAACTTATTAGAAATGCAGAGGTGGGAGGACCACTTGGGGTCAGGAGTTCAAGACCAGCCTGGCCAACAAGGCAAAACCCCATGTCTGCTAAGAATACAAAAATCAGCCGGGCATGGTGGCATGTGCTGGTAGTCCTAGCTACTTGGGAGGCTGAGGCAGGAGAATTGCTTGAACTCGGGAGGCAGAGGTTGCAGTGAGCTGAGATCGTGCCACTGTACTCCAGCCTGGGCAATACAGCCAGACTCTGTCTCAAAAAAAATAAAGAAGAAATGCAGATGCTTGGGACCACCTGGGACCTGCTGAATCAGAGACTCTGGGGGAGAGGTGGGGGTAGAAATCTATGTTTTAACCCTTTAGATTATTCTGGGGCTTGCTCAAGTTTAAAACTGCTGCCTTAAAACATCCTCAGTCCTTAACATAATCCCCTGTGTGTTATCACCACCATTCTGATAACAATCCCCAGGAGATGTCTAAGCTGCCCCAAGCAGAAAGTGGCACCTCAGTGCTGAAATGCAAACCCAAGTCCACCTAGCCTCAAAGTCCTCAGAGCTTTTTACCACATCCACCCTGCCTGCGAAGAAAATCTAGAAGCTAGTTTTGTTTCTGGCTCCTCCTCCCGCTGTCCTTCTAAGGTAGTCCACTCCCTCCTCTTTCTGTCTCTGATCATGATCCTCTCACACCTGCTTTCAAAGCTTTGTCTGTGAACCAATTAGAGGTTTGAAAAGCTGGTATCAGAAGTGCCCAGTATCATTTTTATGGGCCTTCATGAATAAGAAAACAATGCCAACAAGTCAATATTGCGTGCAAATGGCAGTAAAATCACACTCAATGGTTCCCTAGCCTTAATTTTGCAGAGTGAAATCAATGCAAGTTTTGTTAGTCCTGCTGATTTTAAAGGCAGAGGACCCTGAGCATCCAGAGAACCCACTGAAGGATGTAGGCTACATCGTCACTCACTCTGGAAGGAAGTTAACGAAAGTACTTACACCTTTAACCTCCAGGGCATTCCTCCCTAGGCTGTGGAGAGGGGCTGCTTAGCCTGCAGTGACCTGGATTATGTTTCCAACCTTGCAGAAGTGCTGAGATCCACAAGATGGCAGCAGCCGCTCAAGCTTCGCACAGGGTCCCTGCTGCTTTTGTAATTCCCAAATTAAAAACCAAACCAAACATACATCTGCAATCTGGAAGACGCCAGGAAAGTTCATTCATTCTAGGCCTGCTCCCTTTACATCCAGAACTGTCCACATCAGAATCAATGTGAGCAAACTGCTTGTAAAGGTCTTAGGGAAAAGGAATCTCAATTGTTGACTCAATTGATTATTTATTTACTTATTTTTCCATCCTGCCAACTTTTCACTCTGAAAAGTTTCAAACCTGTAGAAAAGCTGAAAGATGAACACCTTCTTGGTCTTCACTGGGATTCATCAAATTATCACATTTAGCCACATTTATTTCATCTTTCTCTCTCTTCCTCTGGATGAAAGCTTTGATAGTTGCAGACGCCCTGACACTTTACCTCTCAATAATTCAATACGTCTCCTAAGAATAAAGACATTTCTTTATATAACCACAACATCATCATATCCAGGAAGTTTAACATTGATACATTACTTAATTTATAATCATATTTAAATTGCCCCAATGGTCCCAGCAATATTCTTTACAATAATTTTCTTTCTTTCTTTTTTTTTTTTGAGATGGAGTCTCACCCTGTCGCCCAGGCTGGAGTGCAGTGGTGTGATCTCAGCTCACTGTGGCCTCCACCTCCCATGTAGCAGGGATTACAGGGTGTGCCACCACGCCTGGCTAATTTTTTTCTATTTTTAGTAGAGATGGGGTTTCACCATGTCGGCTAGGCTGTTCTTGAACTCCTGACCTCCAATGATCCGACCACTGCAGCCTCCCAAGTGCTGGGATTACAGGTGTGAGCCACCTCGCCCGGCCTACAGTAATTTTCAATCTGCTGCTACAGAGTCCATTTGAGAATCACACCCTCATGTGGTTGTCGTGTCACCTTTTTTGTAGAGCTCTCCTCTTCCTCTTTTGATCTTTCATGACATTGACATTTCTCAACAGTCTGGTTCATGTGTTTTGTAGAATGCCCAGGACTCTGGATTTGTCTTACTGGTTCTGGATTATTAACCCTGGTTAAGTATCTTGGCAAGAATTCTACCAGGGCAATCTGGCATCCTTCCTGTTACATCACTTCAGGAGGCACATGATGTCATGTGGTCTCATTACTGACGATGCTAAATTTGAACACCTAGCTAAGGCATCAGACCTCGGGCAGAGAACTCATTCTTGTCCTGCATCTGCAGCAATCCTGAACGGCCACCCCAGCTCCTCTCTTGACTCTCTGGTCTGTACTCTCCCCGCAGCAGCCGGAGAGATGCTCTGAAAGTGTCAGTCGGATGAGGCCATGCCTTTGCTCAAAACCTTCCTATGGTGTCATACCATGCCCAGAATAGCTTCCAAACTCCTCGCCATGCCTTCACAGCCCTGCATGGTCTGGCTGCTGTCTAACTTCTTTTTCAACATTAAAATTAAAGGAAATTTAAAATAAAAAAATTTTAAATTGGTGTAATAATTGTACATATTTATGAGGTTCATAGTGAAGCTGCAATACACATAATGTATAGTGATCCGGGTAGTTAGCACACTCATCATCTCAAACACTTATCACTTCTTTGTGTTGGGAACATACAACATCCTCTTTCTAGTTATCTGAAACTATTAATATCTAATATCTTATTGTTAACTATGGTCATCCTGCAGTGCTATAGAACACTGCAACGTATTCTTCTCATCTAGGTGTGATTTTGTATCCTGTAACAAATCTCTCCCTATTCCTCCCTGCCCTCTATACTTTCCAGCCTTTAGCATCTTCTGTTTTACTTTTTACTTCTATGAGAGCAACTGTTTTTAGCTTCCATATGAATGAGAACATGTGGTGTTTAACTTCCTGTTCCTGGCTTATTTTATTTAACATAATGTCCTCCAGTTCCATCCATGTTGCTGTGAAAACAGGATTTTATTCTTTTTTATGACTGGATAGTATTCCATTGTGCATATACACAACATTTTCTTCATTCATCTTCGTTGGACACCTAGATTGGTTTCATATCTGGGCTATAGTAAATAGTGCTGCAATAAACGTGGGAGTGCAAAAGTCTCTTCAATATACTGATTTCTTTTCCTTTGGAAAAGTGCCCAATAGTGGAATTGCAGAACTTACAGTAGTTCTATTTGTAGTTTCTTGAGAAGCCGCCACACTTTCTCCATAGTGGCTGTACTAATTTACAATCCCATCAATGGTAGATGAGCTCCTTTTTCTCCATATCTTCACCGGCATTCGTTATTTTTCGTCTTTCTGATGATAGCCACTTTACACTCTAACTGGGTGAGATGATACCTCATTGTGGTTTTGATTTGCATTTCCCTGATGATTAGTGATATTGAACATTTTTTCATATATTTGTTGGCCATTTGTATTTCTTCTTTTGAGAAAAATCTGTTCAGATCATTTGCTTCTCCTCCAACCCAACCCCCACCTTTTTTTGTTTGTTTGTTTGTTTTGTTTGAGACAGTCTGTCTTTGTCACCCAGGCTGGAGTGCAGCAGCACGATCAAGGAGCACTACAGCCTTGACCTCCCAGGCTCAGGTGATCCTCCCACCTCAAGCCCTCCTATCCCCACAACCCTGGTCACTGACCATACCCAGCTAATTTTTGTATTTTTGTTAGAGATAGGGTTTTTGTCATGTTGCCCAGGCTGGTCTCAAACTCCTGGGCTCATGTGATCCTCTGGCCTCGGCCTCCTGAAGTGCTGGAATTACTGGCATGAGCCATGATGCCTGGCCTTTTTGCCCATTTTTTTAATTGGATTTTTTTTCACTGTTGAGACATTAGAGTTCCTCATATATTCTGGATATTAATCCCCTGTCAAATGAATAATTTGCAAATATTTTCTCCAATTCCATAGATTGTCTTCTCACTCTGTTGATCATTTCCTTTGCTGTGCAGAAGCTTTTTGGGTTTGATGTAATCTCATTTGCTTATTTTTGTTTTTGTTGCCTGTGCTTTCGAGGTCTTCTTCACAAAATCTTTTCCCAGATCAATGTCCTGAAGCATTTCCCCTATGTTTTCTTCTGGTAGTTTTACAGTTTGGGGTCTTACATTTAGGTCTTTGATCCATCTTCAGTTGATTTTTGCATATGGTGAGAGATGGGGTCTAGTTTCATTCTTCTGCATATGCATATCCAGTTTTCCTAGCACCATTTATTGAAGAGACTGTCCTTTCCCCAGTGAGTGTTCTTGATTTCTTTGTCAAAAATCAGTTGGCTGTAGATACCTGGATTAATTTCTGGGTTCTCTATTTTGTTCTATTTGTCTGTGTGTCTGTTTTTATGCCAATACCATGCTGTTTTGGTTATTAAAGCTTTGTAGTATTTTTTCTTTTTTCTTTCTTTTTTTTTGAGACTGAATCTCCTTCTGTTGCCCAGGCTGGAGTACAGCAGTGAGATCTCAGCTCACTGCAACCTCTGCCTCCCGGGTTCTAAGCAATTCTCCTGCCTCAGCCTCTGGAGTAGCTGGAATTACAGGTGTTTGCTACCATGCCTGGCTAATTTTGTATTTTTAGTAGAGACGGGGTTTCACCATGTTGGCCAGGCTGGTCTCAAACTCCTGGTCAGTGGTCAACCCACCTCGACCTCCCAAAGTGCTGGGATTACAGGTGTGAGCCACTACACCCAGCCTCTTGGTAGTATATTTTGAAGCCTGGTTGTGTGATACTTCCGGCTTTGTTCTTTTTGCTCAGGATTGCTTTGGCTATTAAGGATCTTTAATGATTCCATACAAATGTTAAGATTTTTTTCTTCTATTTCTGTGAAGAATGCCACTAGTATTTTGATAGGGATTGCGCTGAATCTGTAGGTTACTTGAGTAGTACCTGCCTACCTTCTGACCTTGTTTAGCTGTTCTCCCTCCTGCTCACTGTGTTTACCTACCTGGCCATCTTTCGGTGTTTTTGGAGACATCAAACTGCGCTTTCAGTTCTCTCCACCCTTAATGTTCTGGCACAGTGCCTCCCTCTTATTACCCAGGTTTCAGTTAAGATGTTAGTTTCATCTCTAGCTTATTTTTCTATGAAGCACTGATCATCAACTGAAATTAAGTACTTATTTATTCCTTTACTTACTGGTAAGTAAGAAATGACTTACCCCATCCTACAGGTTCCCAAGGTCCACGAAGGCCGACTCCTGGGTTATTTTGTTTACCACTGCATCATCACCCCTAATAAAGCCTGGCACACAGTAGGTGCTCAGTAAATGTTTGTGAATGAATGAATGAATGAAATCAGCTCATTGGAGTATTGGGGCTTTTTTTTGTTTGTTTTTCTTTGAGACAGAGTCTAACTTTGTCACCCAGGCTGTAGTGCAGTGGCACAATCTTGGCTCACTGCAACCTCCGCCTCCCAGGTTCAAGTGATTCTTCTGCCTCAGCCTCTTGAGTAGTGGGGATTACAGGTGGCCACCACCATGTCTGGCTAATTTTTGTGTTTTTAGTAAAAACAGGGTTTAACCATGTTAGCCAGGATGGTCTTAATCTCCTGACCTCATGATCCTACCACCTTGGCCTCCCAAAGTGCTGGGATTACAGGCGTGAGCCACTGAGCCCGGCCTTGACTCCAATATTATCTGAGACCAAGTTCTACTCTTTGTGGGCAGATGACCTTAGACAAACTTCTTACTGTTTTGTGCCTCATTCGCTCCATCTTTAAAATGGGACTAATCCATTTCTCTCATACAATTGGCATGAGGAGTGATGTGTTGGTGAATGTGAGCAAGCTCAGTGACCCATACAACACATTCTCTAAATATAAGGGGTTATTCTCATTCAGGGGCAGTTTTCCTGAAACAAAGAAATCTCAGTTTTTCTGCATTGTCAGAACTTTCTTTCTGCAGCTGCCTGACTAATAAAAACTGGCATTTTAGTCCAGAGTGCTTCCCTGGAAGCCTTGGTGTTTAGAGCTGAAGGGTCATTAAAACACCAGACGGCAAAAAAACCTTTTAGATTACTGTTTCCAGAAGCTCCGTGGTTTAGTTGAAAGCCCCAGTGCTCTGGCAGTGCCCTGCAGAAACAAAGATCAATAATGCCCTTTGCAATCAATGCTTTTGGTGCTCTTCACATCTGCAACCGCTGCCTGCCCTGGCACAGCTGCCCACCTGCTGCTTTGGAGATGAGGAGTAGACCCAAGGGTTGGACATGTCACACATCACCATGACAACCATAGCATGTGCTTGTGTGTGTGTGTGTGTGCGTGTGTGTGTGTGTATACATGTTCCCACGCTATCCACCAGCTGCGGGATGAGGGGGTGCCAGGAGCCCATGGAAGGAGGCCAAAGGGCACAGCAGGTGGCTGGGGATAGGTGTGAGAGGGCTTGGGTGGGGAATCAAGTGACAACTTTGCCCTCCTTTTATTTTTTTCTGTTTTTATTGAGATATGATTCATATGTCATAAAATGTACCCTTTTAAGATGTACAATTCCATGGTTTCTAGTATTGAAAGGTTGTGCAACCATCACTAATTCTAGAACATTTTTGTCACTCCAAATACCCTTTAGCAGTCACTGCTATTCCCATGCACCTCTCCATGGATTTACCAATTTTGGGCATTTCTTGTAGGTGGAATCATATACTGTTGTCCTTTTATGACTGACTTCTTTCCCTTAGCATAATGTTTTTGAGGTTCATCCATGTTGTAGATGCATCAGTACTTCATTCATCAGTACTTTTCAAGGCTGAATAATATTCCATTATATGGCTACACCATATTTTGGTTACCCATTTATCCATTGGTGGATGCTTGGGTTGTTTTCACTCTTTGGCTACTGTGCACTACACTGCTATGTTCATTTGTGTACAAGTTTTTGTGTGAACATATGCTTTCATTTCTCTAGGGTAATTGCCGGTTCTTTCTCTTTCATTTCTTTCTTTCTTTTTTTTTTTTTTTTTTTTGAGACAGAGTCTCACTCTGTTGCCCAGGCTGGAGTGCAATGGCACTATCTCAGCTTACTGCAACCTCTGCCTCCCAGGTTCAAGTGATTCTTCTGCCTCAGCCTCCTGAGAAGCTGGGATTACAGGCACATGCCACCATGGCTGGCTAATTTTTGTAGTTTTAGTAGAGACGGGGTTTTGCCATGTTGGCCAGGCTGGTCTCGAACTCCTGACTCCAGGTGATCTGCCCACCTCGGCCTCCCAAAGTGCTGTGATTACAGGCGTGAGCCACCGTGTCCGGCTTCTATTCCTTTTATTGCTGGCATTCCACAGCATTCTCATGTTGAAGACAGGTATGGAAAAGGCTTGTGGCATGAGGGAGGCCCTTGGACCCTCTGAGCTCTGAGAGTCCTGCTTTGATGACTAGCAAGTGGTGAACACGGAGGCAACCTGGAGAGCCAGCACACAACCCCCTTCCTGTTTACCTGTGGTGCACAGCCGGCTAGCTGTATTTCCCTGTCTCCCCTGTAGTTAGCATCAGCCCTCTGACTGTTTCAGCCAATGCAATATGGGAGGCAGTGATGAAAAACCATTTCCATGCCTGGCCCTACAGCCCCTGCACAGCTCTCTCCCCAGCCTTTCCTTCTGTGTCTGCTGAATGAACACAGAGGATCCAGGGGGGACTTCTGCCCTAAGGGGTGCCACACTGATCCATGGAAGGCACCCACATCCTTGAATTGCTGTTTGATGCAGGGAGGGCCTCACTGCCAGTTCACATAAATTTGTGATGTGAACAAGAAATAAACCTTTATTACCTCAGGCCACTGATATTTTGGGGTCGTTTCTTACCCCAGTTAGCCTGTCCTGACTAGTACAGTTTCTTCAGGTAAGGAACAACCAGCCAGTCTCTAGAACTATCTGCAGAGCTTCTGGCCCTGCCTCCAGCTTCCTCCCACCTTGCTTTGGTTCCCTCCACAGTGGGGTTTTCTGCAAGGCCTCCTCTGGTTTGATGTCTTCTGCTAAGGTGATCCATCGTCCTGGAATGCCTGGGATGGAGGGGTTTCTTGGGAGTTAGGTTTTCAGTTTGAAAACTGAGACACTCCCAGGCAAACTGGGATGGTTGGTCACTTCCGGACGTTCTCACTTCGTCTCTGATCTGGGACTTAGGCTGAACTCCACTGTCTTTGGCCCATCAGGGAAGAATGCCACGTTTGTTGTGGTTAAAGTTTGGGAGCATCAAGGCATATGTATGAGGTATTTGCCATCTGTGGGTCAGATTTTAGGATCCTGCCTGTACTCTTCCAGGGCTGGAATGAGCTGTTTTTAGGCTGTGCTGGGAATAGATGCTTGGGGTAGGTGGGGTCATCACATTTTCAGCCAGGGCTGCCATGAGGGCAGTACCGATGCACGATGATCCATTGGATGTGCCATATGAGGTTTATTCTAAGGAGGGAGGAGACCTATGAATGCTTGAAAAATGAATCAGGAATATAAGACAGGTAATATAAGACTGGTCAGCCCGCCAAGCTAGAGGATAGAGTAGGCGAGAAGGCAGAAAGAAATGAATGGAGGACCTAGAAACAGTCCCAGAAAGGGAATGATTCCAGATCCATGCCTGCAAACACATCCCATCTCTCTGGGCACTCCTGTGTGCTGCTGGTATACCTTGTGGGCCTGGGTCTATGCTCTCATCCATCCTGTTTATGCATTTGGTGACTTTTGGTTTGTTCCTGGTGTGACCTCTGGGTTCTAGTGTCTGAAGTCTTCCAATAACCTCTCCCCTTAGAAGGCCCAGGGAGGACCCCAGACTTACCCCTTGAGCAGGTAGGACTCATACTTGTCATCCCAAGGCTAGAGCTCAATGCAAACACACCAAGGTGGCAGGTGTGATCCTTGGATGTGTGCTGTGTGATGCTGCATCCCTAGCCTTGGCTTCCCTCCTAAACCCAGGCCCCCTCCTCATCAGTGCCCACTGCTGGTCCTGGGAGGGAGTGCAGAAAGTGAGGTGGACCAGCGCCATCCATCACCACCATCAGAAAACAATCTTCAGCTCTTTTGTTCACAAGCCAATAGTACTGTGTTTGGGATGAAGGATAGCTGCTGGTTTGGCTCTGTTGTAAGCCAGCAATAAGAGAATTAAAGGACTCATTAAGGTCCTCCAGTGATGTAGACAAGTGCTCTCAGTGGTCATTCCCCATTAAAAGTGAATAAGACTATCAATCGAGTCAGGTATTAGGCTTGAGTTCCTTTCTCTAAGTGCAAAAGGGTGTTTTCTGGATCATGAAAACTAAATGCCCATTTCTCTTCAATCAAGCTAACACAAGGGACCTGGGGGGAGAGTCTTTCTGTTCTCGTGATGGAGGATTTGCTGAATTATCGCAGCTGAGTCTTTCCAAGGTTGTTTTCATCATAGACGCTGGAAGAGCCATTGCAGCTGCAGACACAAAACAGGCAGGCGCTCTGTTGAGAGGCATATTCCCTTCTGGGTAGTGTAGGTTGGCGGGGCAAGAGAACAGGCCTGGGTGAGTGGGTCTGGCATGGAGGAGCCACACAATCCCTGGTTATTACCATGTATGTGCCAGGAACCAGGCCGAGCGTTTCCCACACCTTATTTCATTTTCATTCTCCTGGCAGCCCTGGGGGGCATTTTTACAAAGGAGGAAACAGATACTTAGAAAGCTATCCTGCCTGAAAATACAGCTACCCTGATCTGCCTCCCGGTTGTGGGGTGTTGGGGAGGACCTGGAAGGGATACTTTCTAGAAGCTGTCCAATGGGAAAGTACAAAGCTAGGTTTGCTTTGGAAAGGAGGAAGAGATAAAAGGAACAGCCCAGTGGGTGGGGCCAGCTGTGCCTAGGCAGAGGCACAGGTGTCGTGCCTGTCCCTGTGAGGATTCATTGTGTGGGAGCCCCAGCCAGTGACAAAGTAGAGGCAGCAGCCCTTCAATGGAGGGGACTGGAATGGGCAAGGCAGGTTGTCAGAACACCAGCTAAGACGGTTCAGAGCTGGGCTTCCTCCCCAGTGGGGAATGGGAATGCTAACCAGGAAACCGAGAGAGAAGCTTGCTTGAATAGACTTGTCAATGGGACAGGGCTTATTAAACCTGAGACTCATGGCTCCATGAGAGACCAGGGCTCAACCTGGGCTCCCCAGACACTGGGCCTATAATTGTATGATTTATTGCAGACAACCTCTCATTATCCCCTCTGTCCTGATAAGGCAAGGCAGGGGCTGAGTGACTGAAGACAGAGTTGTTTTTTTTCCTAGTGTATTGAGAGCCAGAATTATTGAACTTCGGTGAGCTCTGCAGGACCTGCCTCAGATCTGCCATAAGGATGCTATCCCTCGGTCTTCTATATGGAGCCCATGGTCAGATTTTTGAACTTGGATGCATAAAAATGATTGGAGACTGAGCTGGCTCTGACATGTATTAACTGTGTGACCTTGGGTAAGTCATTCTTTTCATCTTAAAAATAGACCGGCCAGGCACAGTGGCTCACGCCTGTAATCCCAGCACTCTGGGAGGCCGAGGCGGGAGGATCACTTGAGGTCAGGAGTTCAAGACTAGCCTGGCCAACATGGTGAAGCCCCGTCTCTACTAAAAATACAAAAATTAGCTGGGCGTGGTGGCATGCACCTGTAATCCTAGCTACTCAGGAGGCTGAGGCAGGAGAATCACTTGAGCCCGAGGGGTGGAGGTTGCAGTGAGCTGAGATAGTGCCATTGCACTCCAGCCTGGGCGACAAGAGCCAAACTCCATCTCAAAAAAAAAAAAAAAAAAAAAAAAAGTCCACAAGGCTTATTGATTTAGGCTGATTCTAAAATGTATATGGAAAAGGAAAGAAAACGGAATAGCGCAAACAATTTTGGAATAAAACAAAAACAAACTTGCAAGATTCCTACTACCTGATTTTGAGACTTAATATAAAGCTAAAGTAATCGAGAGAGCATGGTATTGGAAAAATGATAGACACATAGATCAATGGAATAGAATAGAGTCCAGAAATAGACCCACACATATATGGTCAATTGGTTTCGACAAAGGTGTCACGACAGTTCAATGGAGAAAGGATGGTCTTTTCAATGTTGCTGGAACAATTGGATATCTATATGCAAAAAATAAACCTTGAACCATAGCTTGCCCCCTATACAATAATTAACTCAAAATGAATCACAGACATAAATGTAAAACCTAAAACTAGAAAACTTCTAGAAGAAAACATAGGAGAAAATCTTTGTGACCTTGGGTTAGGCAAAACTTTCTTAAATAGGACACAGAAAGCAGGAACCATAAAATAAAAAAAGGATAAATTGGACTTCATCCAAATTAAAATCTTATGCTCTTCCAAAGACAGTGTTAAAGAAAGGAAAAGACAAGACAGTCTGGGAGAATACATTTGCAAAACTTGTACCTAAGAGAGAGGACTAGTATCCAGATGTTAACTCTGTGAGTAAAGAACTAGGATAAAGAACTCTTACAACTCAATACTAAGAAAGCAAATAATCCAGTTTTAAAAACTGGGCAAAAGATGTGAGCAGACACTTAATAAAAAACATGGAGAGAAAATAAGCACTTGAATAGATGCTCAGCATCATTGGTTATTAGGGAAACACGAAGTAAAATCACAAAGCCATAACTAGATACCACTCCACTCCTGTTGGAATGGCTGTCTTCCTTGCCCAGTCTGACAGAGTGTTGTCGACGACACAAAAGTGGAGTTCTCATACACTGCTGCTGGGAAAGCAAAGTGGCACAATCACTTTGGAAAATAGTTAGGCAGTTTCTTGTGAAGTTAAGCACACCTACTTTACAACCCAGCAATCCTACTGTTTGGTATTTACCCAAGAGAAAGGAAAATATACACCCATGCAAAAACCTGTATGCAAATGTTTATAGTGGCTTTATTCATAATCACCCCAAACTGGAAACAACCCATATGTCTGTCTACTGGTGAATGGATAAAAAAAATGGTGGCAAATTTATACATTGAAATTCTGCTAATCCATAAAAAGGAAGAAACTGCTGATCTGCACAACAGCCTGGGTGAATCTCAAGTGCATGATGCTAAGTGAAAGAAGCCGTATTCAAAAGGCTACATACTGTGGGATTCCATTCATGTGGAATTCTAGAAAAGGCAACTTTATAGGGATGGAAAATAGATCAGTGGTTGCAAGGGGCTGTGTGTGTGCAGGGAGTGCATTGCCTACCGAGGGACATGAGGGATCTTTTTGGGGTTATGAAATGTTCTGAATCTCGGTCAGGGAGGTGGGTACATGATTATGTGCATTTGCTAAAATCCCTAGACCTACACATGGAAGTTGCAGTTTTCGTAGGTCAAAAACAGTCCAAGAGCTGCAATCACATGAAGGTGCAAATCACATGAAGGTGATATAAGTGGCAAGGCTTAAGTGCATGAAAGTAGGTGGACGTGCTTTGTAGTCCGTAGTATGAGAAGGATGACATGCTGGTGGAGCCATTCAGCTGGGTGGGTGGGAATTCTCTGTTCATCACAGTGACAGATTTCCCCTGAACAGAGCCTTCTTACGCAAAAGCACCTTCCAGGACTCTCTCCTAAACCGCGTCTCTCTCCTGGAGGTGACCAGCCAGGCTTACTGGAGTTGAGGCATGAGTGTATTCCAGACAACACCGTTCCCTCTGGATTCAAGCTTCACATCTCAGTGCCCTTTTGTCTGCCTGCCATCTCAGCTGCCAGTGGCATCCCATAGACGTTTCCTCTGAGCCGACAAGTAAAACGCCAATAATTCTCTGTCAGGCTGAAGCTACTCTTACAGCAAACCATTGAATGGTCTTTTCAAAGGGGGCAAAGAATAGAAGCTATCCTTAAAGCTCCCCTGACAGGAGAGATTTCAGAACACAGAGGGGTATTATTGGGCTGTACCATGACTGGATGAACATTCAATGACAGGCATTACACGGCCGATGATAAAATCCCTAATGTCTCCATGCTTTACCTCCTAGTGGATTTGATTCTTCCCTTGCAGACACAGTCCCCATCAAGAACTGTTTCCTTTCATGAGGGTAGGCGGCTGCAGAGAGTACACTTTTGTCTTCAGAAAAATAGGTCCACTTTTGAACTACTTTTTTCAACATTGATAAAAAATGTTGTTTTATCTCCCTTGAAGGGCGTCCTGCTTCGAGCTCAAGTTGGCTAGATTTGCCACACTCTCTGACTCCACCCAACTAGGCTGGTTCTTGAAGAATTTCTAACAGAAACCTCATATAAGGCAAAGAACAGACATGGTCAGAAAAGTTCTGCCCATCTTTAAGGCATTTTTCTTTATAGACTCATGAAAGTGTCTGAAGGATGTGGTTTCAGGAAGTAGAAAAGAGACCCCTGTTTTGATAAAGTAACTATTTTATCATATTTTAGGGAAAGGTTGAGAAAAAGACTCCGCAGGGCACTCTGTTGCTTTTGCTTTCCATGGCTTCCACTAGTTTTCTGTGAGGGCCCTAGGACTTGAACAGATATCTTATAGTTCTTATTTCACCAACCTGAAAGTTTCATAAAGTTGTGAGGTTTATTTATCTTGATATTCCCAGCATGTAGCATAGTACGTGCAATATAGTAGGAGAGAAAAGGAAATTTCTGTTTATTGAGCATCTACTATATTCTTGGCCCTGGGGGAGATGCTTTATCTGCACATGCTTGTGTGTCTACAGATGTAAGGGTGTTGGTGGGCTATTGCAAGAATAATGCTGCATAACAAGCCACCCCAAATTTCAGTTGATTAAAAAAGCCACAATCATTTATCATCATTTACATTGTCTGGGGATTGGGTGATCTAAGTTGAGCTGGGCTGGGTTTGCTTGGGTGATTCTTCTCATTGAGGGTCTGTGAGTTAGCTAGGATAGCCCTGTTTCAGGCTGTAGCTGCTGGAGTGGCTCTGCTCCATGTATTTCTCATCCTCCCCTTGGGACCAGCGGTCTAGCTGAGGCATGCTCTTCTCTTGGCAGTGGCGAAGGAACAAGAGAACAAGTGGAAACGCACAAGGTCTCTGGCCTGTGTCAGGAGCTGGTACATTGTCATGTTCACCTCATTCAATTGGTCAGAGCAAGTTACATGGCCAAACCCAAAGTCAGAGGGCGGGGAAATATGTGGTTAGGTGTGGCTTCAAAGTCACGTGGCAAGGCACAAGGGAGAAATAAAGATTAAAGCTAACAGTTCAGTCTAGAGCAATATATTTAATATTAACAACAACCCTATGTGCTAAAGATGATACTATTCCCCATTTCACTGATGAGAAAACTGTGGTTAAGGTAGGTGAGACCCAAGTTTCAAAGACTGTTCTTTTTCGAGCACACCATGCTCTCCCTCTGAGGTGTTTCCTGGTGCTTAATAAATACATGTTGTATACATGTTAGTGAATAAAAAGTCACAAGTCCTGACCAGGCACGGTGGCTCACACCTGTAATCCCAGCACTTTCGGAGGCCGAGGCGGGTGGATCACCTGAGGTCAGGAGTTCGAGACCAGCCTGGCCAACATGGTGAAACCCCGTCTCTACTAAAAATACAAAAATTAGCTGGGCATGGTGGCATGCACCTGTAATCCCAGCTGAGGCAGAAGAATCGCTTGAACCTGGGAGGCAGAGGTTGCAGAGAGCTGATATCATGCCACTGCACTTCAGCCTGGGTGACAGAGCAAGATTCCATTTCAAAAAAAAAAAAAAAAAAAAAAAGTTGCAAGTCCAGCTGAAAGTTAAAAAAAAAAAAAAATCCAGTCAGGGATCAGGGATCTCTTTTACCGAAGTACATTTCAGCTTGTCTGAGGTTTTCCTTGTGCAGTTAATCTGGTTCTGTCATTCCCACATCCTGGCATTGTTCAGAGTTTAACCAGTTGGGCTGGGTGAGATTCCTGGTCACACCCTGCTCCCCTGCTGTGTCTGGGGCAATCAGACAAGAAGCCACACAGCACGGGGACCCCAGGCAGGAGGGACACCTCCTCCACTCCTTTTGCCAAAATGACCCTCTGATTTCTAGAGCACACAGGTGTGGCTGTGATGGATTTTTTTTAATCAAAATTAATTATGCCATCATAAATAAATGTGTCCTTTGGGTTAGCTGCCAAGTTCCCACTTATTTTGCCGACCTGGGATGGTCACATAAATGGTCAGACTTTGTGTCTGTCCACGCCGATGGACGTTGTGGGTAGGCAGATGGAGAAGCCCCAGAGGAGAAGGTAGGAAAGGCTCCTGGTGCCTTCGGGCTGTGGGCCCACTGAGGAGCTTGTCAGAGTTTGAGAAGGAGATTTCCCAGAGACAGCAGAACCAGCTGCTGGTGCAGTGTCAGTGATCCAGGAAGTGACATTCTCTCCTCTGAGTCAGCAAGGACTTCCATGGGGCGCCCTGTGGGAGTCTGCGTATTGCTAGATGCAGGCATCGTGTTTTCCTATGAGCACAGTTGTTCCTCTGCCTACATGGGGTCACCAGAAGTCTCCTCTCAGCGTGGGTACCCACAGAAAAGTGAATGGAGGCAGCTCAAATCTCAGTATAGACTGGTGGGATAGGAGCATCTGGAAGTTGAGGGGTGGAGGAAACTTTTAGGTGGTCCTATTTGTCTGGGGACTTCCAGCCTGTGCCACTATAGCCATTGCCAAAATGTGAATAGTCACCTCTGACATCCTGACTGGATCTCAGGCAAATCTCTGCCCCACCCCACCTTCTGTGCCTCTCTGCATTCCTGTGAACTGAGTTCCCTGCAGTATTTCCGAGGCTGCTGCGTGGCTGCCATCTTTCTCGTGGGGGATCGTGGTGGTCATATCATTCAGAGTTGAGTAAAATGCCTGTTTTGGGGTGAGGGATGAAATGTGGTTTTGGAAAAATTTCTGAGCAATTTTGAAAATGTTGGTGGAAGAATGGGGCTATTGAAACGCCAGTCATCGTTATACACTTATTCCTCACTGCCGCTTGTAAATAATCCCTCCGAAGCTGAGGATGAAATTGGTTTCTCAGTGATCTGTCTTTTCACCTTGGGTGATCCCTATAGGATTCTTCACAAGGACACAAATCTTTGTTGGGGTTCATTGGTGAGGTTCTCCTGGGGGAGGACAAACATGGTTTTATTTCATTTCCAGTGTATTGCATTTTAGGAGCTGATCTCTTGGAATAAGTGAAGGAGATGAGGAAGGAAGGAGGGAAGGAAGAAAGGAAATGGAGTTTTTTGACTGCAGAACTGGCATTAACCCTTTCATGTCTATTGTCTCATGTCTATTGTCTCAGTTTTTGTTTATTCTTCCAGCAAACCTTTGAGGTGGGTACCCTGATGCTTATTTTACAGATGAGAGGACTGAGGCTTAGAGAGGTTACATAAATTCAGCTAGCCAGTAATCTGGTAAATCACAAGAGGAGTGGTTCAAATCTGAGTCTTTCTAAATCCAAGCCTGGCTAATGTTTGTTCCTTCCTAGGGAGGACCTTTCCCCCTCACCGGCCTCCCCAGACCAGGCTTTTCTCCTTTCAGTCATTGAAACCACCCTGGCATAGCTGCTCCTCCTTCTGGACAAATGGTCATGACTTTTCCTCCATCCTATCTACGCTTTTCAATATTCAACTCCCCACATTTCCCCTGGAGTTAGGTTTTGGTCCTTGAGTACAGGAAAAACCACTATTCTCCTCTGTAGGTGGCCAAGGGATGCTTTTAACTAGCTTCTTTCCAGCCCCCAAGACTGTTTTTTCTGCTGCTCCCAGCCTTTCATTAGCAAAATCAAAATGATACTGAATAGCTCATTGTCGGTAATGGGGCCACACACAGCAGTTTAACCAACAGAGCAGAACTCTTGACTGCGGAGGGCTTCTCATCCGGGCAGCCTGGATCCCTAAAGCACAGGCCACAGGTATATGGATGCCCAAATTAAAGACCACACAAGTACACTTGGTAAATAAAATATTTACACTATGTTCAGGCAAAGAAGCGAACAGTATGGAGTTTATTCTGGAAATAAAATCACAAAGCTTGTCATTCATCCAGCCCTTTTTCACAACGGAATATAGGAAGAGAAAATGAAGTACTGGAAAGCACACATTTAATTGCCTTTGCAAACTGGCCTTCGACCTGGCTTACTTTTCTACATATTTCATGTCTGACATCTGCCCCTACCTGTTTTCTTATTCCAGCTTTTTCCATAATAAGGGTGTCCAGAGGTTTAATTCCTGAGCCAACTCTTAGTGAGTGACAGGATGACTTCTAATATTTCTGACCTTTGTCCTGTTGAGTTACCTTTGTGGCTGGTACCTCGTGTTCTACTGTGTTACGGGGACACCAAGTCTGCCTCCTCCTCTCTCCCTGCTGAGACATCTGCCTTGGCCTCTGCATGGTCTTCTGTTTTTCCCCTCTTCCTTCCACTACTCATTTCTTTGTTTTTGTTTTTGGAGACAGAGTCTCACTCTGTCGCCCAGGCTGGGGTGCAGTGGCACAATCTTTGCTCACTGTAACCTCCACCTCCTGGGTTCAAGCAATTTTCCCACCTCAGCCACCCGAGTAGCTGGGACTACAGGTGCCTGTCACCATGCCCGGCTAATTTTTGTATTTTTAGTAGAGACAGGGATTCACCATGTTGGCCAGGCTGGTCTCGAACTCCTGACCTCAGGTGATCTGACCACCTCAGCCTCCCAAAGTGCTGGGATTACAGGTGTGAGCAACCGTACCCAGCCCACTACTCCTTTCTTATTTTAGTACAAGACCTGAGCTGGGAAGTTTGGTGCTGTTTTATAAGCAACTGGGAGCATTCAAGGTTTATCAGGATGGGGCTGACTCTATGAATGGGGAAAAGGAGGAGCTGGTGGTGATGAGGTGTGGTGGGGTTGAATTGGGGAAATCATACACAGCTATTGTAATAGTTGAGGAAAAGAGAGTGAGTCTTGAGCTAGGAGACTGGTGTTGGGAATGGAAAGGAGAGAAGAGTTTCTGTGATAGAGTTCCTTTCCTCTGGGATTCCCAGCCTTTACATTAAAAACATATCCAGACTTCAGCTTTTGTATCAAGCTGCCAGCTGCCTTGGAAATGATCCAAAGATAAGAGACATGTAATTCCAGGCTGTGATGGGGGTTAATGGTTGGCCTTGTGTAAAATAGAAGTCCCAGAAAGGAGGTTTGGTCTCAGACAAAGGAAGGAGAGAAAATAACTTGAGTTATTATAAAAGAAAACATCTCAGAGTTAGATTAAGAAAGTGGGACAAGGCAGGATAATGAAGACTCTGCAAAGGAGTGCCTGGGAAGGAGGAGGGGCTGTGTGTTTTGGCGGAGGAAGAATAGATCCCTTGGATCTATTCCTCTATTTATATAGTTGATAAAGGGAATGCCTTTTAGAGAAGAAAACATTTAAGAAAAGATCCTGCTTGGTATAGAAGGTAAGATGTTGAGAGCATAGTTTATAGAGAGTCAAGACGCAAATTTCTTTGTATTATAAATAAGTAGAAATTTGGTGATGTGGGGGTAAAGAAGAGAGGAGCAGAGAGAAAATCAGAGGCGAATGTGGGGTAAATGCACCCAATAGCAATCATTTAAGCATACCCTTAGAATGACCCTGCATGGCAGACACACCTGAATGTGTGTTCTGAGCTAGGGAATCTGGGAGTGGCCAACCCAGAGATTCATTCCTTATCCATGATGAACATCTGAGCCTACAGCTTACCCCATGGAACACGGTCTGTATAGGGAATTGAAGCCCTGAGTTTTGGGTTAAATGAAGGTTGCCAGGTGGAGGTCATTAGGCAGAGGGTGTTAAATTAAAATGCTATATAAACTGCATGTTAGTTGCAGGTGGCTGTGGTTTTCCTGCCCAGCCCACTACCACTGGACCGTAGATAAGATGGATACCTTGTCCAGCCTGCTTTCACTGGACCATTTCTGCAGGTAAGGGGGTCAAACCCACAGCCACTGGCCACTTTTCTCTGTAGGTAAGCTCCCTAATAAAGCCCTATGTCTCATGTGCTTGCTCTGGGTCTCTTCAGCCTCTTGAACCTGATGCCTTCTCTATTGACGTTTACAGGGGTTCAGCACAATAGGGAGGGGAAGGTGTCAGAGCATTCTGGTGGGTTCTGGGGCTTTTAAGAATGGAGATGCTGCTACTCAGTTGGAAATGATTTGTATTTCTTTGATGGGAGCCCCTTTCCCTAGTGGCTTCAGGAAAGTGTACTACCTTCAAAATCCTGGTGGGAGATGTTTTTTATGAAACAGTAACCACAGATGTGCTAGGTCGCATGTCCACGTTGGTGCTGTGGGGCAAAGGACTCCCTGCGAGGATGGGTGAGGTTGTCCATCTGCTGACTTGATTCAGCTGCAGGAACTTGAATCTGGAAGGGACCCTGAAATAAGCTTTTTAAGAACACCCAGAAGTCATGGGGGAGGATCCTGGGTTTCCGCAGGTCAAGGAGTGAAGTTCTAGCTGGTGGTATCTGGTCCTTTAGTGTGGAGAGAGCTTAGCTGGTGGCTGGATTACAGATCTGGGCTGTTCTGTTTTCTTCTGGGGTTTGGCTTGATTGTATATGCTGTACCAATTTGGAATGGCCACTACTCAGTGTAGTGACCTCCAACCAGCTGAGCTCTGAAACTTGGGAATTCCTGGGCTGGCAAGGGAAGCCTAGATTCAGGGTCTGCTGTCTGTGGGTAAGAGTGTCAGGAGGTTGGAGCAGCAGGAGATGCTGCTGGCTGGTGCCGGTGTTCTGGGTCTTCCTTCCAAGCTGCAATTAGGATTCCTTTCCTGAGATTCCTCCGAACTTCCTCTCTCCAAAATGCATAAGATGTTTCTGAAATCAGTGCTTTTCAAACTTTAATGCATACCAGCGTCACCTGGATGGCTCATTAGAACCACGTGCTGAGCCCCTTCCCCAGAGGTCTGGAAGTGAGGCCTGACAATTTGCATTTCTAACAAGTTCTCAGGTGATGCTGATGCTGCTGGTCTGGAAGCCCCACTAAGAATCGCTGTCCTAGACTGGCATTTCCCACTTTACTGTGCACAGGAATTACTTGGGTCTTTTATTAAAATGCAGGTTCTAATTCAGTAGGTTTGGGGTGAGACCTGAGAATTGGCATTTTGACCAGCTCCCAGGTAAAGCTGATGTACAAGGACCACCCTTTGAGTAGCACCGCCCCCAGTCATGCTGCCTTTAGCCTCTGACTGGCTGAAGGTCCAATGTTTCTACTCCCCTAAGAATAAGTACTTCTGGCTGGACACAGTGGCTCACGCCTGTAATCCCAGCACTTTGGGTGGCCGAGGCGGGCAGATTGAGGTCAGGAGTTCGAGGCCAGCCTGGCCAATGTGGTGAAACCCCATCTCTACTAAAAATACAAAAAAATTAGCTGGGCATGGTGGTGGGTGCCTGTAATCCCAGCTACTTGGGAGGCTAAGGCGGCAGAACTGCTTGAACTAGAGAGGCGAAGGTTGCAGTGAGCCAAGGTTGTGCCACTGCACTTCAGCCTGGGCAACAGAGAGACTCTGTCTCAAAAGAAGAATAAGTGCTTTCATCCCAGCTGCTATTCTCAACTGCTTTGCAAGAGCATGGTTGTCTCTTGGTCTGTGTGTGTCTGCAATTCCCTGCTCAGTCTACCCCACGCCACATCCCTGCTAGAAGCTGAGCTGCCCAATCGGCTGTGGGAGCACCTGTTCATCCCAACACAGTGCCACTGGGACAGTTAAGCCTCGCCAGGCTCTGGCTCTCGCTGGCTGCTGGGCAGGCGTTCCTTCGTGTTCCCCAGGGCCCACTTTGCCCTCTCGATGCTGGCAGTGGCTGTCCCAAGTGCCAGCTGTTCTTTTGCCCTTGAAATCAGCCCTGTCCGGCTTCTGTCTTGGCTTCCCTGATGTCCCAGACCATTCCCAAATGACTGTATCCTGCAAAAATGAGCCTGCTATAACCTGGGCTGGCAGCTGCTCTGGCAGACGGGCAGGAGGAACTTGGAGACTGTTCAAAATAAGGAGGAGTTGAAAATTAGGAACCATAGGGAGATGGAAAGAGGAACAGGTGTTAATTTAATGCCTTAAGTGTAATATACTTTATATGAATTTATGCAGAATTCATATAAAAAAAAACCTAATATGTAGCACAAAGGCATTAGGGAAGGTTTCTTGTAGGATGAGATAGTAGAAAGGGAAGTGGGTTGGGATTCAGGAGACCCGAGTTCTAATCATATTCTCACATTAGTCAAGAATCCACAGGCCTCAGTGTTCTCTTGCATAAGAAGGTTTGGATTAAACCACCTTTGAGGTACTGCATGTTTAAAAACCTCACTTATTATTAGAGGGATTATCAAGGAAGGCTGGGGAAATCCTTAAGCTCTGGAATTAAAAGACCTGAATTTAGGCTGGATGTGGTGGCTTGTGCCTGTAATCCCTGCACTTTGGGAAGCTGAGGCAGGAGGATCTCTTGAGTCCAGGAGTTTGAGACCAGCCCGGGTGACATAGCATGGCCCCATCTCTACAATAAGAAAATTAGTTGGTCACAGTGGCACATGTCCGACTACTTGGGAGGCTGGGGTGGGAGATTGCTTGAGCCCAGGAATTCGAGGCTACAGGGAGCTGTTATTGTACCACCACACTCCGGCCTGGGCAATAGAGTGGGACTCAGTCTCAAAAAAAAAAAAAAAAAACCCTGAAGTTAAATCCCAGCATCTCCTGCTCTATAGCTGGGCGGTATACTGGGCACATCACTTACATTCTGAGTTGCTTCCTTGCCAGGGAAGATTAAATGCAAAAACTAATAAAAGAACCTAAAACAGTTGCTGGTACCTAGTGGTACACAGCGCTCAACAAGCAGAAGCTAATATTATGACAAGCATTAAAAATGTTAAAAACCTGTTCTTTTTCACCATGCTCCATTTAGTTGGGTGGGACACAAATGCTCAAAAGTGTATTATGCTTAAAAATAGTAGAAATCAATTCCATTCTGTGCTGCCTTCACCAGCCCCTCAGGTAAGTCTGGGTTTGCTCAGCTCAGCCTCCAGGAAAATGTGTTCCAAAATCCTGGAACAAGAGGGTAACAACAATCAAAGCAGCATGTTGCCATACTTAGCAAGTTTTAGGGAATTATTCAATGCTAACTCCAGAGAAAACTGACTGAAACATAACCAGGCCAATGGTTCCCGTGGGCCCTGCAAATCAGAGGAAATGTATGAGAACAGGGTAGATAGGACAGGACAAAATGGCTTTGCATTCTCTCTTGCTCTGAAAATTGTCGTGGGTTGCAGAACATAGTGGGTGGTTATTAAATGGCCTTCGATTGAAGGAAGCATGTTCTAGAGGCTTAATGATTCCACCCCCTGAAGACCATAGTACATCCTGGATGTGACTGGCACGTCTGTTTAAAGCCTGATGCTTTGTTCTCTTAGTTCTCATTCGTGGCCTCTAGGAAGCAGGGTGTTTGGTTGCATGCAACAGAAATGGAGTCTAGCTAATTTACACAGAGGAAGAGTTGAGTGGAAGGATGTCAGGAGCATATAGGTGTAAACGGGAGGCTGAAGAGTCATGGTTAGTAAGCAACAGGACTCCAGGACTCAGTTGACTGAGCATTCCTGCAGGGATGAATTGGTTCTGCTGAACCAAAAGATCTACACCTTTCTTATCACTTAAGGAAACAGGCCTGGATGTCTGCTGCCATTCACTCAGGCCCAGCTCCCAAAGATGACCCATCCCTCAGTGGCGCTGATAATCAGCACACAAAAGGCATGGTGTCATGTTGGAGGACCAGCCCATATATTATTTCCATGCCTGGCTGTTACTTTATCCTGCTATTTCGCTTGCAAGGTGGAACAGTTACAAGGACACTCATGTGATTTACATGTTCAACATTCAGCCCAATGGATGACATTGCCTTTGATATTATCTTTGGGAATTGGGTAACTTCCTATCATACCTGATGTTATTGTTTAGTCATTTTGTGCCTGATATGTTTAAGTTTTATAAATAAATGCTTAGCATGGTGTGCACCTATATTCTATATAATAATCCCAGGAGGTTGCTTTGGCTAAAGAACTCCATCCACTCCAGAATTATTTCCATGGTTTGCTACACACATTTCAGAACACAACTAGGGAATTATGACACTGCTATCCCTGGTGCCTTATCTCCTCAGTTATATCCTGAAATGAGCATAATACCTACACAGCGGGTTGCTGTATTAAATTGTATACTATATACAAAGCACCTGATGTGTAGTAGAGAATTAATACAAAAGGCAAAGATTATAACTTTTATTTTACTTCTGTCTTTCCCCATCCCCATGTAATAATCAGAGACTAAGCATTTGTTGGTTAATATCAAACATGTTAAGGCAGGGAGAAGGTGGAAGAAGGGAAAGTGTGGCCATATTTCCCAGCCCTTAGACCTCTCCGTGGTAAAGAATTTGGCTACGATAGTCACTGGAGCGCCCCTGCGCGGCCCCCACCATGTTCCGGCAGTTCATCATACTCCTGACAATTCCACTTCCAATTCAGGAGTGACACGGAATTACTATTTTATTATTTTGTGTGAAAATAATAAAGTAGATGATTATTTTAAATCTCTAATAATTTATCTCCTTTCTTGTATCACTCTGCTCAAGACACAAAGTCCCAAAAGAAAGAGAGGGCAAGAGAGTGAGTTTAATTTGTCTGGCCTTGACGATGTGCTTAACCCTTCAGCTAGGGGAAGGTCTGTCACTCTGGTATACATTTCTACCAAGCAAATTAGGGCAGGTGGATTTTCATAAAAAGAAATTGGGTCACAGTTGCTAGAGTACAAGGAGTGGGTGCAGTGGGGGGTTCTGTAAACCCTCCAAAGCTTCGCTATAGGGTTCTTGGGATATCTTCCTAGAAAAACTATAAAGCCCAAGAAACAAACTGCTCCAAAACAGCAGTTAAGATTAGACCAAAAGAGAGTAAGAAATAGCATGATTTAATCAGTTATCAAATCTCAAAAGTTCTTTTTTGTAACTCACAATCCTTAATAGGGACTGGTGTGTGTGTGTATGTGTGTGTGTGGTGTGTATGTGTGTATAATATGTAATTGTTTATGTGTAATGTATATACACACATATCACACACGAACATGTATAATTAGATTTAGATTATAATTTACATAGACACGATTCATTAAAGTTACCCATTACTAGCAGACATTAATCCATTGGCATAGTTTGGTTGAGGATTTCACCCTCCTGCCTTGTTCCTTTTTGCTCACTGTCTGAACCAGCCAGTCTGTCTGTCTTCCAGGCTATAATAGTCCCTATGTTAGGTTCTGACATCTCTAGACAGAGCCCAGGGATAAGTCTGGGTGGTCCTTTGTCCTCGGGGAGTACTAAATCAAAGAAGAGAGACCCACATGTAAGTAGACAAATTCCATTTGGCCTGTGACCTTAAGGATGCCAGACTTTGGATTTGCAGGTACAGCTGGTGTCAACACCACAGGCTGCTGGCTCCAGGGTTTGTTTCTGTTGCATTTATTGCATTTGGTCGGGCAGAAATCCTGGGCATTTTATTATTCCCTTGACTTCATTTTTTTTTCCTTTGTAACCTTCCATCTCACTTGCACAACAAACCCAGTGCCAACTGGCTGGGTCCATTTCAGTGCCATGAGGTTGCTGGGGACAGTGGAAGAAGGTCTGCTCAGTCGCTTCAGGTGCCTGATTGCTGGCCAGCTCCATCCTGAGAGGGAGCCGGGTCTGCCAGGAGCAAGGCAACACAGCCCTCAGTTGTGCTGCCTCTCCCTCTCTCCCTGCCTCAAGCCCCCTTTGCAAGACCACTCCAGAAGGCTGACTTCTCACCCAGCTTCTCCAGAAAGCTCTCCCTTTCCTCTGGGGGTGGACATTTTCTCTGGTCATTAAGCACTCCTTAGTGTCCATCAGTTGATCCGAGATGCATCTTGGAAGCTCCGTGGGGCAGCTTGATGGCTGTGGAGTCTAAAAGGGCAAACATTATCCGTGCCCACCTCTTTCCATCTGCCTTCCTTGGAGAGAGGCCAACCAGAGAAATGTGGAGGGGATTTAGTTTCATCTCATTTTTATTCATTTCCAAGTCTCCAAAGCAGTAGAATTAGGCTCAGGAAATGATATAAGTTTCACTAACTCTGAGAAAAATTGGGGAAGTGTCTTCTAAAGCTCTGTTTTGATCTTGCCACCCTTCTGCTCAAAAGCCCTCACTCTCTTCCTCTACCCTGGGTGGCAACCCACAGCCCTGCTCATGCCATTCAAGGCCCAGCATGGGAAGTGGGTCACCTTCTCAGCCATGCCCCCCACAGTCCATTCCTTCCCAGTCCTCTGTTATAGCCACATTGGGCGACTCTGCACCCTCCTCCCCCAACCCGCAACAAAACACTCCTCCTCTTGCTTTGCTGACGTCAGCCCCTCACCCAGAATGCCTTGCCCTCCCATTCCCACCCCTTCAAACCCTACTCAATATTCAGAGCTTAGTTCAGATGTCACTTCCGTGAATGAGCAATGCCTGTTTCTCCAGTGGGGGGAAAAAATCTCTCTTCCTTCTCCCTCTTAGAGCATTTGTGTGTGGCTGTCTCTTACTTTTCTCACTTGCATTTTGGAAAACTTGCGTATTTTCCTCACTACATCCTATTTATTTGGTTACTGGGAGGCATTCAGAACTTTCCTTTGCATCACCCCCATACATCCAATCCATGAGCAATTCTGCTGATTTTTACCTGCTAGATATTTCTGGCATCCATCTCTTGTCTCTTGTAAATATCCACTCAGTTGTTGGGTCCTCCTTATTGCCCTCAGAGGTCTCTACAGCAGCTTCAGCTGAGTTCCTTGCTGCCTGCGGTCTGCTAGGTGCAAATTCATTGTCTTCACAGGGCAGGTGGTTTGTGTTTCTCACCCCCGCTTAGTTCAGGAACTTTCTCAGTAGCAACCACAATGTGGCTATCAGGGCCTAGTGCATAATAGGTACTTAACAAATATTGAGCAAGTGAAGGATGAACAAGTTATGTCTTTGGTGGCACTAAACAACTTGTTTGCCAGATGTTGCATAATCCTTAACTTGCAAATGTCCTGCTGTGAGTGACAGGCCTTCCCTCTCTGACCCTCTTTATGCACTTGTGAAATGACGGGCATTATTATTATTATTTTTTTTGAGACGGACTCTTGCTCTGTCGCCCACGTTGGAGGGCAGTGGCGTGATCTTGGCTTACTGCAACCTCTGCCTCCCGGGTTCAAGTGATTCTCCTGCCTCAGCCTCCTGAGTAGCTGAGATTACAGGTGCCTGCCACCATGCCTGGCTAATTTTTGTGTTTTTAGTAGAGATGCAGTTTCACCATGTTGGCCAGGCTGGTCTTGAACTCCTGACCTCAAGTGATCCACTCATCTCAGCCTTAGCATTGGTTCCTCAGCCTCCCAAATTGCTGGGATTACAGGTGTGACTCACTGTGCCTGGCTGACAGGCATGATTTTATCTCTAAGGTCTGATCATAAACCCATTTCCCTCTGAATTCATTTGCATTTGCTTCACAATTAAGCACCTTCAGTTGTGGTGATTTGGGGGCTACTTTGCCAGAGATAACTCTTTCCTCACTAAAACATGTTGTGATTTTTGTATTAGCTTGTTTCTTAGGTGAGCTAAATGTTCATTTTCTCTTGAAGTAGACACGGGCTATTGCTGATTCAGCAGATTACACCCAAAAAGTTTTCTAATCTGGGGTGTGACCCTGACCTTTTTCATCACTTGATTGGGCCTGTCATCCACAGAAATTGTCAGACTTCATGGGTCTGTTTTTCACCCACATCATCAGACTTCATGGCCCTAGGCCCATGAATCAGAATCAAGTTAAAGAGTGTCTGGAAAATCTGCTTAGATGTAGAAATCAATAACAGAAAAGCAAGACTGCTTTCGAGCTACAAATTATATAATTCTCGGGGCAGGTACATCTGGCTTCCTGCTTTAAAGGCTATGGAAGGTGGAAATCTGAAGTGTTAATTCAACAGTTGAGGGAAGTGACATTAATGCTTATGCCAGGAAATTTCTCCTTGTGCAGTGGTTGGGGAAAATGTGCTCAGACAACAGGTGAAGGAGCAACATATCTTTCCCCCCAAGACCCTTCCTGAATTTAAATATTCTGTCCTCTTATTCCAAGAAGTGTATTCGTGCTGGTCAGTTCAATTGGGAAAATATAGTCATTGCATCAAAAGGTTTTGTAAGCTTTTGATAAGTCTCTACTAGGTTGATCTTGCCTATAAGAATAAAACTTATAACAGCAGGGACTTCTTAAATTCCTTCTGGTTGTGTATTTCCAGTTCTTTGTGGGATGTCTATACTTGAAGGCCATCAAATTCTATGCTTCGAAGTCACAATTTTTCTGGGAAACAATTTTTTTTTTTTTTTTTTTTTGGAGACAGTTTTGCTCTTGTCACCCAGGCTGGAGTGCAGTGGTGCAATCTCAGCTCACTGCAACCTCTGCCCCGGGTTCAACTGATTCTCCTGCCTCAGCCTCCCGAGTAGCTGGGATTATAGGCACCTGCCACCACGCCTAATTTTTTGTATTTTTAGCAGAGATAGGGTTTCATCGTGTTGGCCAGGCTGGTTTTGAACCCCTGACCTCAGAAGATCTACCTGCCTCAGCTTCCCAAAGTGCAGGGATTACAGGCGTGAGCCACTGTACCGGGCCAGAATCTTCTTACTTGGGATCCCATGTCTCTGTGTTGCTTCTGAAAAAGCCTGGGGCTATTGGACAGGAGTAGCAGCACTGATGGGCGGGTGCGGCGGGGGGGGGGGGGGTGGGCGGCTCTCAGGCTGTCGGTTAGTGGAAAGCCTTGTGAAAGGGGGTAAGATGTGTTTGGACAAAAGGAATTGAGCTATGCATCATTCACGTAGTCATTTTTTGTCAGGGAGGTAGAGCGGGAGCAGAAATGTTTGGAAGAGAACAATATGGCACACTGGGGTCCACATGAGATGTTGTAATGGGCGGGACATGAGTGCAATGTGTGAGGATGACCCCTGAGAGGGTGGGAGGAGGGGAGAGCAGCAGTCTCTGTGTACATTCTTCTGTAGGCTCTGGTGCTTGTCTTCTCTCCCCTTCACTCCCGATAGTCATTTTGTAGCTTTAGCTTCTTTGTCCCTGCGTCTTTCTTTCACCATTCACTACTTCTTGTCATTTTATTAATGATACTGAATAATCAATGGCACATCATAGAAATTTTCCACTGCACAATCCCTGTCCAAGGTGGAATGTGTGGAGCAGTTGAGCATCAGGGAGGTCAAATGCATGGACTGAAGAACTCGGTGATTCTGATCAGGAAGGAGGTCCGTGTAACATCCAGCATGCTGGGGGTGGTGTTGGGAGGACAGCATCAGGGATCTGTCTGTTGGCAGGTGGGAAGTCAGAAAATGACAGGTCAGAGTAGTGTCCAGTGAGGCTTCTGCACCCTCGTGGTCAGGAATTGAGAGCATGGCTTGGGAATTAAGGATCTCCAAGTGGACAGGTCTAGTTGACTTCCCTGGGACACAGTGCCTTGACGTTGTAGAGGGAAACTCACCAGTAATTCATTATAACAACAATAAAAGAATCAGTGCTTGTGATTTTTTGATACACTGGTAGATCAAGATGATTTCTCTAGGAAAACATATTCACTTGCTCTGTCACCTAGGCTGGTATGCAGTGGCGCAATCTCAGCTCACTGCAATCTCTGCCTCCAGGGCTCAAGTGATTCTCCTGTCTCAGCCTCCCAAGTAGCTTGGACTACAGGTGCATGCCACCATGCCTGGCTAATTTGTGTATTTTTAGTAGATTCTGGGTTTTGCCATGTTGGTCAGGTTGGTCTTGAACTCCTGGCCTCAAGCGATGCACCTGCTTGGCCTCTCAAAGTGCTGGGATTACAGGCGTGAACCACCATGCTTGGCCAATATTCACTTGCTTTTGATGTGCTTTCTTAACTAGGAGAAAGAGTCAGGGTTACAGAGAGCTCTTGGGGAACAACAGGGATGATCTTGCACATGCCATTTCCCACAGCAAAAGACTTCCATCAATAGCTGCGACAATTAAACATTGTAAAGCACTTTATTTTTTACCAAAAAATTTTGAGTCTCATCAAAATTTGAGAGTGTGCGCTGCATACAAATAACAAACATCAGGGGTATTGCTGTGAAAAGAAAAAGGTTGAAAACCGCCAATTTAGTGTCCTGATCTGTGTCCACGGACTGATTCAGAGGCAGTGAGGGAGCAGGGGCTTCTGCTCCTGGTGGT